>NC_090409.1:2420000-2720000 GCF_036365525.1 Heterodontus francisci | reverse complement strand
CGTACTTGACCTCGTCCTCACCAATCTGCCTATCGCAGATACATGTGTCCATGGCAGCATTGAAATGGGCTGTGGCAGCAATATGTACCATCAGCAGGATGCACTGGAGTAACACACAAAGGCTCCCCTGACAGCACATTCCAAAACCGCGAACTCTTCCACCTAGAAGGACAAGGACAGCAGATAGATGGGAACACCACCACCTGCAAGTTTCCATCCAAGCCACAGACCATCCTGACTTGGAACAATGTTGCGTTCCTTCACTATCAATGATTTAAAATCCTGTAACTTCCTTTCTAACAGCACAGCGGTGCATCTAACCAAGATGGACTGTAACGGTTCAAGAAGGCAGCTCACAACCAGCCTCTGAAGGGCAATTAGGGATGGGCAATAAATGCTGGCCTAGCCAGCGATGCCTACATCCTATGAACAAATAAAGAACAAAAAAGTTTCTCAGGTTCAATGTAAAACTAACTGCAGTTTTCTTTTCACTTTGTATTATTTATCAAGACCAATATAACAATGAACTGCTATATAATTCGCCAATACCTTATGAAGCCAAAGATAACAATCAACAATAACTTTATTCAACGTCGTTTAGAAGCACAGATCGTGAGTATTGCTGAAAATAGAGACATGTTATCGCAGTTTTTCATCTTGCACTCATCGGGAAAATTCGCAAGAATAACCAATGTAAAAAGAGAAAAACAGCTTTTCCTGCTGAGAAGAGAGTGTTGATGGTTTGACAACTGAACTCTGATTAGTAGAGGTGTTGCCATGGAGAATGCACCAGTTTACGGTGACTGACAGGTAATTGCCAAGCTTTGTTTTAAATTTAAACCAGTGAGCTTGACTCGGAGTGGTCAAGTTATTACCCTGAAGAATGAACCAGCGAATGGCAGTCACTTGTTTGGTTCAGCTCAAACAGGCGCAATGCTTGTACATATTCTTTCTGTCTGCAAAGAAGAAATAAGTGACAGTCATTCGCTGGTGAAATGAGAGAAAAGGTGGGCAAGGAAGCCTCCTGCTCAAGGCCAGTTGATGAATCAGTTCTCCTCCATGTTGTACACAACAAGTCAGAAGGAACGGGTAGAAAGGGCATAAAATGTACATTGGAGTGGGGACTTCAAGGTCCATCACCAAGAATGTCTTAGTTACAGCACTACTCACCGACCTGGCCGATTGTTGAAGGACAAATACTCCAGCCGAGGACAAACTATCATCTTTTAGAGGTTTAGCACCACTTCCTCACTTTTGTACTCTCTACCTCTGCATCCTCTATAACTTTTACACTAATCTCAGTTATGGTGGAGTCTCAGATGGAGATGGTGCGATGGGACAGTAACTGCAGTGAGGCAGCGAAACCAGCAGATGGAATGGAAGAAGTCCCTGGTGGGAGCAATTTGCAGATCCCCAAACAGTAGTTCAGCAGTGGGGCACAGTATAAACCAGGAAAACCTGGGAGCGTGTAAGAAAGATACGACAATAATCATGGGTGATTTTAATGTATATATATACTGGTTTAATGAAATTGGCAAGGGTAACATCGAGCGAGAGTTCAATGACTGCATGAGAGATTGTTTTTTTGCAGCAATATATTGTGGAACCAACCAGGGATCAGGCTATACTAGGTTTGGTATTGTGTAACAAGGTGGGATTAATTGATGATCTCATAGTTAATGATTCTCCAGGGAAAAGTGATCATAGCAAGCTAGAATTACAAATTTAGTTTAAGGCGAGAAGCTGGAGTCCAATATTAGCGTTCTGGAGTTAAAGAAAGGTAATTACATAGGCATGAGGACAGATTTGGCCCTAGTGGACTGGGCAGGAAGACTAAAATTTAGGACAGTAAATGAGTGTGGCAGATATTTAAGGAGATATTCACTTCCTCCCAACTAAAATATATTCCAGAGAGGAAGAAAGATTCGAAGAGGGGGAGAAAAACATCCATGGCGAAGCAAGGATGTTAATGACAACATAAAGACAAAAACTAAGGCATACCAAATTTCAAAGGCCAGTGGTAGGCTGGAAAATGGGAAACTTTTAAAGATCAATAAAGGGGTACTTAAAGAGAAATAAAAAGAGCAAAGGCAATTTATGGAAGAAAAGTAGCACAAAATATAAAAACGAATAACAAAAGCTTCTATAAGTATATAAAAGGTAATAGAGTAGCTAAAGTGAATGTTGGTTCCGTTGAAGGATGAGACTGGGGAGTTCATAGAGGGGAACACAGAAATGACGGAGACATTAAATCAGTATTTTGCCTCAGTTTTTAAGGTGGAGGGCACTTGCACCATCCAGACAGTAACTGGTCACTCAGCTCCTGACCTCATTACAGCCTTGGTTCAAACATGGACAAAAGAGCTGAACTCAAGAGGTGAGGTAAGAGTGACTGCCCTTGACATCAAGGCAGCATTTGACCGAGTATGGCATCAAGGAGCCCTCGCAAAACTGGAGTCAATGGGAATCAGGGGGAAAACCCTCCGCTGGCTGGAGTCATACCTAGTGCAAAGGAAGATGGTTGTGGTTGTTGGAGGTCAATCATCTGAGCTACAGGACATCACTGCCGGAGTTTCTCAGGGTAGTACCCTAGGCCCAACCATCTTCAGCTGCTTCATCAATGATCTTCCTTCAATCATAAGGTCAGAAGTGGGGATGGTCGCTAAAGATTGCACAATGTTCAGCACCATTCGTGACTCCTCAAATACTCAAGCAGTCCGTGAGAAATGCAGCAAGACCTGGACAATATCCAGGCTTGGGATGATAAGTGGCAAGTAACATTCGTGCCACACAAGTGCCAGGCAATGACCATCTCCAACAACAGAGAATCTAGCCATCTCCCCTTGACATTCAACGGCATTACCATCGCTGAATCCCCCACTATCAACATCCTAGGGGTTACCATTGACCAGAAACTGAACTGGAGTAGCCATATAAATACCGTGGCTACAAGAGCAGGTCAGAGGCTAGGAACCCTGAGGCGAGTAACTCACCTCCTGACTCCCCGAAGCCTGTCCACCATCTACAAGGCACAAGTCAGGAGTGTGATGGAATACTCTCCACTTGCCTGGATGGGTGCAGCTCCAACAACACTCAAGAAGCTCGACACCATCCAGGACAAAGCATCCCGCTTGATTGGCACCCCATCAGCAAGCATTCACTCCCTCCACCACCGACGCGCAGTAGCAGCAGTGTGTACCATCTACAAGATGCACTGCAGCAATGCACCAAGGCTCCTTAGACAGCACCTTCCAAACCCCCGACCTCTACCAACAAGAAGGACAAGGGCAGCAAATACATGGGAACACCACCATCTGCAAGTTCCCCTCCAAGTCGCACACCATCCTGACTTGGAACTATATCGCCGTTCCGTCACTGTCGCTGGGTAAAAATCCTGGAACTTCCTTCCTAACAGCACTGTGAGTGTACCTACCCCAAATGGACTGCAGTGGTTTAAGAAGGCAGCTCACCACCACCTTCTCAAGGGCAATTATGGATGGGCAATAAATGCTGGCCTGGACACCGTCGCCCACATCCCATGAATGAATAAAAATAAACCTTTTTCTGGATATTCGGAAGACTGCATTCCTCAATCTTTATTAATGACTTAGACTTGGATGTACAGTGCACAAATTCAAAGTTTGCAGCTAACACAAAATTTTAAAGCATTGCAGTCTGTGAGGATAGCGATAAACTTCAAGAGAATATAGACAGGCTGGAGGAATGAGCAGCCACGAAGGCAGATGAAACGTAATGCAGGAAAGTGTGAAGTGATACATTTTTGGAAGAAGAACGAGGAGAGACAATATAAAAGAAAGGGTACAATTGTAAGTGCAGGAGCAGAGGGAACTTGGGGTTTGTAGGTACAAATTGTTGAAGGAAGCAGGCAGGCCAGTTTCAGAAAGTATTTAATAAGGCTTGTGGGATCCTGGCTTTTATAAAATAGAAGCATAGAGTAAAAAAGCAAGGAAGTTATGAGGACGTGTTATCGAACACTGCTTCAGCCTCAACTGCAGTATTGGAGGAACTGTTCACATTGGCTGAAGGGGCAAGAACAAGAGGACACAAATTTAAAGTGATTGGCAAAATATCAGCGGCTACATGTTGAAAATGTATTTTTTTCTGCAGTGAGTTGTTAGGATCTGGAATGCAATGCCAGAGTGCGTGGTGGAAGCAGATCCAATCATGGCTTTCCAGAGGAAATTTCATATTTTTCTCAATGCAGTGTCAGGTTTAAAGTGGGGGTCTGGGACTAGGTGAGTTGCTCTCGCAGAGAGCTGTCATGAACACAACGAGCAGAATGGCTTCCTCCTGTGCTGCAACCAATCTATGATTCTATCTGTCTCAATCTGTTGCTTCCTATTGTTATGACCGGCCGCTCCTGTCAAAGTCCCCTATCGAAATATATGATTCTGATTGTGTTGTGACCAATGCATTGTGAATTCAAACCCGTCACTCCACAGATCGGCTAACATATCATTTTAAAATGTCCAAATTAAAGAAAGACCCAACCAAATTGTACCAACTATTGACCCCAGAATGAGGCTAACCAAACAAGGTATCTTTAAATCAATACATCAACTGTTTAATTAGAAGAACTAAACGCTATGAAGATAAAAGCAACATTTGAAATAGAAAAAAGTAGAGTCCTTGCAAATTTACAGTCCAATGTTGCTTCAAGTCATCACAGGATGTTGCTCGTAGTTCTCACAGGATGTTTGTTGCTTGAAGTCTTCATGGAATGTTGCTTTCCTTCTCGAGCGAATTTCAATAATTAACGACTTGCAAACTCTTTCAATGGAATCAAGCTGACTTTATTGTTTTTGAGGGGTAAAAGATTGTCACTGTCCAACTTCCCTTCCTTCAGTTTAAATTACCAGAGATCTCTGTCTTGTCTTGCGTTTTTATAATTTTGAAAGATAATAACGAGACTAAATTCCCATTCCTTCAGTTTAAATGGTTGAGAGCTCTTTTTCCAAGTGCTGACACCACAGCGGTGTCTTCTGTTAGTCTGCCTGTTAGAAAAAAATGTCTTCAACTCATAAGCCAGTTCAAAACTGAATTGTAACAAATGTATTGCATCAGGTTCACTCCCAGTGACTATATCTATGGTAATGAGAATGCACCCTTTAATCGCAGTCTCCAAATGGCTGTTTCTAAGGCAATGAAAATGCACCTTCCTCTAACTCCTATGGCGTGCCGGCTGTTAAAGCAATATGGATGACTTGAAAGCCTCAAAGGCAAACCACATATTCTGAAAAAACTACAGGACCATGACACCTCCACCCCTAGTGGAATGAAACGCCATTCCTGAAATGCGTTTCATTACAATGACTAAAAAAAATTGAAAAAATGCAAATATCTTTTTTCCATGCATTTACGGATATACACATTTCTAAAAAAAAAAGTTTAAACTACGGTAACAATTTCCACCAGAATATTTCGGCTTTAAATTGTCAAAAGGTTGTTGCAATTAACCCATTAAAATTTACAAGCAGCATCTTGGAACTGTTTCGTGTTTTCATTCCAAGTGTCCATCACCTCAGCCAGGTGAGCTGCACAACTAGGAGCACCGACCATTACTGGGTTCGCTATTCTCTCAGAAGTTGCTCGAGTACCCCTTTACCTATGTGGCATCACTTGACACTGAAAAGCCCTGTCTGGTGTAACAGAAGCTGATTTTTTCTTACTCTGGGGTGTCAAAGAAATTTGACAGTATCCTTCCAACATAGCTGTCTCTTTAAGACACATTGTGTTGCCCACTCTGTCCATACAGTCATTTAAATCATATTTTGGGTAGGAGTCTGCCTTCTTTACCACAGTGACGTTTCTAGAGTCTATGCAAGTTTGAGCCGTCCCACCAGGCTTAGTCATTAAGACCATCTAGGAATTCCAGCTGTCCTGACCAGGTTCATCTCAGCTGCCCTTCAGCATGCATTGTACCTCTGCTTCCACGTGGGTCTGTCTATCTGGACCGAAACTACAAGGATGTCAGTTTAAAGAAATGGCTCCCCATATACCCACATCATGTGTGGCTAAGGTTGTACATCATGGCTTATCCCGACATACTTTTTGAAATGTTTTGAAAACCCTGGTTAGGACTTCACGCTGTTTTGCCTCTAACTGTAAAAGCCTATTGTTTAATTTTTTCCTCGCCATTCTGCATTCGCTAATGGAATAGTTGGAGGTTCAATCTGAGAATTTCCTAGGCATACTTCTGCCTCACCCTCACTATCCTTTTCCTTCTCCACAGACCTGATCACCTGACACACCTGTACTGGCTTATCCTCCTCCCTGCGGTAACATCGTTTGAGCATATTAATTTGACACAACCGATTCTTCACCCAGCGATCAGGGGTTTCAATCAAGTAATCTACGTTACCCACTCTTTTGATCACTCTATATGGGTCACTAAACAGTGTTTTCACTGCTTCTCCCTGTCTCGGTAACAACACTAATACCTCATCCCCTGGATTTATGGTAGGTTGTGGATTCCCCACTATTTGACAGGTGTGGCATGCCCTACAATATTGTCTCACATCCTTTGTAAGACCTGCCACTGATAATGCTTGTTTATGTGTGATTTGGTCATCCGAATTCTCCTACATCCTGGAAAAGGAATGTAGTGTGCAAACCGTAATAATCCTAATCGATATTCAGGTGGTACCACAATCTGTTCAACAACTGTCCAGTTTTCACTGGCAGGTCTTTGAGGCAGTCTCCATTTCCTCCTCAAAACCCCGTTGTCTATATACTAGCTTTCCAGAACCCCTTTCACCTCATCTTCTGACAGAGCCATCTGTACTATTTGGCAGATCTCTGGATCAGCTTGCTGTGCTGCAATGATAGATTATCTATTAAACATCTCATTTGGATTGTCTAATTGTCTAAACCCCCAAATAAGTTTCAAGATGCTTGATTATCTATTTGTGGTGCCCCAGTTACCTCCAACAATGGATCCTGTTTAGCCATTGCTCGGGTAACTAAACTTGCAGGACATATTCCAGGACGTTGTTCTAGTAATTGATCCTTTTCCTTAATTTCACATGATTCCTCTGTGATAGGAGAAACTGAAATTTTTGATCCTGCAAAATTAATTTCCTAGGAGTAGATAAATTCCCTTCAATGGTAAACTGTGGACAACACCTAGAGTTACTATCCCAGATATTAAGTCACTCTCTTGGCGTACTTTATACAAAGGTACGGGTATACAAACCTACAATTCCATTTACTAAACATTTAGCGTTCGGGGCGCTCTCTGGTGGAAACCTCATATGTTTCCCCAGCAAGAGGGCTTCGGTCGCTCCTGAGTCCCTGACTATAATGATAGGTTTTCCTGCCTCACAACCTGTCTTTGGCAGGAGGCAGTGGCGCAGTGCTATTATCACTGGAGATTGTGAGTGGGAGACAGTAGCTGCAGTGAGACAGGGACATCAGCAGATGGAGATGGTAAGATGGGCAGTAACTGCAGTGAGACAGGAACAACAGCAGATGGAGATGGTGAGAGGGGGACAGTAACTGCGGTGAAACAGCGACAGCAGCAGATGGAAATAGCGAGAAGGGGTAGGTCGTGTTGGCATCACGGTATTATGAATGGACTAGTAACCCAGAGACCCAGGGTATTTTCCTGTACACTTGGGTTCGATTCCCACCACAACCGAAGGTGGAATTTGAATTTAATTAATAAATCTGGAATTTCAAGCTAGTCTAATGATGGCCATGAAATCATTGTCTATTGCTGTAAAAACACATCTGGTTCGTTCCGAAAAAGGGTCACTGACTCGAAACGTTAACTTTGCTTCTCTTTCCACAGATGCTTCCAGACCTGCTGACTGGTTCCAGCATTCCTTGTTTTTATTTCTGGTTCTTTAGGGAAGGAAATCTGCTGTGCGTACCTGGTATGGCATACATGTGACTCCAGACCCACAGCAATGTGCTTACATGCCCTCTGAAATAGCCTAACAAGCCATTCAGTTGTACCTAACTGCTACAATTCAATAAAAAGGAATGAAACCGGATGGACCACCCGGAAACAACAACGGCAAATCCAGCCCTGTCGATCCTGCAATGTCCTCCTTACTAACATTGGGGGCTTGTGCCAAAGTTGGGAGAGCTGTCCCACAGAGTAGTCAAGCAACAGCCTGACATAGTCATACTCCCAGAATCATACCTTACAGACAATGTCCGAGACATTGCAATCACTATCCCTGGGTATGTCCTGTCCCACCGGCAGGACAAACCCCAGCAGAGGTGACGGGACAATGGCCTACAGTAGGGAGGGAGTTGCCGTGGGAGTCCTCAACATCGACTCTGGACCCCATGAAGTCTCATGGCATCAAGTCAAACATGGGCAAGGTAACCTCCTACTGATTGCCACCTGCTGCCCTCCCTCAGCTGATGACTCAGTACTCCACCATGTTGAACAGCATTTGGAGGAAGCACTGAAGGTGACAAGGGCACAAAATGTACTCTGTGTGGGGGTCTTCAATGTCCTTCACCAGAAGTGGCTCAGTAGCACCACTACTGGCCGAGGACTAAAGGACATAGCTGATAGTCTAGGCATGCGACAGGTGGTGGGGAACCAACACGAGGGAAAAACATACTTGACATTGTCCTCACCAGTCTGTCTGCTGCAGACGATTCTGTCCATGACAGTATTGTTAGGAGTGACCACCGCACTGTCCTTGTGGAGACGAAGTCCCGCCTTCACATTGAAGGTAACGTCCATCGTGCTGTGTGGCACTAACACCGTGCTAAATGGGATAGATTTCGAACGGATTTAGCAATGCAAAATTGGGCATCCATGAGGCGCTGTGGGACATCATCAGCAGCAGAATTGTACTCAACCACAATCTGTAACCTCATAGCCAGGCATATACCCCACTCTACCATTACCATCAAGCCAGAAGACCAACCATGGTTCAATGAAGAGTGCAGGAGGGTTGGAAGAAACAGCACCAGATATACCTCAAAATGATGTGTCAATCTGGTGAAGCTGCTACCCAGGACAACTTACATGCCAAACTGCATAACCAGCATGCAATAGACAGAGGCAAGCGATCCCATAACCAACGGATCTGATATAAGCTCTGAAGTCCTGCCACATCCAGTCGTGAATGGTGGTGGACAATTAAACTACTGACTGGAGGAGGTGGCTCCACACATACCCCATCTTCAATGATGGGTGAGCCCAGCACATCAGTGCAAAACGTAAGGCAGAACCATTTGCAACAACCTTCAGCCTGAAGTTTCGAGTTGATGACCTATCTCGGGCCCCTCCTGAGGTCCCCAGCATTACAGATGCCAGACTTCAGCCAATTCGATTCACTCCGCGTGATATCAAGAAACAACTTAAGGCACTGGATACTACAAAGGCTATGGGCCCTGACAATATTCAGGCAATTGTACTGAAGTCCTGTGCTCCAGAACTTGCCACACCCCTAGAAAAGCTGTTCCAGTATAGCTGCAACATTGGCATCTACCCGGCAATGTGGGAAATTGCCCAGGTATGTCCTGTACAGAAAAAGCAGGACAAGTACGATACGGCCAATTACCGCCCCATCAGTCTTCTCTCAATCATCAGTAAAGTGATGGAAGGTGTTATCAACAGTGCCATCAAGCAGCACTTGATTAGCAATAACCTGCTCAGTGATGCTCAGTATAGGTTCCGCCAGGGCCACTCAGCTCCTGATCTCATGACAGCCTTGGTTCAAACATGGAGAAAAGAGCTGAACTCAAGTGGTGAGGTGGGAGTCACTGCCCTTGACATCAAGGCAGCATTTGACCGAGTATGGTATCAAGGAGCCCTAGAAAAATTGGAGTCAATGGAAATGAGGGCGGGAACTCTCTGTTGGCTGGAGTAAGACCTAGCGCAAAGGAAGCTGGCTGTGGTTGTTGGAGGTCAATCATCTGATCTCCAGGACATCACTGCAAGAGTTCCTCAGGGTAGTGTCTTAGGCCCAACCATCTTCAGCTGCTTCATCAATGACCTTCCTTCAATCATAAGGTCAGAAGTGGGGATGTTCGCTGATGATTGCACAATGTTCAGCACCATTCGAAACTCCTCAGATACTGAAGCAGTCTGTGTAGAAATGCAGCAAGAACTGGACAATATCCAGGCTTGAGCTGATAAGTGGCAAGTAACATTTGCGCCACAGAAGTACCAGACAATGACCATCTCCAACAAGAGAGAATCTAACCATTTCCAATTGACATTCAATGGCATTATCATCGCTGGATTCCCCACTATCAACATCCCAGGGGCTACAATTGACCAGAAACCTAACTGGAGTAGTCATATAAATACCGTAGCTACAAGAGCAGGTAAGAGGTTAGGAATACTACGGCGTCTAACTCACCCCCTGACTCCCCAAAGCCTGTCCACCATCTACAGGGCACAAGTCAGGAGTGTGATGGAATCCTCGCCACTTGCCTGGATGGGTGCAGCTCCAACAACACTCAAGAATCTCGACACCATCCAGAACAAAGCATCCCGCTTGATTGGCACCCCATCCACAACACATTCACTCCCTCCACCACCGACGCGCAGTGGCAGCAGTGTGTACCATCTACAAGATGCACTGCAGCAATGCTCCAAGTCTCCTTAGACAGCACCTTCCAAACCCGCGACCTCTACCACCTCGAAGGACAAGAGTAGCAGATGAATGGGGACATCACCAACTGCAAGTTCCCTTCCAAATCACACACCATCCTGACTTGGAACTATATCGTCATTCCTTCACTGTCGCTGGGGCAAAATCCTGGAACTCCCCTTCTCACAGCAATGTGGGTGTACCTCCCTCACATTCACTGCACCGGTTCAACAGGGCAGCTCAAAACCACCTTCTCAAGGGAAATTTTGGATAGGCAATAAATGCTGGCATAGCCAGTGACGCCAACATCCCATGAATGAATTAAAAAAAACTTACAGGATACGGAGTAATTCTCCCCTTTGACAACAAAATAATAATTATAACTCCCAGGTATTTTATTCTTAACCTCTACATTCCTCTTAGCTTTAGTATTTGGTTTCACATTCACAGCTGTCGTTCAAGCTACAGCCTGGTCTGCTGTACGCTCAGTCAGAGTCTTTTTCTCCGCACTAACCTTGCGTACCCCAACAAGTCATATGGGTTCACCTCGCAATTTCCAGCACTCTGAACGAAGATGACCCGTTTTGCTGCAATGATAAAACTTTAGTTGCAAACTGCACTTCTATCCTTAGCACCTTCCTTTCTAACCTGAGTAGGCAGTTCCAAATGAATTGTAACCAATGTATTGCATCAGGTTCACTCCCAGTGTCTACATCTATGTTAACGAGAATGCACCCTTTGAATCGCCGTCTCCAAATGGCTGTTTCTAAAGCAACAAAAATGAACCTTCCAATAACTCCTCGGGCTTGCCGGCTCTGAATGCAATAGTGATCCCTTGCAAGCCTTAAAGGGAAACAGCATATTCCACAAAAAGACTACAGGGCCATGACACTATAAACAATCAGTCTGCAAAATGAATTCAAATAGGCACAGAGCCGAGTCTTCTCACTGTCGGGCAGCCCATTCCTGAAGGTCCAGCTCTCCATAACCAGACGACGTTGTTCATCACAAGAACACCATGGAAAATGGTCACAGTGAGTAGATGGTCAGTAACAGAAAACATCTTTATATACAAAAATAGAAACTTTATACCACAGAAAATACCTCCAGACAAGTGGAGTACAACAGGAAGCCAATTCAGGCCAAAGAAGATAGGTTACCCAGCACCAAATACGGTTGCACAACCAAAACATCTCGACACAACAGGAAACACAATAATGCAAATGCTTTGTTTCTCCATCTCAGGCTATTTCTCTGTGCCTCTCTCTCTCTGACCCTTCCTCCCCATCTCCCTCCCTCCATCCCTGTGCCTGTCTTGCACTCTCTCTCTCCCCGCTCTCTCTCCCTCTGCTTCTCTCTTTCAGTCGCTCTCTCTCCCTCTGTCTCTCGCCTTTCCCCTCTGATTCGATCTCACTCCATCTGCCTCGCCCTAACGATCGCTCTGTCTTGCCCTACGCGAGGTAGTTCAATCTGAAGCCAGGGTGTTAATTTTGAACAAAGGAAATTATGAAGGATGAGGGGCTGAGGTGGATTGGGAAAATACATGAAAAGATATTACAGTACATGGGAAATCGATAGTCTTTAAATAAATATTGCATTGTTTAGAGCAACTATACAATCCTTCAAGGCACAAAAACCCCAAAAGTAAAGGCAGTCAAAAGTGGATAACAAAGGAAGTTAAGGATTGTATAAGTTTAAAGAAAAGGCCTTTAAAGTTGCCAGAACTAGTAGTAAACCTGAGGATTGGGAGGATTTTAGAATGCAGCAAAGGATGGCGAAGAAACTGAAAAAGAAAGGGGGAATAAAATATGAATGTAAACAGGCAAAAAAAAACATATTAATGGACTGTAAAAGCTTCTACAGGTATGTAAAAAGGGAATGTTTGGCGATGACAAATGTGGCTCCATTGCAGGCAGAATCAGGTGAATTTATAATGGGGTATAGAGAAATGGCAGAGAAGCTAAATGATTACTTTGTGTCTGTCGTCACTGAGGACGATACAAGAAATCTACCAGAATTTGAGATCCAAGCGATTAGGAGGAATGAGGAATTGAAGGAAATAAGTATTAGTAAGAAGGTTGTATTGGAGGAATTAATGGGGCTGAAGGTTGATAAATCCGCAGGGCCTGATATTCTACATCCCAGTGTATTGAAAGAGTAACTATGGAGATAGTGGATGCATTGGTGATCATCTTCCAAAATTCTACAGACTCTGGAGCGGTTCTTGCAGTTTCGAAAGTTGCAAATGTCACCCCACTATTTAAACAGGGAGGGAGAGAGAAACCAGGGAGTTACAGTCCTGTCAGCCTTACATCAGTCGTTGGGAAAATGCTGGAATCTATTCTAAAGGATTTGTTAAATGGACACTTGGATAATAATGCTCTGATTGGGCATAGTCAACATGGTGTTATGAATGTGAAATCATGTTTGGTGAAGCTGATGTAGTGTTTTAGTACCCAAAGCCTATCGCCAAAAGTTAAGAAAGATATGAATCAAACCTATCTGGAGGTTGAAAGAAGCAAAAATCTGGTTTTTGACCAGTGACTGAGGGCTCTTAAAGTACAGCCCAGCGATGAGAATCTCAGAGAAGTAATTCTGTTAGAGGAATTTAAAAACTCTCTCCCACTCTCAATAAAGACCCATGTGGAGGAGCAACGGGTCCATCGAGCCCGGTAAGAGGCCCTTTTAACTAATGAGTTTGCTTTAATTTATAAGTCGGTTACCCAGGGGAGAACCTTTCTTAGTCACCCCCACAAATCTTAAAAGGAAGACGGGTGGGAAGGTGAGAGGAGCCAAGGCAGTCGTGGGAGAGAAAAAAAAAACTGCAATCAGAAAGGGACACCAGAAGTTGGAGATGATGAGAGGGGGCACTAACTGCAGAGAGACAAAGACACCAGCAGATGGATCCGGTGAGGGGAGCAGTAACTACAGTGAGAAAGGGACACCAGCACATGGCGATGGAGAGAGCAGAAAAGTAACTGCAGTGTGACAGGAATACCAGCAGATGGAGATGGTGAGAGGGCAGAAACTACAGTGAGACAAGGACAACAGCAGATGGAGATGGTGAGAGGAGTAGTAACTGTACTGAATTGGACAGGAGGGTATGTTCACAAGGGGAATTAGACAGGAGGAGGGTGTTCACAGAGGGAATTTGACAATAGGGGGTCTCACAGTATGAAGTAGACTAGAGGGGTGTATTCACAGGGGAAATTAGACAAGAGGTTGTGTTCAGAGGGGGAATTAGACACAATAGCAGTTCACAGTGGGAATTAGACAGGATGGTCAGAGAGCCGAATATCACAGGGTATTTTGAATGCACGGCAATGGGTGCCTTCAACCCTTCCCCTCCCTCCTAGGACCGCGATAGGGTTCCCCTTGTCCTCACTTTCCACGCCACCATCCTCCACGTCCAAAGGATCATCCTCCACCATTTCTGCCACCTTCAGCGTGTTGCCAACACCAAACGCATCTTTCCCTCTCCTCCCTGTCATCATTCCAAATGGATCGTTCCCTCTGCAACACCCTGGTCCACTCCTCCATTACTCCTGATTCCTTGTCCCCTTTCTGGACACCTTCCCGTCCAATTACATGAGGTGCAATACCTGCCCTTTTACCACCTCCCTCTTCACCATCCAAGGTGCCAAATACTCCTTCCAGGTGAAGCAGCGATTGACTGGTACTTCTTCCAATTCAGTATATTGCATTCATTGCTCACAGTGCGGTTTACTCTACAGTGGGGAGATTAAACGAAGATTGGGGAACTGCTTTGCAGAACACTCCACTCAGTCTGCAAGCATGATCCCAAACTTCTGGTTGCTTGTCATTTTAATTCTCCACATTTTTCTCAAGCCCACATTTCTGTGCTGGGCCTGCTGCAGTCTTCCAGTGAACATCAACACAAGCTCGAGGAGCAGTACCTCATTTTCCGATTGCACACTTTACATCCTTCTGTACTCAATATTGAGTTCAATAATTTCAAACAATGAGCCCCATTATTTTGTATTTACTTTTTAATTTATTTATGCATTTTTAAAATTTTTAAACATGTTCTAATCTCAAACTTATTTTTCATGTTTTTGCTCTCGTACAGACCTATTCATTTTTCTGCGATTAACACTCTAACTGGACTCATGCTTTTTCTTTTGCTCCAACGAGTTACCTCTCCAGTTGCTTTCTGCTCCATGACAACTGTCACCTAGCCTCTCTCCTCTTCCCCCATCACAGACCTTCCTTCTTGATCTTCTTCCCCTTTCCCCCTCTCACTTGCTCTAGCTTTTTCCAGTTCTGATGTAGGATCGCAAAGCTGAAATGTTAACTCTGTTTCACTCTCTGCAGATGCTGCCAGACCTTCTTAGTATTTCAAACACTTTCTGGTCGCATTTCACGGAACAGAAGGCGACGTTCACATGGGCAGTTAGACAGGAGGTGATGTTCACATTGGGAATTCGATAGTAGGGGGTGTTAACGGGGGAGTTAGACAGGAGGGGTGTTCACAGGGGGAATTAGACAGGAGGGGATGTTCACAGGTGGAATTAGACAGGAGGATTGTTTTCACAGTGGGGACTTATATCGGAGGGGGATGTGCAAATTGGGAATTATACAGGAGAGGGTATTCAGAGGGGGAATTAGACAGGAGGGGGTGTTGAACAGCGTGGCAAATTATACATGAGGGTGTGATGTTCTTTGGGCAGTTCGACAGCAGTACAGTGCTCACGGTTGTGGGGAATTACACAGCAGGGCTGGATGTTCACTAGGGCTGAATTAGACAAGAAGGGATTAGAAAGAAAGGTTTTCTTCAAAGACGGCTCTGAAGATTGTAGGAATTGCAGTAAAGGTGTGAGGGCATTGGCGTGGGTACAGAAAAGATTCACGAGAATGGCTCCAGGGGTGAGGAACTTCAGTTATGAAGATAGATTGGAGAATTTACGATAATCTTAATGAGAGAAGAAGTAGAAGAGGGCCTGAAATCCTTAAAAATGGATAAATCATCAGGGCCGCATGGAATGTATCCCAGACTATTAACAGAAGTCAGTGAGGAAATAGCAGCTGTTCTCAGGATCATCCTCACAGGTGATGTACCAGAGGATTGGAGGTCTGCAAAGGTTTTACCATTGTTTAGAAAGGGTGCGAGGGATAGCCCAAATAATTATAGGCCTGTCAGTCAGACTTTGATAGTGGCCAAATAATTAGAGACAATTATGAAAGAAAGAATAACTGTTGCATAGAAAGGCACGGATTACTCAGGGATAATGAGTGTGAATTTGCTAAGGGAAGGTCGTGTCTTTCTAATTTTATTGAATTGTTTGAGTAAGTAACAAGTAGGATTGATGAGGGTAGTTCAGTGGATGTTGTCTACATGGATTTTGTAAGGCATTTGACAAGGTCCCACATGGCAACCTGTCGGTAAGTTTATAGATCATGGGACTCCGGGGAATGTGGCCAGTTGGTTCCAAAATTGGCTCAGTGACAGGAAATAACGAGCAATGCTCGAAGTATATTTTTGCTAATGGAAAGCCGTTTCCAGTGGTGTTCCACAGGGCTCAGTGTTGGGTCCCTTGCTGTTTGTGGTATATATTAATGATTTGAGACTTAAATGTGGGAGGTAAGATTGGGAAAGTTGCAGCTGACACAAAAATTGGCCGTGTAGTTGTTAGTGAAGAGGATAACTGTAGACCCCAGAATTATATCAATGGTCTGGTTGAGTGGGAAGAAAAGTGGCAACTGGTATTCAATCCAGAGAAGCGTGAGGTAATGTATTTGGGGAGCGCGAACAAAGTGAGGGAATACACGGGAGTATATTGAGAGGGGTAGAGGAAGTGAGAGACCTTGTAATGCATGTCCACAGGTCCCTGAAGGTGGCAGGACAGGTAGATAGAGTGGTGAAGAAGGCATATGGATTTCGTTCCTTCATTGACAGAAGTATAGAATTCAAAAGCAGGGATGTAATGCTGGAACTATATAAAATACGGGTTTGACCACAATTGAAGGATTGTGTAGAGTTCTGGTCACCATATTACAAGACGTACATAATTGCTCTGAAGAGAGTACAGAGGAGATTTACTGGAATGTTGCCAGGGCTCGGAAGTTGCAGCAATGAGAAAAGATTGGTTAGGCTAGGTT
Organism: Heterodontus francisci; assembly: GCF_036365525.1. NCBI lineage: Eukaryota > Metazoa > Chordata > Chondrichthyes > Heterodontiformes > Heterodontidae > Heterodontus > Heterodontus francisci. Next base: position 2,703,288 of record NC_090409.1, on the reverse strand, counting down.
TGTTTTCCATAAAACAGAGGAGGCAGAGGGGTGACTTAATAGATATGTACAAAATTATGAGGGGCCTAGATAGAGTAGACAGGCAGGATCTGTTTTCCCCAGCGGAGAGGTCAATTACCAGGAGACACAGATTTAAGGTGATTGGTGGAAGGATTAGAGGGGACATGAGGAAAAGCTTTTTTCACCCAGAGGGTTGTGGGTGCCTGGAATTAACTGCCAGGAATGGTGGTGGACGATGAAATCCTCGATTCTTTTAAAAAGTACCTGGACTTGCACCTGAAGTGCTGGAACCGGCAAGGCTATGGACCAGGTGCTGGAAAGTGGGATTAGATTGGGCGGCTAGTTTTTTCGGCCGGCACAGACACGATGGGCTGAATGGCTTCCTTCTGTGCCATAATGTTTCTCTGGTTCTATGGTCCTAATGGAACCAAGCGAAGTCAGTCGCAGTGAAAGAGGCCAAATTCAGAGGTATGAAGAGATCATGTATACGTTTGCTGCAGGTTTGGCGGAGAGGCAAGAGATGGGGAGGGGTGAGGATGCAGAGGTATTTTAACTCGATAGTAAGAACTTTAACTATAAGGTGTTAGAGAAATGGGAGCCAAAGCGGGTGAGTGAATGTGAGGGTGATGGGTGAGCGGGACTTGGTAAAGAGTGGACATCAGCAGCATAGTTTTGGACTGGTTGACCTTGACGTGTGGCCGGTTAGAATTGTAGATATGGAGTCAGAAGGAGGCACAGTTCTAATTTTACTGGAGACATTACCCAATGTGGAAGAAACAGGTAAATGTACGAACATATGGACATACGAATGAGGAGCAGAAGTAGGCCATTCGGTCCCTCGAGTCTCCTCTGCCATTCAATAAGGACATGGGCTATCTGTTATGTCTCGAATTCCACACTCCCATCTACCCGCGATAAGCTTCGATTCCCTTGCCTAACAAGAATCTAACTCCCTCCGCCTTAAAATCATTCAATGACCCCGCCTCCACGACCTGCTAAAGCAAAAAATTCCAACGTCGCACAACCCTTTGAGAGAGAAAAAAATCGCTTCATCTCGGCCCTAAAAGGGCGAAACTCGAATTTTAAAACAGTGCCCCCTAATTCTGGACTCGCCCACAAGAGGAGACATCCTTTCCACATCCACGTTATCAAGACCATTGAGGATCTTATATACGTCAATCAAGTCTCCCTTCACTCTTCTAAACTCCAGTGAATACAAGCCCAGTCTGTCCAAACTTTCCAGTATCAATCTAATAAACCTCCTCTGAACCGCCTCCAAAGCATTCAATGCTGCTGATGTAATGTGTTTATTCAGGTGAATGTAACTAATAGCAATGATCAGGGGTATAACCGTATCAGTAGAGACCTATCCCCTGGAAAACTCCGCACCCATCGGAATGGATCAGCTCAGAGTGTCTGCTGGAGCTTTGCTTTCCAGGCGAACAGAAGTCTCTGCTTCTCACAAAAATGGGATATCCATTATTGCCTCAGATCCTATCCATTTATTATCCAGTAGTTGCTGCAATTAGAGTTCCTGGTAAGCCTGTATATCAGTTGTGAATGGTATAAATCATTGTAAACTGTGCTTCTGTACTTGGTATTATTTCTCACTATGCGATTTACACAGCTTCCTGTTCTAGCAGTTGATTGATGGCACCTCCTAACTTGCAGCTCTTTCAGTCTTGTAGAAGCTACATTATTTCTGTCATGACCTTCGTTTATCCAAATCCGGTATTGTTACTGGATTATTCTGTGTAATGAATGCATTCGAATCAGATGTCTCGGCTCAGAGCAGGAATCAGACTATCAGGAGCTTTGAATAGTTTCATGTTGTGGGTCTAACCTGTCCTGCAATATTTTAATGAATGTGTTTTCAGTGACTGATAATGAGATAGCTCATCAACTCTGTATTACAAGGGGACAGAGAAATGTCCTCCCTCCCAAATGAATTGGTTCAGTTGAACTGGGATTTCAATCTATTTATTCGTTATCACTGATATAAAATATTATTTTATATTGTGTGTATCCGACGCTGCTTCAGAGGTCTCGCCACTAAACTGGGTTTGCTGCTGGCTCTTTCACATCTCCTTCTCTGCTTCACTGTGGAGCCTTCACTGTCACTGGACTACATTGTAAAATAGAAAGTATTGATGTGATGGTTTATTGGTTTACATTCTATCAGTTGGAATAAAGAGTATTTCCACTTAACTGTAGGTTATCAGCTGCAGCACAGATGTTGGTGTTTTATTAATTTATTTCATTCTGTGTGTGTCTGACGCTGCTTCAGAAGTCTGGTTACTGAACTGAGTTTGCTGCTGACTCTTTCACATCTCCTTCTCTGCTTCACTGCGGACCCTTCACTGTCACTGGACTACATTGTAAAACTGAAAGTATTGATGTGATCTTTTATTGGTTTACACTCTATCAGTTGGAATCCAGAGTCTTTCCATTTATCTGTAGATTATCAGCTGCAGCGCTGATGTCGGTGTTTTATTAATTTAACAATCCCACATTCTAACGGTGTACTTTATAATTCCAGGAGAAGGAATTTCAATGATTGTGAGGTTTGTCAGGAAGAAGCTTTCGATCCTGTTTATTCCATGTATTGTAGATGAAGTGTAGGTGCACAGGTGGAGACTTGGGTAATCTGTAAATAGATCAAGTATATTCACAGAGGCTTTATCATTGAACAAACTAACTCTCAGAATAGAATCATTCAACACAAGAACAGATCCGCCATTCAATACGTTGCTGGCTGATCTTCTGATTCAATTCCCATTTCCTGCCTGCTTACCATATCCCTTGATTCGCTGAGAGAACAAAGATCGGTTAATCCTATTGAATTTGGGGCTGGTGAAGAGACTACAGGTGTGGGATCTTAAGATTGAATAGGATGCGAGAAAGGAGCATTGAGGAACAGTTTGCAGAGGGGGTGTGATCCAGAGGGCTGGAGATGGCGACTGAGAGAAGAAAGGAGAGAAGCAGAAGGGAGAATGGAACAGAAAGAGATAAACAGAAGGACAGAGAGAGAAGGAGAGACAGAGAGAGAGAGACAGAGAGAGAAGTAGCGGTGTGAATAATTCACGAGGATAAACTTCTGGAAAGTCCAGAACAATTAGTGAGAGAAAGTGTGAGTTGAAGTTGTTATTAGGATGTTGTCAGATTGGGGGAGTTCTATTGTTGATATCGCTGCCTTTGTGTTTATCCCTCTCAGATCCTCATTTCATTTTGGAGAAAGTTCATTTTCTTTACATACTGACTGAATAAATAAACAGAACAGAATCAGTAATTCACTAATGGTGATTTGTTCATTAAATCTGTGCTTCACGATCACTGTGAATGATAAATTCAATAAAGACCATGGCTGATTTCATGAATACATTGCTATTTAAATTTAATTGAATGTATAAAGTAAATGTATTGAACATATTTTATAACCAATGAACTGTTCTCTATCATCAATGACTACAGAGATTAATGTTTCAATGCATTAATTGAGTTGTGTTACTGGGATCTCTCCATTACATTTCCTCTAACACGCTGCTGCAGTCTCTCCCTGTGAATCTCATCCTCTCCTCTCACTGTATTGAATCCTCTGTCTCCTCATCCAGTGCATCAGTTTATCCACTTTGCCAAACCATCTGCTTCTTTCTCCCCTCCAGCTCTAACATTTACTTTTCCTTTTGGCTTAAATCTGTCATTTCGTTCTCTATACTTTCACGAGTGGGAACAGTTTCTCTCTATCTACTCTGTCTGGACCCCTCATGATTTTGAATACCTCATCAAATCACCTCTCCGCCATCTGTTCTCCATGGAAAACACTCTCATTTCTCCAATCTATCTTCAGAACTGAAATCCCTCAAGCCTGGAACCATTCTAGGGAATCTGTTCTGTACTCTCTCCAATGCCTTGACATCTTTCCTTAAATGTGGTGCCCAGAACTCGACACAATACTCCAACTGAGGCCGAACTAGTGCCTTATACAATTTAAACATAACCAAATGAAAGATGCTGTCATGGATACACAAATGGGTCCCTGTTATGGCAGTCTTTTTGTGGTGTATGTCGAAAATTCCTTGTTCCATTACTACTCATCCTCCTTCCCCCAACCCTTTTTCCAGTACATTGATGAATGTATCAGTGATGTTTCCTGCTCCCGTTCCGAACTGGAAAACTTCAAACATCATCAACTTTGCTTCCAATTTCCACCTTTCTCTACCCTTCACATGGTCCATCTCCGAGATATTCCTTCCCTTCCTCGACTTCTCTCTCTCCAGCACTGGTGATCGCTTGTCCACTAATATTCAATATAAGCCCATCGGCTCCCACAGCTACTTCGACTACACTTCTTCACACTGCCTCCTGCACAGACTCCATATCTGCATAGCTGCAGGCATATCTTTAAATACTTTTCTGAACAAGGGTGTAATATTTTCAATTCTCCAGTCCTCTACTACCAACCCTGAGTGCAAGGAAGACTGAAAAATTATGATCAATGCCTTCACAATTTCCACTCTCATTTCCGTCAGTATCCTTGGATGCATCTCATCCGGCCTGCTGCGTTATCAACTTTATGTATTGACAATCTTTCTAATACCTCTTCCTTCTCAATTTGCCGATTTTTCAAGTGTCTTAATTACCCCCACTTTCACTGTGATTTGGGTAGCATTTTTTTCCTTTGAAAAGGCAGTACAAAGTATTCATTTAATACCTCATCTTTTCCCCATGCCGCCATGTGTACATCCCTATTTTGGTCCCGAATCAACTTTAATCACCTTTTACCACCCTTTTGCTATTTATATTCCTATAGAAGACTTTGGGATTCCCTTTTATGTTAGCTGCCAGACTCTTTTCATACTCTCTCTTCGCTTCTCTGAAATGCTTCTTCACTTCTACTCTGCACTTGATATAATCAGCCATGTTCTCCATTGTACTATGTACCTGAAGTCCGTCATCAGGTCACTTCTTTATTCTTCATCTTCATTCTTTTCTCCTTTGTCATTTACGGGGTCCTGTATTTGATTGCCGGATCTTTCCCCTTCGAGGGAATATAGCTTTGCCGTGCCTGAACTGCCTCATCTTTGGGAGGTTGAATTAATGACCTCATAGTTAAGGCACCCCTAGATAGCAGCGATCATAATATGATTGAATTTTACACTCAGTTTTATGGTGAGAAGAGTGGGTCCAAGACTAGTATTTTAAATTTAAAAATGGACAATTATAAGGTCATGAAAAGAGAGCTAGATAAAGTGAACTGGCAAATCAGGTTAAAGGATAGGCCAATAGAGATGCAGTGGCAGACATTTAAGGGGATATTTCATAATACACACAGAATAGATATATTTCAACGAGAAGGAAAAATTCCAAAGGTGGGACCCACCATCCGTGGTTAACTAAAACAGTTAAAGTTAGTATAAAACTTTTTTAAAAAGCCTATAATTGTGCAACGATGGGAGGCAGGTTAGAAGATTGGTCAGAATATAATAAACATCAAAGAATGCCGGAAAGATTGATAAGGAGTGTAAAATTACAGGACGAGAGCAAACTAGCTAGAAGTAAAATAAAGCCAGATAGTAAGAGTTTCTATAGATATTTAAAGAAAAGAGGTAACAAAGTAAGCGTTGGTTTGGTAAAATGTGAGTCTGGAGAATGAATAATGGATAATAAGGAGATGGCAGATGAACTGAACTATTATTAAAAGCAGGGAATTTGGAAAAAAATCAAGGTAATCAGGCAAAATCAACATGGTTTAGTGTAAGGGAAATCATGTTTAACCAATTTAATGGAGTTCTTTGACAGAGTTACATGTGCTATGGATAAAGGGGAACCGGTCAATATATTGTATTTGGATTTACAGAAGGCATTTGATAAGTTGCCACATTAAAGGCTATTGCAGAAAATAAAAGTTCATGGTGTGGGGGTATCATATTGGCATGGACAGAAGATTGCTTAGCTGACAGAAAACAGAGAGTAGGCATAAATGGGTCATACTCTGGTTGGAAAGATTTAACGAGTGGTGTGTCTCAGGCATCAGTGCTGGGGCCTCAACGTTTTACAATTTATATAAATGACTTAGATGAAGGGCCCGAAGGTATGGTTGCTAAATTTGCTGATGACACAAAGATAGGTAGGAAAGTAACTTGTGAAGCAGACATAAGGAGTTTACAAAGGGATATAGATTGGTTAAGTGAGTGGGCAACACCTGGCACATGGAGTATAAAGTGGGACAATGGGAAATTGTCCACTTTGGCAGGAAGAATAAAAAATAAGCATACATTTTTTCTTTTATATCACAAAGGTTTCAAGCTGCTTCACAAAAGGAACTATGGACAATAAACAGGGCGGCACGGTGGCGCAGTGGTTAACACCGCAGCCTCACAGCTCCAGCGACCCGGGTTCAATTCTGGTTACTGCCTGTGTGAAGTTTGCAAGTTCTCCCTGTGACCACGTGGGTTTCCCCTGGGTGCTCCAGTCTCCTCCCACAGCCAAAGACTTGAAGATTGATCGGTAAATTGGCCATGAGAAATTGCCCCTGGTATAAGCAGGTGGTCGGGGAATTGAGGGAAGGTGGGGATGTGGTAGGAATATGGGATTAATGCAGGATTAGTATAAATGGGTGGTTGATGGTCGGCACAGACTCGGTGGGCCCAAGGGCCTGTTTCAGTGCTGTATCTCTAAATAAAAAATAAAATATCTAAATGGTGAGAGATTTCAGATCTCTGAGATGCAGAGGAATCTGGGTTTCCTAGTGCATGAATCGCAGAGGTTAGTATGCAGTAATTAGGAAAGCTAATAGAATGTTATCGTTTATTGTGAGGGGAATTGAACGAAAAAGTAGGGAGGTTATGCTTCAGCTACACAGGGCATTGATGAGAACACATCTGGAGTACTGTGTGCAGCGCTGGTCTCCTGATTTAAGGAAGGATGTAAATTCGTTGGAAGCAGTACAGAGAAGGTTAATTTGACTAATACCTGGAATGGGCGGGCTGACTTATGAGGAAAAGCTGGTCAGGCTAGGCTTGTATCCACTGGAATGTATAAGAGAAAGATGCGATTTGATTGAAACATATAAGATCCTGAGGGGCCTTGACAGGGTTGATGTTGAAAGGATGTTTCCCCTTGTGGCATATCTAGAACTAGGGGTCACTGTTTAAAAATAATGGGTTTCGCATCTAAGACAGAGATGAGATATTTTTCCTCTCAGAGCGTTGTGAGTCTTTGGAATTCTCTTGCTCAAAATGTTGTGAGCAGAGTCATTGAATATTTTTAAGGCAGAGGTAGATAGATTCCTGATAAGTAAGGGTGTGGAAGGTTATCAGGTGTAGATGGAAATGTTTAGTAATCAGTTCAGCCATGAACTTATTGAATGGCAGAGCAGGCTTGAACGAGGAAGTGGTCTACCCCTGCTCCTAATTCATATGTTCGTATGTTCATTTGAAAGTAAGCCATTGTTCAGCTATTGTTTTTTCCTGCCAAATGTTGATTCAAATTTATTCCACACAGATCCATTCTTACCTCATTTAGATTGTCGTTCCCCAATTAACTGTTTTTGACTCTCGATTATAAGAGGCAGATTGCATATGGCATTGGAAGGATGCATGAGAATGAACAGAGGCTGCTGGAGTTGTGTACCTATCACAATCTCTGCATCACCAACTCGTTCTTTCATACTAAACCCTGTCACCAGGTTTCACGGTGGCACGCAAGCTCACGTCATTGGCACCAGCTGGACCTCATCATCACAAGGCGAGTCTCTTTAAACAGTGTCCAAATCACACGCAGCTTCCACAGTGCGGACTGCGACACTGAGCACTCCCTGGTGTGCAGCAAGGTTACAGTCAAAACAAAGAAGCTGCATCACTCCAAGCAGCAGAGCAGCCCGCGCATCAAAACTAACAGAATTTCTTATCCACACCTGTTGCATAAGTTTCTAAATTCACTTGAAAAAGCCCTTCAAAACATTCCTACAGGTGATGCAGAGACCAAGTGGGCCCACATCAGAGACGCCATCTACAACTCAGCAATGACCACCTATGGCAAACGTGAGAAGCAGAATGCAGACTGGTTTCAATCTCACTTTGAAGAGCTGGAAACGGTCATAGCCGCTAAACACGTTGCACTGTTGAACTACAAGAAAACCCCCAGCGAGTTAACATGCGTCGCACTTAAAGCAGCCAGAAGTGCTGCACAAAGAACAGCCAGGCGCTACACAAATGACTACTGACAACATCTATACAGTCGTATTCAGGTGGTCTCCGAGACTGGAAACATCACAGGAATGTATGATGGCATTAATTGAACTTTTGGGCCAACCATCAGGAAGATCGCCCCTCAAATCTAAATCAGGGGACACGATCACTGACCAACGCAAGCAAATGGACCGCTGGGTGGAGCACTACCTAGAACTGTACTCCAGGGACAATGTTGACACTGAGACCGCCCTCAATGTAGCCCAGTCTCTGCCAGTCATGGATGAACTGGACAAACACCCAAAGAAATCGGAACTCAGTGATGCCATTGATTATCTAGCCAGTGGAAAAGCTACTGGGAAGGACAGCATTACCCCTGAAATAATCAAGAGTCCCAAGCCTGCTAGACTCTCAGAACTCCATGAACTGCTTTGCCTGTGCTGGGATGAGGGAGCAGTACCACAGGACATGCGCGATGCCAATATCATCACCTTCTATAAGAAAAGGGTGACCGTGGTGACTGCAACAACGACCATTGAATTTCCCTACTCAGCATAGTGGGGAAAGTCTTTGGTCGAGTCGTTTTCAACAGGCTCCAAAAGCTGGCTGAGCGTGTCTACCCTGAGGCACAGTGTGTCTTTCGAGCAGAGAGATCCACCATTGACATGCTGTTCTCCCATCGTCAGCTACAGGAGAAATGCTATGAACAACAAATGCCCCTCTATGTTGCTTTCATAGATCTCACCAAAGCCTTTGACCTCATCAGCAGACGTGGTCTCTTCAAACTACTAACAAAGATCGGATGTCCACCAAAGCTACTAAGTATCATCACCTCATTCCATGACAATATGAAAGGCACAATTCAGCACAGCGGCACCACATCAGACCCCTTTCCTATCCTGAGTGGCGTGAAACAGGGCTGTGCTCTCGCACCCACACTGTTTGGGATCTTCTTTGCCCTGCTGCTCTCACATGCGTTCAAGTCTTCATAAGAAGGAATTTTCCTCCACACAAGATCAGATGGCAGGTTGTTCAACCTTGCCCGTCTGAGAGCGAAGACCAAAGTATGGAAGGTCGTCATCAGGGAACTCCTCTTTGCTGGCGGTGCTGCTTTAACATCTCACACTGAAGAGTGTCTGCAGAGACTCATCGACAGGATTGCAGCTGCCTGCAACGAATTTGGCCTAACCATCAGCCTCAAGAAAATAAACATCGTGGACCAGGACATAAGAAATGCTCCATCCATCAATATCGGCGACCACACTCTGGAGGTGGTTCAAGAGTTCACCTACCTCGGCTCAACTATCACCAGTAACCTGTCTCTCGATGCAGAAATCAACAAGCAGATGGAAAAGACATCTGCTTCTATGTCGAAACTGGCCAAGAGAGTGTGGGAAAATGGCACACTGACAGGGATCATAAATTTCCAAGTGTTTCAAGCCTATGTCCTCAGTACCTTGCTCTACGGCAGCGAGGCCTGGACAATGTATGTCAGCCTAGAGCGACATCTCAATTCATTCCATCTTCGCTGCCTCCGGAGTATCCTTGGCATCAGGTGGCAGGACCATATCTCCAACGCAGAAGTCCTCGAGGTGGCTAACATCCCCAGTATATACAGCCTACTGAGCCAGTGGCACTTGAGATGTGTTGGCCATGTAAGCCGCATGGAAGATGGCAAGATCCCCAAGGACACATTGTACAGCGAGCTCGTCACTGGTATCTGACCCAGCGGCCGTCCATGTCTCCGCTTTAAAGACATCTGCAAATGCGACATGAAGTCCTCTGACATTGATCACAATTCTTGGGAGTCAGTTGCCAGTGATCGCCAGAGCTGGCGGGCAGCCATAAAGGCGGGGCTAAAGATTGCTGAGTCGAAGAGACTTAGCTGTTGGCAGGACAAAAGACAGAACCGCCAGGGGAGAACCAACTGTGTAACAGTCCCAACAACGAATTTTATCTGCAGCACCTGTGGAAGAGTCTGTCACTCTAGAATTGGCCTTTATAGCCACTCCAGTCGCTGCTTCACAAACCACTGACCACCTCCAGGCGCTTACCCATTGTCTCTAGAGACAAGGAGGCCAAAGAAGAAGACTCTGGATTGCTCTTTGTCGTTTCCCAGAGCCAACCTAAACCTTATGATACGATGATCACTGTCCTCTAAATATGCTCCGACTGTCACTTGATCAACTTGTCCCACCTCATTCCCATGAACCAGGTCGAGCAGAGCTTCCTTTCAGAAACATAATGCTGCAGAATTCTTTTTCCTAAACACTGTCTATGAACAGTTCCTCTGTAACCTTTACATTACAAGCATCCCAGTCTATATTCAGATAATTCAAGTTCCCCATTATAACGACTCTATCATTTGAGTTTTCCTGAAAATAGACGCATTTTGTTGAAGCCTTTATCTTGCACTCATTTGGACAAATCACATGAATACAGATGCAAGGGAAAGCTACTAATTTATACCGTATGAAAAGAGAATGCTGATTTGTGAGAAAGTGCACTCTAACTGGTAGAGGCGTTGCCATGGAGAATGAATTAGCTTGTTCTGACTGATAGTTAACTCCCAACCTTTTTTGAAATTGAAATCAGGCAGGTTGTCTCTGATTGTTGGAGGCATTGCCCTAAGGAATGAACCAGCGAATGGCTGCCACTTATTTGTTTCACTGAAACAATTGTAATGTGTTTTGAACAGGGTCCTGTGTGTTAATATATGTAGCTTCCAGTCCACACAAAAGCACCACACTGCGAACTCCACTGACAATCTTGAATTGATTGTCAGCGTAATTCTTGGCACACTGAGGATTATTTAGCAAATGTTGTCCAATTGCAGAATTGCAGTGGGTTGGGTACAGCCTGTACTTTGCCCTTTGCGAACATCGGAAGAGATGTGTTCTTTGATATGATCCACCAGTCTTTGGGATGTAAGGCCTGTTTACCTCGCATCATACTGGCATTGACATCCATATTTCACATTATTCAATTGTGTGATAGGCAGGGCGTTTTTTTGGCTTGACGGAATCATCCTGTTGGTTGAGAACACTACGCGTGTTGTTGCTGCATAGCAGCAGTGTCAAACAGCTAGCTTCATCCGTTCATGAGGATTTGGTGCTTTTTAAATCTGCAATTCCACTCTCCCTCTCTCCAGGTCTCCAGTCTTTGGTGCTTTTTAAATCCACTCCTATCTCACTGCTCCTCTCCAGGTATCCAAAGCACCAAAGCCAAATAATTACAGGCCGGTCAGTCTAACCTCAAGAGTGGAAAAATTATTTGAATCTCCTCTGAGAGACAGGATAAACTGTCAGTTGGAAAGACATGGGTTAGTCAAGGAGAGTCAGCATGGATTTGTTCAGGGATGATCTCGTCTAACCAACGTGATCGAATTTTTTGAAGGATTAACAGGGAAGACAGATGAGGGTAGTTCAGTTGATGTGGTCTATATGAATTTTAGCAAGGCTTTTCACAAGATACTATATGGCAGACTGGTTAAAAAATAAAATCCCGTGAATCCATAGAAATGCAGCAAATTGGCTCAGTGACAGGAAACAAAGGGTAATTGTTGACGGCTATTTCAGTGACTGGAGAGCTGCTTCCAGTGGCGTTCCACAGGGCTCAGTACTGGGTCGCTTGCTTTTTGTGGTGTATATTAACGAGTTGGTCATAAATGTAGGGGGCATGATCAAGAAATTTGCGGACGACAGAAAGATTGGCTATGTGGTAGAGAGCGAGGAGGATAGCTGTAGGCTGCAGGAAGATATTGATGGTCTGTTCAAATGGGCAGAAAAGTGGCAAATGGAGTTCAATCTGCAGAAGTGTGAGGTGATGCATTTGGGGAGGTCAAAAAAGGCAAAGGAGTATTTGATTAATGGGAAAATACTGAGAAGTGTAGAGCAAGTGAGGGACCTTGGACTGAATGCCCACAAATCCCTGAAGGCAACAGAACATGTCGATAAGGTGGTTAAGGAGGCATATGGAATCCTTTCCTTTATTAACCGAGGTATAGAAGACAAGAGCTGGGAGGTTATGCTGGCGCTGTTTAACTCATTGGTCAGGCCACAAATTGAGTAATGTGTGCAGTTATGGTCACTCATTGCAGAAAGGATGTAATTGCACAATAGAAGGTACAGAGGAGATTTACGAGCATGTTGCCAGGAGTGACAAATGCAGTTGAGATGAAAGATTGGATAGGCTGGGATTGTTCTCCGTGGAACAGAGACGGCTGAGTGGAGATCTGATTGAACTGGACAAAAATATGAGGGGCCTGGATAGAATGGAGGTGAAGGGTCTTTTCACCTTAGCAGAGAGGTCAGTGACGAGGGGGCATATAGTTAAACTGATTTATAGAAGAATTAGAGGGGATATGAGGAAAAACATTTTCACCCAGAGGGTGGTGATAGTCTGAACTCACTGCCTGAAAGGGTAGTTGAAGGAGAGACCTTCAATTCTTTCAAAGTGAGTCTGCATATGCACCTCGAGTTCCGCAATCTGCAGGGCTACGGAGCAAATGCTGGAAGGTGGGATTCGAATAGGTGCATAGTTTTTCAGCCGGCACAGACACGATGGGTCAAGTGGTCTCTTTCTCTGTCTTAAACATTCTACGATTCTATGAAATTCCGAAGTTTTCTTTCGGCATGTAAGTAGTAAAAGGGTGGTAAGAGGAGGGGTGGGGCCGATTAGAGGCTAGAAAGGGGATTTACACATAGAGGCAGAGGGCATAGCTGAGGTATTAAATGTATGCTTTGCATCTGTCTTTCCCAAGGAAGAAGATGCAACTCAGGCAATCTTTCTTAGAATCAGGGCTGTCCCCAGAGGACTGGAGAGTTGTAAAGGTTACACCCTTGTTCACAAAAGGGACTAGAGAAAAACCCAGCAACTATAGGACAGTCATTTTAACTTCAGTGGTCGGAAAACATCGAGAAAAAATAATTCTTGACAAAATCAATAGTCACGTGGATAAATGTGGGTTAATTATGGAAATCCAGCATGGAGTTCCTATGGAAAATCATGCTGAACCAACTTGCTGGAATTTTGTGAGGAGGCAACAGAGAGGATTGATGAAGGCAATGCTGTTGATGTGGTGTACATGGACATTCAAAAGGCGCTTGATACAGTGCTACACAACAAACTTGTGAGAAAACTTGTAGCTCATGAAATAAAAGGGATGGTCGCAACATGGATACGGAATTGTCTTGATAGGAAGGAAACAAAGATCCGTGATGGGACTCTTGCTTTTCCTGATACATATTAATAAACTACACCTTGGTGTACAGGGCACAATTGCAACGTTTGCAGATGATACGAAACTTGGAAGCATTGTGAATTGTGAGGAGAATAGTGTAGAATTTCAAAAGGACATAGACAAGTTGGTGGAATGGGCAGACAGGTGGCACATGAAGTTCAATGCCAAGAAATGTAACGTAATTCATTTTGGTAGGGAGAACATAGAGAGACAATATAAAATAAAGGGCACAATTCTAAAGGGGTGCAGGAGCAGAGGGACCTGGGTGTATATGTGCATAAGTCATTGAAGGTGTCAGGATCGGCTGAGAGAGCAGTTAATAACGCATATAGTATTCCAGACTTCATTAATCGGGGGCATAGAGTACAAGAGCATGGAAGCTATGTTGAACTTGTACAAGACACTAGTTCCTCCTCAGGTGGAGTATTGGGTCTATTTCAGTGTGCCACACTTTCGGAAAGACATGAGGGTATTGGAGAGAGTACCAAAGAGATTCGTGAGAATTGTTCCAGAGGTGAAGAATTTCAGTTACGAATATAGATCGGAGAAGAATGACGAGAGTTAGATTAGATCCAATCAAGGATAGTAGTGGGAAGTTGTGTGTGGAATCAGAGGAGATAGGGGAAGTGTTAAATGAATATTTTGCGTCAGTATTTACAGTAAAGAAAGAAAATGTTGTCGAGGAGAATACTGAGATTCAGACTACTAGGCTAGATGGGATTGAGGTTCACAAGGAGGAGGTGTTATCAATTTTGGAAAGTGTGAAAATAGATAAGTCCCCTGGGCCAGATGGGATTTATCCTAGGATTCTCTGGGAAGCTAGGGAGGAGATTGCAGAGCCTTTGTCCTTGATCTTTATGTCGTTATTGTCGACAGGAATAGTGCTGGAAGACTGGAGGATAGCAAATGCTGTCTCCTTGTTCAAGAAGGGGAGTAGAGACAGCCCTGGTAATTATAGACCTGTGAGCCTTATTTCGGTTGTGGGTAAAATGTTGGAAAAGGTTATAAGAGACAGGATTTATAATCATCTTGAAAAGAATAAGTTCATTAGCGATAGTCAGCACGGTTTTGTGAAGGGTAGGTCGTGCCTCACAAACCTTATTGAGTTTTTCGAGAAGCTGACCAAACAGGTGGATGAGGGTAAAGCCGTGGATGTGGTGTATATGGATTTCAGTAAGGCGTTTGATAAGGTTCCCCACGGTAGGCGATTGCCGAAAATACGGAAGTATGGGGTTGAAGGCAATTTAGAGCTTTGGATCAGAAATTGGCTAGCTGAAAGAAGACAGAGGGTGGTGGTTGATGGCAAATGTTCATCCTGGAGTTTAGTTACCAGTGGTGTACCGCAAGGTTCTGTTTTGGGGCCACTGCTGTTTGTCATTTTTATAAATGACCTGGAAGAGGGTGTAGAAGGGTGGGTTAGTAAATTTGCGGATGACACTAAGGTCGGTGGAGTTGTGGATAGTGCCAAAGGATGTTGTAGGGTTCAGACAGACATAGATAGGCTGCAGAGCTGGGCTGAGAGATGGCAAATGGAGTTTAATGCGGAAGAGTGCGAGGTGATTCACTTTAGAAGGAGTAACAGGAATGCAGAGTACTGGGCTAATGGGAAGATTCTTGGTAGTGTAGATGAACAGAGAGATCTTGGTGTCCAGGTGCATAAATCTCTGACTGTTGCCACCCAGGTTAATAGGGCTGTTAAGAAGACATATGGTGTGTTCGCTTTTATTAGTAGGGGGATCGAGTTTCGGAGCCACGAGGTCATGCTGCAGCTGTACAAAACTCTGGTGAGACTGCACCTGGAGTATTGCGTGCAGTTCTGGTCACCGCATTATAGGAAGGATGTGGAAGCTATGGAAAGGGTGCAGAGGAGATTTACTAGGATGTTGCCTGGTATGGAAGGAAGGTCTTACGAGGAAAGGCTGAGGGACTTGAGGTTGTTTTCGTTGGAGAGAAGGAGGAGGAGAGGTGACTTAATAGAGACATATAAGATAATCAGAGGGTTAGATAGGGTGGATAGTGAGAGTCTTTTTCCTCGGATGGTGATGGCAAACACGAGGGGACAGAGCTTTAAGTTGAGGGGTGATGGATATAGGACAGATGTCAGAGGTAGTTTCTTTACTCAGAGAGTAGTAGGGGTGTGGAACGCCCTGCCTGCAGCAGTAGTAGACTCGCCAACTTTAAGGGCATTTAAGTGGTCGTTGGATAGACATATGGATGAAAATGGAATAGTGTAGGTCAGATGGTTCCACAGGTCGGCGCAACATCGAGGGCCGAAGGGCCTGTACAGCGCTTTAATGTTCTAATTCTAATTCTAAGTTAGGACAATTTTATTTGAGGAACAGAAGGCTAAGAGGTGATTTGATAGAGGTATTCAAAATCATGAGGTGTCTGGACAGAGTCGATAGAGAGAAACTGTCCCACACGTGAAAGGATCAAGAATTAGAGGGCACAGATTTAAAGTATTTGGCAACAGAAGCAAAAGTGACATGAGGAAAAACTTTTTCACGCAGCAAGTGGTTAAGGTCTGGAATGTGCTGCCTGGGAACCTGGTGGAGGCAGCTTCAATTGAAGCATTCAAAAGGGAATTAGATAGTTATGTGAAAAGGAAGAATGTGCAGGGTTATGGGAAGAAGGAAGGGGAATGGACCTGAGGGAATGTCTCTTTCAGAGAGCCAGTGCAAACATGATGGGCCGAATGGCCACCTTCTGCGCTGTAACAATTCTGTTATTCTGTGATGTTTTGGTGCTTTTTTTTAATCTACTCTTCTCCCGCTGCTCCTCTCTTATTGACCAGCTTTTGGTTCTTTTTAAATCAGCACCATTCGTGACTCCTCAGATACTGAAGCAGTCCGTGTTGAATTGCAGCAAGACCGGGACAATATCCAGGCTTGGGCTGATAAGTGGCAAGTAACATTCGCACCACACAAGTGCCAGGCAATGATAATCTCCAAAAAGAGAGAATCTAACCATGTCCCCTTGAAATTCAACAGCATTACCATCGCTGAATTCCCCACTATCAACATGCTAGGGGTTACCATTGACCACAAACTGAACTTGAGTAGCCATATAAACACTGTGGCTACAAGAGCAGGTCAGAGGCTAGGAATCCTGAGGTGAGTAACTCACCTCCTGTCTCCCCAAAGCCTGTCCACAATCTACAAGGCACAAGTCAGGAGTATGATGGAATACTCTCCACTTTCCTGGATGGGTGCAGCTCCAACAACACTCAAGAAGCTCGACACCATCCAAGACAAAGCAGCCCGCTTGATTGCCACCCCATCTACAAACATTCACTCCCTCCATCACCGACACACAGTGACAGCAGTGTGTACCATCTACAAGATGCACTGCAGCAATGCGCCAAGGCTCCTTAGACAGCACCTTCCAAACCCACGACCTCTACCAACTAGAAGGAAAAGGGCAGCAAATACATGGGAACACCACCACCTGCAAGTTCCCCTCCAAGTCATGCACCATCCTGACTTGGAACTATATCGCCGTTCCTTCACTGCCACTGGGTCAAAATCCTGGAACACCCTTCCTAACAGCACTGTGGGTATACCTACCCCAAATGGACTGCTGCGGTTCAAGAAGGAAGCTCACCACCATCTTCTGAAGGGCAATTAGGGATGGGCAATAAATGCTGGCCTGGCCTGCGACGCCCACATCCCATGAATGAATATAAACTCCTCTCCCACTGCCCCTCTCTAATTCACCAGGTTTTGCTGCTTTATCAGTCCACTCCTCTTCCGCTGTTGTTGGGGCTGTTACACAGTTGGCTCTCCCAATGCGCTTCTGTCTTTTTTCCTGCCAACTGCTAAGTCTCTTCGACTCGCCGCTCTTTAGCCCCGCCTTTATGGTTGCCCGCCAGCTCTGGAGATCACTGGCAACTGACTCCCACGACTTGTGATCAATGTCACAGGACTTCATGTTGCTTTTGCAGACGTCTTTAAAACGGAGAGACGGACGGCCGGCGGGTCTGATACCAGTGACGAGCTCGCTGTAGAATGCCTCCTTGGGGATTCTGCCATCTTCTATGTGGCTCACATGGCTAAGCCATGTCAAGCGCCGCTGGCTCAGTAGGATGTATATGCTGGGGATGTTGGCCGCCTCAAGGACTTCTGAGTTGGAGATACAGTCCTGCCACCTGATGCCAAAGATTCTCCGGAGGCAACGAAGATGGAATGAATTGAGACGTTGCTCTTGGCTGACATACGTTGTCCGGGCCTCGCTGCTGTTGAGCAAGGTAATGAGGATACAGGCTTGAAACATTCGGTATTTCCCATGCGCTTGTTGATTTCTGCATCGAGAGACAGGTTACTGGTGATAGTTGAGCCTAGGTAGGTGAACTCTTGAACCACTTCCAGAGCGTGGTCACCAATATTGATGGATGAAGCATAACGAAGCATTGCTTAGTTACTAATGAAGAAGGGTCACTGACCCGAAACGTTAACTCTGCTTCTCTTTCCACAGATGCTGCCAGACCTGCTGAGTGATTCCAGCATTTCTTGTTTTTATTTCAGATTTCCAGTATCCGCAGTATTTTGCTTTTATTATTGCTTAATTACTGACTAAATAAACATAATAAAATCAGTTCTTCACTGATGGTAATGCATTATTTAAATACTGCACTTTAAAATCTCTGTGACTGCTGAATTCAATAACAAGTGAGGCTGTCATCGTAATGTATTTAAATTTATATTTAATTGCCTGTAAATACTAAATACATTGACTATATTGTCTAACAGATGAACAGTTCTCCAATACCAATAACCACAGATATTTTTGTTTGAATGTATTAATTGAGTTGTGTTACTGGGATCTATAGATTAGATTTCCTCTAACACTCTGCTGCAGTCTTACCCTGTGAATCTCAGCATCTCCTCTCACTGTATTGAACCCTCTGTCTCCTCAGACATTGTGTCAGTTTATCCACTTTCCCATACCATCTGCTCCAGTCTCCCCTTCAGTACCAACATG
The DNA here is from genome assembly GCF_036365525.1 of Heterodontus francisci. NCBI lineage: Eukaryota > Metazoa > Chordata > Chondrichthyes > Heterodontiformes > Heterodontidae > Heterodontus > Heterodontus francisci. The sequence goes on along the minus strand of NC_090409.1, from coordinate 2,684,877 downwards.
TCCTTTTCCTTCTCTCCTTCCCAAACTCATTCACTGGTTCCACCTCCAGCTGCGTCTTCCAAATAAATCCCAACCCTCAAACTCACCGCAGCAGCTCTCAGAATTGTCCCATTTTGTACCAGTCCCTGTCGGCTTTCTGAACCCACAGCAAGAAACCATCTGCACATCCCGCTGCCCTAAACATTCCCGATCAACAGTCTGGAGACAAATTCCCATTTAACCCATGAGATTCCATCTCTGGAAAACCCTTTCTCATTCCCCCACAGGCACTGCATCCTCACTCTGTACTTCCAGTAGATCCAGTGTTGACCATATTCACTTTCTGTCTCAATTTCCCATTTCATTATTAATAATTGTGTTTTAAACATTTCACTGCGACAAAGCACTGCCCAGGTCAATGAATCAGTTTTCACTGTTCGATGCAGCAACAAAGCTGGAAATTTCAGCCCAGATCCTGTCAAACTGTTGCTTTGTCTCCAGGTCTGATCAGTAATTTCTCTGCTTCCTTTTCTCTCTCTCTTCCAGTTAACTTGGTGGCGATTGTGATCCTGTCCCGAGGAAAGTGTGGTCTCTCCAAATGTACCAGTGTCTACCTGGTGGGAATGGCAGTGTCTGATCTCCTGGTCGTTATCAATCATCTCATATTGTTGTGGATTGTTTTATTTTATTTCCCAGATTCATTCCTGAGTACTATGCCCATGTGTGCTCTTATTACAGTTCTGAGTTCTGCAGCCATAGCAACTTCTGTCTGGCTCACAGTCACTTTCACCTTTGACAGATTTGTGGCCATTTGTTGTGAGAAGCTGAGAGCAAAATATTGCACCGAGAAAATGGCAGCTGTGGTTGTCGGAACAGTGAGTGTGCTGGGATTTTTACTGTCTCTCCCCTGGTACTTTACACTTGAAAACGAGGAAATTATTGATAGTGTTCCCATGGGATGTCCTTTTAAACCAAGCTTCTTCACTTCCCCCACATGGGAGGCATTTCAATTGTTGTACTACATTTTAAACCCTTGTGTCCTGCTCTTTATGATTTTATGAAGAAGTGTAGTCGAGGTAGCTGTGGGAGTCAGTGGGCTTATAATGGATATTGGTAGACAACCTATCCCCAGCTACCTCGACTACACTTCTTCACACCCTACCTCCTGTAAGGACTCCATTCCATTCTCCCAGTTTCTCCGTCTCCGACGCATCTGCTCTGATGATGCTACCTTCCATGACGGTGCTTCTGATATGACCTCCTTTTTCCTCAACCGAGGATTTCCCCCCACTGTGGTTGACAGGGCCCTCAACCATGTCCGACCCATTCCCCGCACCTCTACCCTCACCCCTTCCCCTCCCTCCCAGAACCGTGACAGGGTTCCCTTGTTCTCACTTTTCATCCCACCAGCCTCCATATCCAAAGGATCATCCTCCGCCATTTTCGCCACCTCCAGCGTGATGCCACCACCAGTCGCATCTTCCCCTCCCTTCCCCTGTCAGCATTCCGAAGGGATCGTTCCCTCCGCGACACCCTGGTCCACTCCTCCATTACCTCCACCACCTCGTCCCCGTCCCAGGGCACCTTCCCTTGCAATCGCAGGAGGTGTAATACCTGCCCATTTACCTCCTCTCTCCTCACTATCCCAGGCCCCAAACACTCCTTTCAGGTGAAGCAGCGATTTACTTGTATTTCTTTCAATGTAGTATACTGTATTCGCTGCTCACAGTGTGGTCTCCTCTACATTGGGGAGACCAAGCGCAGACTGGGTGACCGCTTTGCGGAACATCTTCGCTCAGTCCGCAAGCAGGACCCTGAGCTTCCGGTTGCTTGCCATTTCAACACTCCCCCCTGCTCTCATGCTCACATCTCTGTCCTGGGATTGCTGCAGTGTTCCAGTGAACATCAACGCAAGCTCGAGGAACAGCATCTCATCTACCGATTAGGCACACTACAGCCTGCCGGACTGAACATTGAGTTCAATAATTTCAGAGCATGACAGCCCCCCACTTTACTTTCATTTTTAGTCATTTTTAGTTATTTTTCTTCCTTTTTTTTTTGCATTCCTTTTTACATTTTTTGCATTTATTTCATTTCATCTTAGTTTGTTCAGTTTGCTTACCCACTGTTTTTTAAAGGTTGTTGTTCTTCAGGTTTGCACTTGCTGATGTTCTATATTCAGTATATTCACACCTAATCTGTACTAATGCTTTGTCTTTCAAAACACCATTAACATATTGTTTGCCTTTGCTCTGTGACCTTTTGGTCAGCTATGTGGCCTGGTCCAATCTGCACCTTCTCCTTTGTTATCTCTTGCCCAACCCCCACCTCACTTGTTTATAATCTGTGACTTTACTAATATTTGTCAGTTCCGAAGAAGGGTCAGTGACCCGAAACGTTAACTCTGCTTCTCTTTCCACAGATGCTGCCAGACCTGCTGAGTGAATCCAGCATTTCTTGTTTTTGTTGTAGATGAAAACACACTGGTGGGCAAGATAAAACAAAATCCTAAGGCGTGTCATAAGTATATTAAGTGCAAGAGGATAACTAGGAAAGAGTAGGGCCTATTAGGGACCAAAGTGGCAATCTGTGTGTGGAGCCGGAGGACATAGGTGAGGTTTTCAATGATGGCTTTTCATTTGTGTTCAATATGGAGAAGGACGATTTATGTGCAGAGATCAGGCAGGGGGATTGTGATATACTTGATCATATTAGCAATGAAAGGAGGGAAGTATTAGCTGTTTTAGCGGGAGTAAAAGACGATAAACCCCCAGACCCAGATGAGATGTATCCCAGGCTGTTATGTGAGGCAAGGGAGGAGTTAGCAGGGGCTCTGACAAAAATTTTCAAATCCTCTCTGTATACGGTTGTGAAAGCTCCGCATTTCCCCCAGGACCTGTCTTTAAAGTTGTGACAGCTCAGTATTTACCCCAGGACCTGTCCTTAAAGTTGTGACAGATCAGTATTTACCCCAGGACCTGTCCTTAAAGTTGTGACAGCTCAGTATTTTACCCAGGACCTGTGTTTAAATTTGTGAAAGCTCAGTATTTTACCCGCGACCTGTGTTTAAAGTTGTGACAGCTCAGTATTTCCCCCAGGAACTCTCTTTAAAGTTGTGACAGCTCAGTATTTCCTTCCAGGACCTGTGTTTAAAGTTGTGACAGCTCAGTATTTCCCCCAGGATATGTCTTTAAAGTTGTGACAGCTCAGTATTTCCCCCAGGACCTGTGTTTAAAGTTGTGACAGCTCAGTATTTCCCCCAGGACCTGTCTTTAAAGTTGTGACAGTTCAGGATTTCCCCCAGGCCCTGTCTTTAAAGTTGTGACAGCTCAGTATTTCCCCCAGGACCTGTGTTTAAAGTTGTGACAGCTCAGTATTTCCCCCAGGCCCTGTCTTTAAAGTTCTGTCAGTGCAGTCTTTCCTCCAGGATCTGTATTTAAAGTTGTCACAGATCAGTATTTTACGCAGGACCTGTGTTTAAAGTTGTGACAGCTCAGTCTTTCCCCCAGGCACTGTCTTTAAAGTTGTGGCAGCTCAGTATTTCCCCCAGGACCTGTCTTTAAAGTTCTGACAGCTCAGTATTTCCCCCAGGACCTGTCTTTAAAGTTCTGACAGCTCAGTATTTTACGCAGGACCTGTGTTTAAAATTGTGACAGCTCAGTATTTCCCCAAGAACCTGTGTTTAAAGTTGTGACAGCTCAGTATTTTACCCAGGACCTGTGTTTAAAGTTGTGACAGCTCAGTATTTCTCCCAGGACCTGTCTTTAAAGTTGTGACAGCTCAGTCTTTCCCCCAGGACCTGCGTTTCAAGTTGTGACAGTTCAGTATTTCCTGCAGGGCCTGTGTTTCAAGTTGTGACAGTTCAGTACTTCCTGCAGGGCCTGTGTTTAACGTTGTGACAGTTCAGTATTTCCTGCAGGGCCTGTGTTTAAAGTTGTGACAACTCAGTATTTCCCCCAGGACCTGTCTTTAAAGTTGTGACAGCTCAGTATTTCCCCCAGGCCCTGTGTTTAAAGTTGTGACATCTCAGTATTTCCTCCAGCACCTGTGCTAAAGTTGTGACAGCTCAGTATTTCCTCCAGGATCTGTGTTTAAAGTTGTGACAGTTTAGTATTTTCCCCAGGACCTGTGTTTAAAGTTGTGACAGTTCAGTATTTCCCCCAGGACCTGTGTTTAAAGTTGTGACAGTTCAGTATTTCCCCCAGGACCTGTGTTTAAAGTTGTGACAGTTCAGTATTTCACCCAGGACCTGCCTTTAAAGTTGTGACAGCTCGGTATTTTCCCCAGGACCTGTCTTTAAAGTTCTGACAGCTCAGTATTTCCCCCAGGACCTGTCTTTAAAGTTCTGACAGCTCACTATTTTACGCAGGACCTGTGTTTAAAATTGTGACAGCTCAGTATTTCCCCAAGAACCTGTGTTTAAAGTTGTGACAGCTCAGTATTTTACCCAGGACCTGTGTTTAAAGTTGTGACAGCTCAGTATTGCCCCCAGGACCTGTCTTTAAAGTTGTGACAGCTCAGTCTTTCCCCCAGGACCTGCGTTTCAAGTTGTGACAGTTCAGTATTTCCTGCAGGGCCTGTGTTTCAAGTTGTGACAGTTCAGTACTTCCTGCAGGGCCTGTGTTTAAAGTTGTGACAGTTCAGTATTTCCTGCAGGGCCTGTGTTTAAAGTTGTGACAACTCAGTATTTCCCCCAGGACCTGTCTTTAAAGTTGTGACAGCTCAGTATTTCCCCCAGGACCTGTCTTTAAAGTTGTGACAGCTCAGTATTTCCCCCAGGACCTGTGTTTAAAGTTGTGAAAGTTCAGTATTTCCCCCAGGACCTGTGTTTAAAGTTGTGAAAGTTCAGTATTTCCCCCAGGACCTGTGTTTAACGTTGTGACAGCTCAGTATTTCCCCCAGGACCTGTGTTTAAAGTTGTGAAAGTTCAGTATTTCCCCCAGGACCTGTGTTTAAAGTTGTGACAGTTCAGTATTTCCCCCAGGACCTGTGTTTAAAGTTGTGACAGTTCAGTATTTTCCGCAGGACCTGCCTTTAAAGTTGTGACAGCTCAGTATTTTGCCCAGGACCTGTCTTTAAATTTGTGACAGCTCAGTATTTTCCCCAGGATCTGTGTTTAAAGTTGTGACAGTTCAGTATTTTCCCCAGGACCTGTCTTTAAAGTTGTGACAGCTCAGTATTTTCCCCAGGACCTGACTTTAAAGTGTGACAGTTCAGTATTTTCCCCAGGACCTGTCTTTAAAGTTGTGACAGCTCAGTATTTTCCCCAGGTCCTGTCTTTAAAGTTGTGACAGCTCAGTATTTTCCCCAGGACCTGTCTTTAAAGTTGTGACAGCTCAGTATTTTCCCCAGGACCTGTCTTGAAAGTTGTGACAGCTCAGTATTTCCTCCAGGCCCTGTATTTACAGTTGTGACAGTTCAGTATTTCCCCCAGGACCTGTGTTTAAAGTTGTGACAGTTCAGTATTTCCCCCAGGACCTGTGTTTAAAGTTGTGACAGTTCATTATTTCCTCCAGGACCTGTGTTTAAAGTTGTGACAGTTCAGTATTTCCCCCACGACCTGTGTTTAAAGTTGTGACAGTTCAGTATTTCCCCCAGGACCTGTGTTTAAAGTTGTGACAGTTCATTATTTCCTCCAGGACCTGTGTTTAAAGTTGTGACAGTTCAGTATTTCCCCCAGGACCTGTGTTTAAAGTTGTGACAGTTCAGTATTTTCCCCAGGACCTGCCTTTAAAGTTGTGACAGCTCAGTATTTTGCCCAGGACCTGTCTTTAAAGTTGTGACAGCTCAGTATTTTCCCCAGGATCTGTGTTTAAAGTTGTGACAGTTCAGTATTTTCCCCAGGACCTGTCTTTAAAGTTGTGACAGCTCAGTATTTTCCCCAGGACCTGACTTTAAAGTTGTGACAGTTCAGTATTTTCCCCAGGACCTGTCTTTAAAGTTGTGACAGCTCAGTATTTTCCCCAGGTCCTGTCTTTAAAGTTGTGACAGCTCAGTATTTTCCCCAGGACCTGTCTTTAAAGTTGTGACAGCTCAGTATTTTCCCCAGGACCTGTCTTGAAAGTTGTGACAGCTCAGTATTTCCTCCAGGCCCTGTATTTACAGTTGTGACAGTTCAGTATTTCCCCCAGGACCTGTGTTTAAAGTTGTGACAGTTCAGTATTTCCCCCAGGACCTGTGTTTAAAGTTGTGACAGTTCATTATTTCCTCCAGGACCTGTGTTTAAAGTTGTGACAGTTCAGTATTTCCCCCACGACCTGTGTTTAAAGTTGTGACAGTTCAGTATTTCCCCCAGGACCTGTGTTTAAAGTTGTGACAGTTCATTATTTCCTCCAGGACCTGTGTTTAAAGTTGTGACAGTTCAGTATTTCCCCCAGGACCTGTGTTTAAAGTTGTGACAGTTCAGTATTTCCCCCAGGATCTGTGTTTACAGTTGTGACAGCTCAGTATTTCCCCCAGGACCTGTGTTTAAAGTTGTGACAGCTCAGTACTTCCCCCAGGACCTGTGTTTAAAGTTGTGACAGCTCAGCATTTCCCCCAGGACCGGTATTTAAAGTTGTGACAGTTCAGTATTTCCCCCAGGACCTGTGTTTAAAGTTGTGACAGTTCAGTATTATCCCCAGGATCTGTGTTTAAAGTTGTGACAGTTCAGTATTTCCCCCAGGACCAGTGTTTAAAGTTGTGACAGTTCAGTATTTCCCCCAGGACCTGTGTTTAAAGTTGTGACAGTTCAGTATTATCCCCAGGACCTGTGTTTAAAGTTGTGACAGTTCAGTATTATCCCCAGGACCTGTGTTTAAAGTTGTGACAGTTCAGTATTATCCCCATGACCTGTGTTTAAAGTTGTGACAGCTCAGTATTTCCCCCAGGACCTGTGTTTAAAGCTGTGACAGTTCAGTATTATCCCCAGGACCTGTGTTTAAAGTTGTGACAGTTCAGTATTTTACCCAGGACCTGTCTTTAAAGTTGTGACAGCTCAGTATTTTCCCCAGGACCTGTCTTTAACGTTGTGACAGCTCAGTATTTTCCCCAGGATCTGTGTTTAAATTTGTGACAGTTCAGTATTTTCCCCAGGACCTGTCTTTAAAGTTGTGACAGCTCAGTATTTTCCCCAGGATCTGTGTTTAAAGTTGTGACAGTTCAGTATTTCCCCCAGGAACTGTGTTTAAAGTTGTGACAGCTCAGTATTTCCTCCAGGACCTGTGTTTACAGGTGTGACAGCTCAGTATTTCCTCCAGGACCTGTGTTTAAAGTTGTGACAGCTCCGTATTTCCCCCAGGACCTGTGTTTAAAGTTGTGACAGCTCAGTATTTCCTCCAGGCCCTGTATTTACAGTTGTGACAGCCCAGTATTTCCTCCAGGACCTGTGTTTAAAGTTGTGACAGTTCGGTATATCCCCCATGACCTGTGGTTAAAGTTCTGACAGTTCATTATTTCCTCCAGGACCTGTGTTTAAAGTTGTGACAGTTCAGTATTATCCCCAGGACCTGTGTTTAAAGTTGTGACAGTTCAGTATTTTACCCAGGACATGTCTTTAAAGTTGTGACAGCTCAGTATTTTCCCCAGGATCTGTGTTTAAAGTTGTGACAGTTCAGTATTTCCCCCAGGACCTGTGTTTAAAGTTGTGACAGTTCAGTATTATCCCCAGGACCTGTGTTTAAAGTTGTGACAGTTCAGTATTATCCCCATGACCTGTGTTTAAAGTTGTGACAGTTCAGTATTTCCCCCAGGACCTGTGTTTAAAGTTGTGACAGTTCATTATTTCCTCCAGGACCTGTGTTTAAAGTTGTGACGGTTCAGTATTTCCTCCAGGCCCTGTGTTTAAAGTTGTGACAGCTCAGTATTTCCTCCAGGACCTGTCTTTAAAGTTGTGACAGCTCAGTATTTTCCGCAGGACCTGTCCTTAAAGTTGTGACAGTTCAGTATTTCCCCCAGGCCCTGTGTTTACCGTTGTGACAGTTCAGTATTTCCCCCAGGCCCTGTGTTTAAAGTTGTGACAGTTCAGTATTTCCCCCAGGATCTGTGTTTAAAGTTGTGACAGTTCAATATTTCCCCCAGGACCTGTGTTTAAAGTTGTGACAGTTCAGTATTTCCTCCAGGACCTGTGTTTACAGTTGTGACAGTTCAGTATTTCCTCCTGGACCTGTGTTTAAAGTTGTGACAGTACAGTATTTCCTCCAGGACCTGTGTTTACAGTTGTGACAGTTCAGTATTTCCCCCAGGACCTGTGTTTAAAGTTGTGACAGCTCAGTATTTCCCCCAGGACCTGTCTTTAAAGTTGTGACAGTTCAGTATTTCGCCCAGGATCTGTGTTTACAGTTGTGACAGCTCAGTATTTCCCCCAGGCCCAGTGTTTACAGTTGTGACAGCTCAGTATTTCCCCCAGGACCTGTGTTTAAAGTTGTGACAGCTCAGTACTTCCCCCAGGACCTGTGTTTAAAGTTGTGACAGCTCAGCATTTCCCCCAGGACCTGTATTTAAAGTTGTGACAGTTCAGTATTTCCCCCAGGTCCTGTGTTTAAAACTACGACAGCTCAGTATTTCCCCCAGGCCCTGTCTTTAAAGTTGTGACAGCTCAGTATTTCCTCCAGGACCTGTGTTTAATGTTGTGACAGCTCAGTATTTCCCCCAGGCCCTGTCTTTAAAATTGTGACAGCTCCGAAATTTCCCCAGGACCTGTGGTTAAAGTTGTGACAGCTCAGTATTTCCTCCAGGACCTGTGTTTAAAGTTGTGACAGTTCAGTATTATCCCCAGTACCTGTGTTTAAAGTTGTGACAGTTCAGTATTTTCCGCAGGACCTGTCTTTAAAGTTGTGACAGCTCAGTATTTTCCCCTTGACCAGTCTTTAAAGTTGTGACAGCTCAGTATTTTCCCCAGGAGCTGTGTTTACAGGTGTGACAGCTCAGTATTTCCTCCAGGACCTGTGTTTAAATTTGTGACAGCTCAGTATTTCCTCCAGGACCTGTGTTTAAATTTGTGACAGCTCAGTATTTCCTCCAGGACCTGTGTTTAAATTTGTGACAGCTCAGTATTTCCTCCAGGACCTGTGTTTAAAGTTGTGACAGCTCAGTATTTCCTCCAGGACCTGTGTTTAAAGTTGTGACAGCTCAGTATTTCCTCCTGCCCTGTATTTACAGTTGTGACATCTCAGTATTTCCTCCAGGACCTGTGCTAAAGTTGTGACAGCTCAGTATTTCCTCCAGGATCTGTGTTTAAAGTTGCGACAGTTCAGTATTTCCCCCAGGACCTGTGTTTAAAGTTGTGACAGTTCAGTATTTTACCCAGGACCTGTCTTTAAAGTTGTGACAGTTCAGTATTTCCCCCAGGCCCTGTGTTTACCGTTGTGATAGTTCAGTATTTCCCCCAGGCCCTGTGTTTAAAGTTGTGACAGCTCAGTATTTCCCCCAGGCCCTGTCTTTAAAATTGTGACAGCTCTGAATTTTCCCCAGGACCTGTGGTTAAAGTTGTGACAGCTCAGTATTTCCTCCAGGACCTGTGTTTAAAGTTGTGACAGTTCAGTATTTCCCCCAGGCCCTGTGTTTACCGTTGTGATAGTTCAGTATTTCCCCCAGGCCCTGTGTTTAAAGTTGTGACAGCTCAGTATTTCCCCCAGGCCCTGTCTTTAAAATTGTGACAGCTCTGAATTTTCCCCAGGACCTGTGGTTAAAGTTGTGACAGCTCAGTATTTCCTCCAGGACCTGTGTTTAAAGTTGTGACAGTTCAGTATTTCCCCCAGGCCCTGTGTTTACCGTTGTGATAGTTCAGTATTTCCCCCAGGCACTGTGTTTAAAGTTGTGACAGCTCAGTATTTCCCCCAGGCCCTGTCTTTAAAATTGTGACAGCTCTGAATTTTCCCCAGGACCTGTGGTTAAAGTTGTGACAGCTCAGTATTTCCTCCAGGACCTGTGTTTAAAGTTGTGACAGTTCAGTATTATCCCCAGTACCTGTGTTTAAAGTTGTGACAGTTCAGTATTTTCCCCAGGACCTGTCTTTAAAGTTGTGACAGCTCAGTATTTTCCCCAGGATCTGTGTTTAAAGTTGTGACAGCTCAGTATTTCCTCCAGGACCTGTGTTTACAGGTGTGACAGCTCAGTATTTCCTCCAGGACTTGTGTTTAAATTTGTGACAGCTCAGTATTTCCTCCAGGACCTGTGTTTAAATTTGTGACAGCTCAGTATTTCCTCCAGGACCTGTGTTTAAAGTTGTGACAGCTCAGTATTTCCTCCTGCCCTGTATTTACAGTTGTGACATCTCAGTATTTCCTCCAGGACCTGTGCTAAAGTTGTGACAGCTCAGTATTTCCTCCAGGATCTGTGTTAAAAGTTGCGACAGTTCAGTATTTCCCCCAGGCCCTGTGTTTACCGTTGTGATAGTTCAGTATTTCCCCCAGGCCCTGTGTTTAAAGTTGTGACAGTTCAGTATTTCCCCCAGGATCTGTGTTTACAGTTGTGACAGTTCAGTATTTCCCCCAGGCCCTGTCTTTAAAGTTGTGACAGCTCAGTATTTCCTCCAGGACCTGTGTTTAAAGTTGTGACAGTTCAGTATTTCCCCCAGGTCCTGTGTTCAAAACTACGACAGCTCAGTATTTCCCCCAGGCCCTGTCTTTAAAGTTGTGACAGCTCAGTATTTCCTCCAGGACCTGTGTTTAATGTTGTGACAGCTCAGTATTTCCCCCAGGCCCTGTCTTTAAAATTGTGACAGCTCCGAATTTTCCCCAGGACCTGTGGTTAAAGTTGTGACAGCTCAGTATTTCCTCCAGGACCTGTGTTTAAAGTTGTGACAGTTCAGTATTATCCCCAGTACCTGTGTTTAAAGTTGTGACAGTTCAGTATTTTCCCCAGGACCTGTCTTTAAAGTTGTGACAGCTCAGTATTTTTCCCAGGACCAGTCTTTAAAGTTGTGACAGCTCAGTATTTTCCCCAGGATCTGTGTTTAAAGTTGTGACAGCTCAGTATTTCCTCCAGGAGCTGTGTTTACAGGTGTGACAGCTCAGTATTTCCTCCAGGACCTGTGTTTAAATTTGTGACAGCTCAGTATTTCCTCCAGGACCTGTGTTTAAATTTGTGACAGCTCAGTATTTCCTCCAGGACCTGTGTTTAAATTTGTGACAGCTCAGTATTTCCTCCAGGACCTGTGTTTAAAGTTGTGACAGCTCAGTATTTCCTCCTGCCCTGTATTTACAGTTGTGACATCTCAGTATTTCCTCCAGGACCTGTGCTAAAGTTGTGACAGCTCAGTATTTCCTCCAGGATCTGTGTTTAAAGTTGCGACAGTTCAGTATTTCCCCCAGGACCTGTGTTTAAAGTTGTGACAGTTCAGTATATCCCCCAGGATCTGTGTTTGCAGTTGTGACAGATCAGTATTTTACCCAGGACCTGTGTTTAAAGTTGTGACAGCTCAGTATTTTCCCCAGGACCTGTCTTTAAAGTTGTGACAGCTCAGTATTTTCCGCAGGACCTGTCTTTAAAGTTGTGACAGTTCAGTATTTCCCCCAGGCCCTGTGTTTACCGTTGTGATAGTTCAGTATTTCCCCCAGGCCCTGTGTTTAAAGTTGTGACAGCTCAGTATTTCCCCCAGGCCCTGTCTTTAAAATTGTGACAGCTCCGAATTTTCCCCAGGACCTGTGGTTATAGTTGTGACAGCTCAGTATTTCCCCCAGGACCTGTGTTTAAAGTTGTGACAGCTCAGTATTTTCCCCAGGATCTGTGTTTAAAGTTGTGACAGTTCAGTATTTCCCCAGGACCTGTCTTTAAAGTTGTGACAGTTCAGTATTTTCCGCAGGACCTGTCTTTAAAGTTGTGACAGTTCAGTATTTCCCCCAGGCCCTGTGTTTAAAGTTGTGACAGTTCAGCATTTCCCCCAGGACCTGTGTTTAAAGTTGTGACAGTTCAACATTTCCCCCAGGACCTGTCTTTAAAGTTGTGACAGCTCAGTATTTTCCCCAGGACCAGTCTTTAAAGTTGTGACAGCTCAGTATTTTCCCCAGGATCTGTGTTTAAAGTTGTGACAGCTCAGTATTTCCTCCAGGACCTGTGTTTACAGGTGTGACAGCTCAGTATTTCCTCCAGGACCTGTGTTTAAATTTGTGACAGCTCAGTATTTCCTCCAGGACCTGTGTTTAAATTTGTGACAGCTCAGTATTTCCTCCAGGTTCTGTGTTTAAAGTTGTGACAGCTCAGTATTTCCTCCTGCCCTGTATTTACAGTTGTGACATCTCAGTATTTCCTCCAGGACCTGTGCTAAAGTTGTGACAGCTCAGTATTTCCTCCAGGATCTGTGTTTACAGTTGTGACAGATCAGTATTTTACCCAGGACCTGTCTTTAAAGTTGTGACAGTTCAGCATTTCCCCCAGGACCTGTCTTTAAAGTTGTGACAGCTCAGTATTTTCCCCAGGACCAGTCTTTAAAGTTGTGACAGCTCAGTATTTTCCCCAGGATCTGTGTTTAAAGTTGTGACAGCTCAGTATTTCCTCCAGGACCTGTGTTTACAGGTGTGACAGCTCAGTATTTCCTCCAGGACCTGTGTTTAAATTTGTGACAGCTCAGTATTTCCTCCAGGACCTGTGTTTAAATTTGTGACAGCTCAGTATTTCCTCCAGGTTCTGTGTTTAAAGTTGTGACAGCTCAGTATTTCCTCCTGCCCTGTATTTACAGTTGTGACATCTCAGTATTTCCTCCAGGACCTGTGCTAAAGTTGTGACAGCTCAGTATTTCCTCCAGGATCTGTGTTTACAGTTGTGACAGATCAGTATTTTACCCAGGACCTGTCTTTAAAGTTGTGACAGCTCAGTATTTTCCCCAGGACCTGTCTTTAAAGTTGTGACAGCTCAGTATTTTCCCCAGGATCTGTGTTTAAAGTTGTGACAGTTCAGTATTTCCCCAGGACCTGTCTTTAAAGTTGTGACAGCTCAGTATTTTCCCCAGGACCTGTCTTTAAAGTTGTGACAGTTCAGTATTTTCCGCAGGACCTGTCTTTAAAGTTGTGACAGTTCAGTATTTCCCCCAGGACCTGTCTTTAAAGTTGTGACAGCTCAGTATTTTCCCCAGGACCAGTCTTTAAAGTTGTGACAGCTCAGTATTTTCCACAGGATCTGTGTTTAAAGTTGTGACAGCTCAGTATTTCCTCCAGGACCTGTGTTTACAGGTGTGACAACTCAGTATTTCCTCCAGGACCTGTGTTTAAATTTGTGACAGCTCAGTATTTCCTCCAGGACCTGTGTTTAAATTTGTGACAGCTCAGTATTTCCTCCAGGTTCTGTGTTTAAAGTTGTGACAGCTCAGTATTTCCTCCTGCCCTGTATTTACAGTTGTGACATCTCAGTATTTCCTCCAGGACCTGTGCTAAAGTTGTGACAGCTCAGTATTTCCTCCAGGATCTGTGTTTAAAGTTGCGACAGTTCAGTATTTCCCCCAGGACCTGTGTTTAAAGTTGTGACAGTTCAGTATATCCCCCAGGATCTCTGTTTACAGTTGTGACAGATCAGTATTTTACCCAGGACCTGTCTTTAAAGTTGTGACAGCTCAGTATTTTCCCCAGGACCTCTCTTTAAAGTTGTGACAGCTCAATATTTTCCCCAGGATCTGTGTTTAAAGTTGTGACAGTTCAGTATTTTCCCCAGGACCTGTCTTTAAAGTTGTGACAGCTCAGTATCTTCCCCAGGACCTGTCTTTAAAGTTGTGACAGCTCAGTATTTTCCGCAGGACCTGTCTTTAAAGTTCTGACAGTTCAGTATTTCCCCCAGGATCTGTGTTTACAGTTGTGACAGTTCAGTATTTCCCCCAGGACCTGTCTTTAAAGTTGTGACAGCTCAGTATTTCCTCCAGGACCTGTGTTTACAGTTGCGACAGCTCAGTATTTCCTCCAGGACCTGTGTTTAAAGTTGTGACAGTTCAGTATTTCCCCCAGGACCTGTGTTTACAGTTGTGACAGTTCAGTATTTCCCCCAGGACCTGTGTTTAAAGTTGTGACAGTTCAGTATTTCCCCCAGGACCTGTGTTTACAGTTGTGACAGTTCAGTATTTCCCCCAGGCCCAGTGTTTACAGTTGTGACAGCTCAGTATTTCCCCCAGGACCTGTGTTTAAAGTTGTGACAGCTCAGTACTTCCCCCAGGACCTGTGTTTAAAGTTGTGACAGTTCAGTACTTCCCCCAGGACCTGTATTTAAAGTTGTGACAGTTCAGTATTTCCCCCAGGACCTGTATTTAAAGTTGTGACAGTTCAGTATTTCCCCCAGGTCCTGTGTTTAAAACTACGACAGCTCAGTATTTCCCCCGGCCCTGTCTTTAAAGTTGTGACAGCTCCGAATTTTCCCCAGGACCTGTGGTTAAAGTTGTGACAGCTCAGTATTTCCTCCAGGACCTGTGTTTCAAGTTGTGACAGTTCAGTACTATCCCCAGTACCTGTGTTTAAAGTTGTGACAGTTCAGTATTTTCCCCAGGACCTGTCTTTAAAGTTGTGACAGCTTAGTATTTTCCCCAGGACCAGTCTTTAAAGTTGTGACAGCTCAGTATTTTCCCCAGGATCTGTGTTTAAAGTTGTGACAGCTCAGTATTTCCTCCAGGACCTGTGTTTACAGGTGTGACAGCTCAGTATTTCCTCCAGGACCTGTGTTTAAATTTGCGACAACTCAGTATTTCCTCCAGGACCTGTGTTTAAATTTGTGACAGCTCAGTATTTCTTCCAGGACCTGTGTTTAAATTTGTGACAGCTCAGTATTTCCTCCAGGACCTGTGTTTAAATTTGCGACAGCTCAGTATTTCCTCCAGGACCTGTGTTTAAATTTGTGACAGCTCAGTATTTCTTCCAGGACCTGTGTTTAAAGTTGTGACAGTTCAGTATTTCCCCCAGGACCTGTGTTTAAAGTTGTGACAGTTCAGTATTTTACCCAGGACCTGTGTTTAAAGTTGTGACAGTTCAGTATTTTACCCAGGACCTGTCTTTAAAGTTGTGACAGCTCAGTATTTCCTCCTGCCCTGTATTTACAGTTGTGACATCTCAGTATTTCCTCCTGCCCTGTATTTACAGTTGTGACATCTCAGTATTTCCTCCAGGACCTGTGCTAAAGTTGTGACAGCTCAGTATTTCCTCCAGGATCTGTGTTTAAAGTTGCGACAGTTCAGTATTTCCCCCAGGACCTGTGTTTAAAGTTGTGACAGTTCAGTATTTTACCCAGGACCTGTCTTTAAAGTTGTGACAGCTCAGCATTTTCCCTAGGACCTGTCTTTAAAGTTGTGACAGCTCAGTATTTTCCCCAGGATCTGTGTTTAAAGTTGTGACAGTTCAGTATTTCCCCCAGGACCTGTCTTTAAAGTTGTGACAGCTCAGTATTTTCCCCAGGACCTGTCTTTAAAGTTGTGACAGCTCAGTATTTTCCCCAGGATCTGTGTTTAAAGTTGTGATAGTTCAGTATGTCCCCCAGGCCCTGTGTTTAAAGTTGTGACAGTTCAGTATTTCCCCCAGGACCTGTGTTTACAGGGGTGACAGCTCAGTATTTCCTCCAGGACCTGTGTTTAAAGTTGTGACAGTTCAGTATTTTCCACAGGACCTGTCTTTAAAGTTGTGACAGCTCAGTATTTCCTCCAGGACCTGTGTTTAAAGTTGTGACAGTTCAGTATTTCCCCCAGGACCTCTGTTTAAAGTTGTGACAGCTCAGTATTTCCTCCAGGACCTGTGTTTAAAGTTGTGACAGTTCAGTATTTCCCCCAGGACCTGTGTTTAAAGTTGTGACAGTTCAGTATTTCCCCCAGGACCTGTGTTTGCAGTTGTGACAGTTCAGTATTTCCCCCAGGACCTGTGGTTAAAGTTGTGACAGCTCATTATTTACCCCAGGACCTGTGTTTAAAGTTGTGACAGTTCATTATTTCCTCCAGGACCTGTGTTTAAAGTTGTGACAGTTCAGTATTTCCCCCAGGACCTGTGTTTAAAGTTGTGACAGTTCAGTATTTCACCCAGGACCTGTATTTGCAGTTGTGACAGTTCAGTATTTCCCCCAGGACCTGTGTTTAAAGTTGTGAAAGTTCATTATTTCCTCCAGGACCTGTGTTTAAAGTTGTGACAGTTCATTATTTCCTCCAGGACCTGTGTTTAAAGTTGTGACAGCTCAGTATTTCCACCAGGACCTGTGTTTAAAGTTGTGACAGTTCAGTATTTCCCCCAGGCCTTGTGTTTAAAGTTGTGACAGTTCAGTATTTCCCCCAGTACCTGTGTTTACAGTTGTGACAGTTCAGTATTTCACCCAGGCCCAGTGTTTACAGTTGTGACAGCTCCGTATTTCCCCCAGGACCTGTGTTTAAAGTTGTGACAGCTCAGTATTTCCACCAGGCCCAGTGTTTACAGTTGTGACAGCTCAGTATTTCCCCCAGGACCTGTGTTTAAAGTTGTGACAGTTCAGTATTTCCCCCAGTACCTGTGTTTACAGTTGTGACAGTTCAGTATTTCACCCAGGCCCAGTGTTTACAGTTGTGACAGCTCCGTATTTCCCCCAGGACCTGTGTTTAAAGTTGTGACAGCTCAGTACTTCCCCCAGGACCTGTGTTTAAAGGTGTGACAGCTCAGCATTTCCCCCAGGACCTGTATTTAAAGTTGTGACAGTTCAGTATTTCCCCCAGGTCCTGTGTTTAAAACTACGACAGCTCAGTATTTCCCCCAGGCCCTGTCTTTAAAGTTGTGACAGCTCAGTATTTCCTCCAGGCCCTGTCTTTAAAATTGTGACAGCTCCGAATTTTCCCCAGGACCTGTGGTTAAAGTTGTGACAGTTCAGTATTATCCCCAGTACCTGTGTTTAAAGTTCTGACAGTTCAGTATTTTCCCCAGGACCTGTCTTTAAAGTTGTGACAGCTCAGTATTTTCCCCAGGACCAGTCTTTAAAGTTGTGACAGTTCAGTATTTTCCCCAGGACCTGTGTTTACAGGTGTGACAGCTCAGTATTTCCTCCAGGACCTGTGTTTAAATTTGTGACAGCTCAGTATTTCCTCCAGGACCTGTGTTTAAATTTGTGACAGCTCAGTATTTCCTCCAGGACCTGTGTTTAAATTTGTGACAGCTCAGTATTTCCTCCAGGACCTGTGTTTAAATTTGTGACAGCTCAGTATTTCCTGAAGGACCTGTGTTTAAATTTGTGACAGCTCAGTATTTCCTCCAGGACCTGTATTTAAAGTTGTGACAGCTCAGTATTTCCTCCAGGACCTGTGTTTAAAGTTGTGACAGTTCAGTATTTCCTCCTGCCCTGTATTTACAGGTGTGACAGCTCAGTATTTCCTCCAGGACCTGTGTTTAAATTTGTGACAGCTCAGTATTTCCTCCAGGACCTGTGTTTAAATTTGTGACAGCTCAGTATTTCCTCCAGGACCTGTGTTTAAAGTTGTGACAGCTCAGTATTTCCTCCTGCCCTGTATTTACAGTTGTGACATCTCAGTATTTCCTCCAGGACCTGTGCTAAAGTTGTGACAGCTCAGTATTTCCTCCAGGATCTGTGTTTAAAGTTGCGACAGTTCAGTATTTCCCCCAGGACCTGTGTTTAAAGTTGTGACAGTTCAGTATTTCCTCCAGGCCTTGTGTTTAAATTTGTGACAGTTCAGTATTTCCTCCAGGACCTGTGTTTAAAGTTGTGACAGCTCAGTATTTCCTCCTGCCCTGTATTTACAGTTGTGACATCTCAGTATTTCCTCCAGGACCTGTGCTAAAGTTGTGACAGCTCAGTATTTCCTCCAGGATCTGTGTTTAAAGTTGCGACAGTTCAGTATTTCCCCCAGGACCTGTGTTTAAAGTTGTGACAGTTCAGTATATCCCCCAGGATCTGTGTTTACAGTTGTGACAGATCAGTATTTTACCCAGGACCTGTCTTTAAAGTTGTGACAGCTCAGTATTTTCCCCAGGCCCTGTGTTTACCGTTGTGATAGTTCAGTATTTCCCCCAGGCCCTGTGTTTAAAGTTGTGACAGTTCAGTATTTCCCCCAGGATCTGTGTTTACAGTTGTGACAGTTCAGTATTTCCCCCAGGACCTGTCTTTAAAGTTGTGACAGCTCAGTATTTCCTCCAGGACCTGCGTTTAAAGTTGTGACAGTTCAGTATTTCCCCCAGGCCCTGTGTTTTCAGTTGTGACTGTTCAGTATTTTACCCAGGACCTGTCTTTAAAGTTGTGACAGCTCAGTATTTCCCCCAGGCCCTGTGTTTACCGTTGTGATAGTTCAGTATTTCCCCCAGGACCTGTCTTTAAAGTTGTGACAGCTCAGTATTTCCTCCAGGACCTGTGTTTAAAGTTGTGACAGTTCAGTATTTCCCCCAGGCCCTGTGTTTTCAGTTGTGACTGTTCAGTATATCCCCCAGGATCTGTGTTTACAGTTGTGACAGATCAGTATTTTACCCAGGACCTGTCTTTAAAGTTGTGACAGCTCAGTATTTCCCCCAGGCCCTGTGTTTACCGTTGTGATAGTTCAGTATTTCACCCAGGATCTGTGTTTACAGTGGTGACAGTTCAGTATTTCCCCCAGGACCTGTGTTTAAAGTTGTGACAGTTCAGTATTTCCCCCAGGCCCTGTGTTTTCAGTTGTGACTGTTCAGTATTTCCCCCAGGACCTGTGTTTACAGTTGTGACAGTTCAGTATTTCCCCCAGGACCTGTGTTTACATTTGTGACAGTTCAGTATTTCATCCAGCCCCAGTGTTTAAAGTTGTGGCAGTTCAGTATTTCCTCCAGTCCCTGTGTTTACAGTTGTGACAGCTCAGTATTTCCCCCAGTCCCTGTGTTTACAGTTGTGACTGTTCAGTATTTCCCCCAGGACCTGTGTTTACAGTTGTGACAGTTCAGTATTTCCCCCAGGACCTGTGTTTACAGTTGTGACAGTTCAGTATTTCCTCCAGTCCCTGTGTTTACAGTTGTGACAGTTCAGTATTTCCCCCAGGCCCTGTGTTTACATTTGTGACAGTTCAGTATTTCCTCCAGGCCCAGTGTTTACAGTTGTGACAGTTCAGTATTTCCCCCAGGCCCTGTGTTTACATTTGTGACAGTTCAGTATTTCATCCAGGCCCAGTGTTTAAAATTGTGGCAGTTCAGTATTTCCTCCAGTCCCTGTGTTTACAGTTGTGACAGTTCAGTATTTCTTCCAGTCCCTGTGTTTACAGTTGTGACAGTTCAGTATTTCCTCCAGTCCCTGTGTTTACAGTTGTGACAGCTCAGTATTTCCTCCAGGCCCTGTGTTTAAAGTTGTGGCAGTTCAGTATTTCCTCCAGTCCCTGTGTTTACAGTTGTGACAGCTCAGTATTTCCCCCAGGACCTGTGTTTACAGTTGTGACAGTTCAGTATTTCCCCCAGGACCTGTGTTTACAGTTGTGACAGTTCAGTATTTCCTCCAGTCCCTGTGTTTACATTTGTGACAGTTCAGTATTTCCTCCAGGCCCTGTGTTTACAGTTGTGACAGTTCAGTATTTCCTCCAGTCCCTGTGTTTACATTTGTGACAGTTCAGTATTTCCCCCAGGACCTGTCTTTACAGTTGTGACAGTTCAGTATTTCCTCCAGTCCCTGTGTTTACATTTGTGACAGTTCAGTATTTCATCCAGGCCCAGTGTTTAAAGTTGTGGCAGTTCAGTATTTCCTCCAGTCCCTGTGTTTACAGTTGTGACAGTTCAGTATTTCCTCCTGTCCCTGTGTTTACAGTTGTGACAGCTCAGTATTTCCTCCAGGCCCTGTGTTTAAAGTTGTGGCAGTTCAGTATTTCCTCCAGTCCCTGTGTTTACAGTTGTGACAGCTCAGTATTTCCCCCAGTCCCTGTGTTTACAGTTGTGACTGTTCAGTATTTCCCCCAGGACCTGTGTTTACAGTTGTGACAGTTCAGTATTTCCCCCAGGACCTGTGCTTACAGTTGTGACAGTTCAGTATTTCCTCCAGTCCCTGTGTTTACAGTTGTGACTGTTCAGTATTTCCCCCAGGACCTGTGTTTACAGTTGTGACAGTTCAGTATTTCCCCCAGGACCTGTGTTTACAGTTGTGACAGTTCAGTATTTCCTCCAGTCCCTGTGTTTAAATTTGTGACAGTTCAGTATTTCCCCCAGGACCTGTGTTTACATTTGTGACAGTTCAGTATTTCCTCCAGGCCCAGTGTTTACAGTTGTGACAGTTCAGTATTTCCTCCAGTCCCTGTGTTTACATTTGTGACAGTTCAGTATTTCCTCCAGGCCCAGTGTTTACAGTTGTGACAGTTCAGTATTTCCTCCAGTCCCTGTGTTTACATTTGTGACAGTTCAGTATTTCCCCCAGGCCCTGTGTTTACATTTGTGACAGTTCAGTATTTCCTCCAGGCCCAGTGTTTACAGTTGTGACAGTTCAGTATTTCCCCCAGGCCCTGTGTTTACATTTGTGACAGTTCAGTATTTCATCCAGGCCCAGTGTTTAAATTTGTGACAGTTCAGTATTTCCCCCAGGACCTGTGTTTACATTTGTGACAGTTCAGTATTTCCTCCAGGCCCAGTGTTTACAGTTGTGACAGTTCAGTATTTCCTCCAGTCCCTGTGTTTACATTTGTGACAGTTCAGTATTTCCTCCAGGCCCAGTGTTTACAGTTGTGACAGTTCAGTATTTCCTCCAGTCCCTGTGTTTACATTTGTGACAGTTCAGTATTTCCCCCAGGCCCTGTGTTTACATTTGTGACAGTTCAGTATTTCCTCCAGGCCCAGTGTTTACAGTTGTGACAGTTCAGTATTTCCCCCAGGCCCTGTGTTTACATTTGTGACAGTTCAGTATTTCATCCAGGCCCAGTGTTTAAAGTTGTGGCAGTTCAGTATTTCCTCCAGTCCCTGTGTTTACAGTTGTGACAGTTCAGTATTTCCTCCAGTCCCTGTGTTTACAGTTGTGACAGTTCAGTATTTCCTCCAGTCCCTGTGTTTACAGTTGTGACAGCTCAGTATTTCCTCCAGGCCCTGTGTTTAAAGTTGTGGCAGTTCAGTATTTCCTCCAGTCCCTGTGTTTACAGTTGTGACAGCTCAGTATTTCCCCAAGGACCTGTGTTTACAGTTGTGACAGTTCAGTATTTCCCCCAGGACCTGTGTTTACAGTTGTGACAGTTCAGTATTTCCTCCAGTCCCTGTGTTTACATTTGTGACAGTTCAGTATTTCCTCCAGGCCCTGTGTTTACAGTTGTGACAGTTCAGTATTTCCTCCAGTCCCTGTGTTTACATTTGTGACAGTTCAGTATTTCCCCCAGGACCTGTCTTTACAGTTGTGACAGTTCAGTATTTCCTCCAGTCCCTGTGTTTACATTTGTAACAGTTCAGTATTTCATCCAGGCCCAGTGTTTAAAGTTGTGGCAGTTCAGTATTTCCTCCAATCCCTGTGTTTACAGTTGTGACAGTTCAGTATTTCCCCCAGGACCTGTGTTTACATTTGTGACAGTTCAGTATTTCATCCAGGCCCAGTGTTTAAAGTTGTGGCAGTTCAGTATTTCCTCCAGTCCCTGTGTTTACAGTTGTGACAGTTCAGTATTTCCTCCTGTCCCTGTGTTTACAGTTGTGACAGCTCAGTATTTCCTCCAGGCCCTGTGTTTAAAGTTGTGGCAGTTCAGTATTTCCTCCAGTCCCTGTGTTTACAGTTGTGACAGCTCAGTATTTCCCCCAGTCCCTGTGTTTACAGTTGTGACTGTACAGTATTTCCCCCAGGACCTGTGTTTACAGTTGTGACAGTTCAGTATTTCCCCCAGGACCTGTGTTTACAGTTGTGACAGTTCAGTATTTCCTCCAGTCCCTGTGTTTACATTTGTGACAGTTCAGTATTTCCTCCAGTCCCTGTGTTTACATTTGTGACAGTTCAGTATTTCCTCCAGGCCCAGTGTTTACAGTTGTGACAGCTCAGTATTTCCCCCAGGACCTCTGTTTAAAGTTGTGACAGCTCAGTATTTCCCCCAGGACCTGTGTTTAAAGTTGTGACAGTTCAGTATTTCCCCCAGGACCTGTGTTTACATTTGTGACAGTTCAGTATTTCCTCCAGGCCCAGTGTTTACAGTTGTGACAGTTCAGTATTTCCCCCAGGACCTGTGTTTACAGTTGTGACAGTTCAGTATTTCCTCCAGTCCCTGTGTTTACATTTGTGACAGTTCAGTATTTCCCCCAGGACCTGTGTTTACAGTTGTGACAGTTCAGTATTTCCCCCAGGACCTGTGTTTACAGTTGTGACAGTTCAGTATTTCCTCCAGTCCCTGTGTATACATTTGTGACATTTCAGTATTTCTTCCAGGCCCAGTGTTTACAGTTGTGACAGTTCAGTATTTCCTCCAGTCCCTGTGGTTTCATTTGTGACAGTTCAGTATTTCCTCCAGGCCCAGTGTTTACAGTTGTGACAGCTCAGTATTTCCCCCAGGACCTGTGTTTAAAGTTGTGTCAGTTCAGTATTTCCTCCAGTCCCTGTGTTTACATTTGTGACAGTTCAGTATTTCCCCCAGGACCTGTGTTTACGGTTGTGACAGTTCAGTATTTCCCCCAGGCCCAGTGTTTACAGTTGTGACAGTTCAGTATTTCCCCCAGGACCTGTGTTTACAGTTGTGACAGCTCAGTATTTCATCCAGGCCCTGTGTTTACAGTTGTGACAGTTCAGTATTTCCCCCAGGCCCTGTGTTTACATTTGTGACAGTTCAGTATTTCATCCAGGCCCAGTGTTTAAAGTTGTGGCAGTTCAGTATTTCCTCCAGTCCCTGTGTTTACAGTTGTGACAGTTCAGTATTTCCTCCAGTCCCTGTGTTTACAGTTGTGACAGTTCAGTATTTCCTCCAGTCCCTGTTTTTACAGTTGTGACAGCTCAGTAGTTCCTCCAGGCCCTGTGTTTAAAGTTGTGGCAGTTCAGTATTTCCTACAGTCCCTGTGTTTACAGTTGTGACCGCTCAGTATTTCCCCCAGGACCTGTGTTTACAGTTGTGACAGTTCAGTATTTCCCCCAGGACCTGTGTTTACAGTTGTGACAGTTCAGTATTTCCTCCAGTCCCTGTGTTTACATTTGTGACAGTTCAGTATTTCCTCCAGGCCCTGTGTTTACAGTTGTGACAGTTCAGTATTTCCTCCAGTCCCTGTGTTTACATTTGTGACAGTTCAGTATTTCCCCCAGGACCTGTCTTTACAGTTGTGACAGTTCAGTATTTCCTCCAGTCCCTGTGTTTACATTTGTGACAGTTCAGTATTTCATCCAGGCCCAGTGTTTAAAGTTGTGGCAGTTCAGTATTTCCTCCAATCCCTGTGTTTACAGTTGTGACAGTTCAGTATTTCCCCCAGGACCTGTGTTTACATTTGTGACAGTTCAGTATTTCATCCAGGCCCAGTGTTTAAAGTTGTGGCAGTTCAGTATTTCCTCCAGTCCCTGTGTTTACAGTTGTGACAGTTCAGTATTTCCTCCGGTCCCTGTGTTTACAGTTGTGACAGCTCAGTATTTCCTCCAGGCCCTGTGTTTAAAGTTGTGGCAGTTCAGTATTTCCTCCAGTCCCTGTGTTTACAGTTGTGACAGCTCAGTATTTCCCCCAGTCCCTGTGTTTACAGTTGTGACTGTGCAGTATTTCCCCCAGGAACTGTGTTTACAGTTGTGACAGTTCAGTATTTCCCCCAGGACCTGTGTTTACAGTTGTGACAGTTCAGTATTTCCTCCAGTCCCTGTGTTTACATTTGTGACAGTTCAGTATTTCCTCCAGTCCCTGTGTTTACATTTGTGACAGTTCAGTATTTCCTCCAGGCCCAGTGTTTACAGTTGTGACAGCTCAGTATTTCCCCCAGGACCTCTGTTTAAAGTTGTGACAGCTCAGTATTTCCCCCAGGACCTGTGTTTAAAGTTGTGACAGTTCAGTATTTCCCCCAGGACCTGTGTTTACATTTGTGACAGTTCAGTATTTCCTCCAGGCCCAGTGTTTACAGTTGTGACAGTTCAGTATTTCCCCCAGGACCTGTGTTTACAGTTGTGACAGTTCAGTATTTCCTCCAGTCCCTGTGTTTACATTTGTGACAGTTCAGTATTTCCCCCAGGACCTGTGTTTACAGTTGTGACAGTTCAGTATTTCCCCCAGGACCTGTGTTTACAGTTGTGACAGTTCAGTATTTCCTCCAGTCCCTGTGTATACATTTGTGACAGTTCAGTATTTCCTCCAGGCCCAGTGTTTACAGTTGTGACAGTTCAGTATTTCCTCCAGTCCCTTTGGTTTCATTTGTGACAGTTCAGTATTTCCTCCAGGCCCAGTGTTTACAGTTGTGACAGCTCAGTATTTCCCCCAGGACCTGTGTTTAAAGTTGTGTCAGTTCAGTATTTCCTCCAGTCCCTGTGTTTACATTTGTGACAGTTCAGTATTTCCCCCAGGACCTGTGTTTACGGTTGTGACAGTTCAGTATTTCCCCCAGGCCCAGTGTTTACAGTTGTGACAGTTCAGTATTTCCCCCAGGACCTGTGTTTACAGTTGTGACAGCTCAGTATTTCATCCAGGCCCTGTGTTTACAGTTGTGACAGTTCAGTATTTCCCCCAGGCCCTGTGTTTACATTTGTGACAGTTCAGTATTTCATCCAGGCCCAGTGTTTAAAGTTGTGGCAGTTCAGTATTTCCTCCAGTCCCTGTGTTTACAGTTGTGACAGTTCAGTATTTCCTCCAGTCCCTGTGTTTACAGTTGTGACAGTTCAGTATTTCCTCCAGTCCCTGTTTTTACAGTTGTGACAGCTCAGTAGTTCCTCCAGGCCCTGTGTTTAAAGTTGTGGCAGTTCAGTATTTCCTCCAGTCCCTGTGTTTACAGTTTTGACCGCTCAGTATTTCCCCCAGGACCTGTGTTTACAGTTGTGACAGTTCAGTATTTCCCCCAGGACCTGTGTTTACAGTTGTGACAGTTCAGTATTTCCTCCAGTCCCTGTGTTTACATTTGTGACAGTTCAGTATTTCCTCCAGGCCCTGTGTTTACAGTTGTGACAGTTCAGTATTTCCTCCAGTCCCTGTGTTTACATTTGTGACAGTTCAGTATTTCCCCCAGGACCTGTGTTTACAGTTGTGACAGCTCAGTATTTCCTCCAGTCCCTGTGTTTACATTTGTGACAGTTCAGTATTTCCCCCAGGACCTGTGTTTACAGTTGTGACAGTTCAGTATTTCCTCCAGTCCCTGTGTTTACATTTGTGACAGTTCAGTATTTCATCCAGGCCCAGTGTTTAAAGTTGTGGCTGATCAGTATTTCCTCCAATCCCTGTGTTTACAGTTGTGACAGTTCAGTATTTCATCCAGGCCCAGTGTTTAAAGTTGTGGCAGTTCAGTATTTCCTCCAGTCCCTGTGTTTACAGTTGTGACAGTTCAGTATTTCCTCCAGTCCCTGTGTTTACATTTGTGACAGTTCAGTATTTCCTCCAGGCCCTGTTTTTACAGTTGTGACAGTTCAGTATTTCCTCCAGTCCCTGTGTTTACATTTGTGACAGTTCAGTATTTCCCCCAGGACCTGTGTTTACATTTGTGACAGTTCAGTATTTCCTCCAGTCCCTGTGTTTACATTTGTGACAGTTCAGTATTTCATCCAGGCCCAGTGTTTAAAGTTGTGGCTGTTCAGTATTTCCTCCAATCCCTGTGTTTACAGTTGTGACAGTTCAGTATTTCATCCAGGCCCAGTGTTTAAAGTTGTGGCAGTTCAGTATTTCCTCCAGTCCCTGTGTTTACAGTTGTGACAGTTCAGTATTTCCTCCAGTCCCTGTGTTTAAATTTGTGACAGTTCAGTATTTCCTCCAGGCCCTGTGTTTACAGTTGTGACAGTTCAGTATTTCCTCCAGTCCCTGTGTTTACATTTGTGACAGTTCAGTATTTCCTCCAGGCCCTGTGTTTACATTTGTGACAGTTCAGTATTTCCTCCAGGCCCTGTGTTTACAGTTGTGACAGTTCAGTATTTCCTCCAGTCCCTGTGTTTACATTTGTGACAGTTCAGTATTTCCTCCAGGCCCTGTGTTTACAGTTGTGACAGTTCAGTATTTCCTCCAGTCCCTGTGTTTACATTTGTGACAGTTCAGTATTTCCTCCAGTCCCTCTGTTTACAGTTGTGACAGTTCAGTATTTCCTCCAGTCCCTGTGTTTACATTTGTGACAGTTCAGTATTTCCTCCAGGCCTTGTGTTTAAAGTTGTGGCTGTTCAGTATTTCCCCCAGGCCCTGTGTTTACATTTGTGACAGTTCAGTATTTCATCCAGGCCCAGTGTTTAAAGTTGTGGCAGTTCAGTATTTCCTCCAGTCCCTGTGTTTACAGTTGTGACAGTTCAGTATTTCCTCCAGTCCCTGTGTTTACATTTGTGACAGTTCAGTATTTCCTCCAGGCCCTGTGTTTACAGTTGTGACAGTTCAGTATTTCCTCCAGTCCCTGTGTTTATATTTGTGACAGTTCAGTATTTCCCCCAGGACCTGTGTTTACAGTTGTGACAGCTCAGTATTTCCTCCAGTCCCTGTGTTTACATTTGTGACAGTTCAGTATTTCCCCCAGGACCTGTGTTTACAGTTGTGACAGTTCAGTATTTCCTCCAGTCCCTGTGTTTACATTTGTGACAGTTCAGTATTTCATCCAGGCCCAGTGTTTAAAGTTGTGGCAGTTCAGTATTTCCTCCAATCCCTGTGTTTACAGTTGTGACAGTTCAGTATTTCCCCCAGGCCCTGTGTTTACATTTGTGACAGTTCAGTATTTCATCCAGGCCCAGTGTTTAAAGTTGTGGCAGTTCAGTATTTCCTCCAGTCCCTGTGTTTACAGTTGTGACAGTTCAGTATTTCCTCCAGTCCCTGTGTTTACAGTTGTGACAGCTCAGTATTTCCTCCAGGCCCTGTGTTTAAAGTTGTGGCAGTTCAGTATTTCCTCCAGTCCCTGTGTTTACAGTTGTGACTGTTCAGTATTTCCCCCTAGACCTGTATTTACAGTTGTGACAGTTCAGTATTTCCCCCAGGACCTGTGTTTACAGTTGTGACAGTTCAGTATTTCCTCCAGTCCCTGTGTTTACATTTGTGACAGTTCAGTATTTCCTCCAGGCCCAGTGTTTCCAGTTGTGACAGTTCAGTATTTCCTCCAGTCCCTGTGTTTACATTTGTGACAGTTCAGTATTTCCTCCAGGCCCAGTGTTTACAGTTGTGACAGCTCAGTATTTCCCCCAGGACCTCTGTTTAAAGTTGTGACAGCTCAGTATTTCCCCCAGGACCTGTGTTCAAAGTTGTGACAGTTCAGTATTTCCCCCAGGACCTGTGTTTACATTTGTGACAGTTCAGTATTTCCTCCAGGCCCAGTGTTTACAGTTGTGACAGTTCAGTATTTCCCCCAGGACCTGTGTTTACAGTTGTGACAGTTCAGTATTTCCTCCAGTCCCTGTGTTTACATTTGTGACAGTTCAGTATTTCCCCCAGGACCTGTGTTTACAGTTGTGACAGTTCAGTATTTCCCCCAGGACCTGTGTTTACAGTTGTGACAGTTCAGTATTTCCTCCAGTCCCTGTGTTTACATTTGTGACAGTTCAGTATTTCCTCCAGGCCCAGTGTTTACAGTTGTGACAGTTCAGTATTTCCTCCAGTCCCTGTGTTTACATTTGTGACAGTTCAGTATTTCCTCCAGGCCCAGTGTTTACAGTTGTGACAGTTCAGTATTTCCCCCAGGCCCAGAGTTTACAGTTGTGACAGCTCAGTATTTCCCCCAGGACCTGTGTTTAAAGTTGTGACAGTTCAGTATTTCCTCCAGTCCCTGTGTTTACATTTGTGACAGTTCAGTATTTCCCCCAGGACCTGTGTTTACAGTTGTGACAGTTCAGTATTTCCCCCAGGACCTGTGTTTACAGTTGTGACAGTTCAGTATTTCCTCCAGTCCCTGTGTTTACAGTTGTGACAGTTCAGTATTTCATCCAGGCCCAGTGTTTACAGTTGTGACAGCTCAGTATTTCCTCAGGACCTGTGTTTACAGTTGTGACAGCTCAGTATTTCCTCCAGTCCCTGTGTTTACAGTTGTGACAGTTCAGTATTTCATCCAGGCCCAGTGTTTACAGTTGTGACAGCTCAGTATTTCCCCCAGGACCTGTGTTTACAGTTGTGACAGCTCAGTATTTCCTCCAGTCCCTGTATTTACAGTTGTGACAGTTCAGTATTTCATCCAGGCCCAGTGTTTACAGTTGTGACAGTTCAGTATTTCCTCCAGTCCCTGTGTTTACATTTGGGACAGTTCAGTATTTCCCCCAGTCCCTGTGTTTACAGTTGTGACAGCTCAGTATTTCCTCCAGTCCCTGTATTTACAGTTGTGACAGCTCAGTATTTCCTCCAGTCCCTGTATTTACAGTTGTGACAGTTCAGTATTTCCTCCAGTCCCTGTGTTTACAGTTGTCACAGCTCAGTATTTCCCCCAGTCCCTGTGTTTACAGTTGTGACAGCTCAGTATTTCCTCCAGTCCCTGTGTTTACATTTGTGACTGTTCAGTATTACCTCCAGTCCCTGTGTTTACATTTGTGACAGTTCAGTATTTCCTCCAGTCCCTGTGTTTACATTTGTGACAGTTCAGTATTTCCCCCAGTCCCTGTGTTTACAGTTGTGACAGCTCAGTATTTCCCCCGTCCCTGTGTTTACCGTTGCGACAGCTCAGTATTTCCCCAGTCCCTGTGTTTACAGTTGTGACAGTTCAGTATTTCCTCCAGTCCCTGTGTTTACAGTTGTGACAGCTCAGTATTTTTCCCAGTCCCTGTGTTTACAGTTGTGACAGCTCAGTATTTCCCCCAGTCCCTGTGTTTACAGTTGTGACAGTTCAGTATTTCCTCCAGTCCCTGTGTTTACTTTTGTGACAGTTCAGTATTTCCCCCAGGCCCTGTGTTTACAGTTGTGACAGCTCAGTATTTCCTCCAGTCCCTGTGATTACATTTGTGACAGTTCAGTATTTCCTCCAGTCCCTGTGTTTACATTTGTGACAGTTCAGTATTTCCCCCAGGACCTGCGTTTACATTTGTGACAGTTCAGTATTTCCTCCAGTCCCTGTGTTTGCAGTTGTGACAGTTGAGTATTTCCTCCAGGACCTGTTTTTAAAGTTGTGACAGTTCAGTATTTCCCCCAGGACCTGTGTTTACAGTTGTGACAGCTCAGTATTTCACCCAGTCCCAGTGTTTACAATTGTGACAGTTCAGTATTTCATCCAGGCCCAGTGTTTAAAGTTGTGACAGCTCAGTATTTCCCCCAGTCCCTGTGTTTACAGTTGTGACAGTTCAGTATTTCATCCAGGCCCAGTGTTTAAAGTTGTGACAGCTCAGTATTTCCCCCAGTCCCTGTGTTTACAGTTGTGACAGTTCAGTATTTCCCCCAGGACCTGTGTTTACATTTGTGACAGTTCAGTATTTCATCCAGGCCCAGTGTTTAAAGTTGTGACAGCTCAGTATTTCCCCCAGTCCCTGTGTTTACAATTGTGACAGTTCAGTATTTCATCCAGGCCCAGTGTTTAAAGTTGTGACAGCTCAGTATTTCCCCCAGTCCCTGTGTTTACAATTTTGACAGCTCAGTATTTCCTCCAGGCCCAGTGTTTACAGTTGTGACAGTTCAGTATTTCCCCCAGTCCCTGTCTTTAAAGTTGTGACAGCTCAGTATTTCCCCCAGGACCTGTGTTTAAATTTGTGACAGCTCAGTATTTCCCCCAGGATCTGTGTTTAAAGTTGTGACAGCACAGTATTTCCCCCAGGCCCTGTATTTAAAGTTGTGACAGCACAGTATTTCCCCCAGGCCCTGTGTTTAAAGTTGTGACAGTTCAGTATTTCCCGCAGGACCTGTGTTTACATTTGTGACAGCTCAGTATTTCCCGCAGTCCCAGTGTTTAAAGTTGTGACAGCTCAGTATTTCCCACAGGCCCTGTGTTTAAAGTTGTGACAGCTCAGTATTTCCCCCAGGACCTGTTTTTAAAGTTGTGACAGTTCAGTATTTCCCACAGGACCTGTGTTTAAAGTTGTGACAGTTCAGTATTTCCCCCAGGACCTGTGTTTAAAGTTGTGACAGTTCAGTATTTCCCCCAGGATCTGTGTTTACAGTTGTGTCAGCTCAGTATTTCCCCCAGGATCTGTGTTTACAGTTGTGACAGTTCAGTATTTCCTCCAGGATCTGTGTTTACAGTTGTGACAGTTCAGTATTTCCCCCAGGATCTGTGTTTAAAGTTGTGACAGCTCAGTATTTCCCCCAGGCCCTGTGTTTAAAGTTGTGACAGTTCAGTATTTCCCCCAGGCACTGTGTTTAAAGTTGTGACAGTTCAGTATTTCCCGCAGGATCTGTGTTTACAGTTGTGACAGTTCAGTATTTCCCACAGGCCCTGTGTTTAAAGTTGTGACAGCTCAGTATTTCCCCCAGGCCCTGTGTTTACAGTTGTGACAGTTCAGTATTTCCCACAGGAACTGTTTTTAAAGTTGTGACAGTTCAGTATTTCCCACAGGCCCTGTGTTTAAAGTTGTGACAGTTCAGTATTTCCCCCAGGACCTGTGTTTACAGTTGTGACAGTTCAGCATTTCATCCAGGCCCTGTGTTTACAGTTGTGACAGTTCAGTATTTCCCCCAGGATCTGTGTTTAAAGTTGTGACAGCTCAGTATTTCCCCCAGGCCCTGTGTTTACAGTTGTGACAGTTCAGTATTTCATCCAGGCCCAGTGTTTAAAGTTGTGACAGCTCAGTATTTCCCCCA
Source organism: Heterodontus francisci (assembly GCF_036365525.1). NCBI lineage: Eukaryota > Metazoa > Chordata > Chondrichthyes > Heterodontiformes > Heterodontidae > Heterodontus > Heterodontus francisci. The sequence goes on along the minus strand of NC_090409.1, from coordinate 2,654,276 downwards.
GTCCCTGTGTTTACAGTTGTGACAGTTCAGTATTTCCCCCAGGACCTGTGTTTACATTTTTGACAGTTCAGTATTTCATCCAGGCCCAGTGTTTAAAGTTGTGACAGCTCAGTATTTCCCCCAGTCCCTGTGTTTACAATTTTGACAGCTCAGTATTTCCTCCAGGCCCAGTGTTTACAGTTGTGACAGTTCAGTATTTCCCCCAGTCCCTGTCTTTAAAGTTGTGACAGCTCAGTATTTCCCCCAGGACCTGTGTTTAAATTTGTGACAGCTCAGTATTTCCCCCAGGATCTGTGTTTAAAGTTGTGACAGCACAGTATTTCCCCCAGGCCCTGTATTTAAAGTTGTGACAGCACACTATTTCCCCCAGGCCCTGTGTTTAAAGTTGTGACAGTTCAGTATTTCCCGCAGGACCTGTGTTTACATTTGTGACAGCTCAGTATTTCCCGCAGTCCCAGTGTTTAAAGTTGTGACAGCTCAGTATTTCCCACAGGCCCTGTGTTTAAAGTTGTGACAGTTCAGTATTTCCCGCAGGACCTGTGTTTAAAGTTGTGACAGTTCAGTATTTCCCCCAGGACCTGTGTTTAAAGTTGTGACAGTTCAGTATTTCCCCCAGGACCTGTTTTTAAAGTTGTGACAGTTCAGTATTTCCCACAGGACCTGTGTTTAAAGTTTTGACAGTTCAGTATTTCCCCCAGGACCTGTGTTTAAAGTTGTGACAGTTCAGTATTTCCCCCAGGATCTGTGTTTACAGTTGTGTCAGCTCAGTATTTCCCCCAGGATCTGTGTTTACAGTTGTGACAGTTCAGTATTTCCTCCAGGATCTGTGTTTGCAGTTGTGACAGTTCAGTATTTCCCCCAGGATCTGTGTTTAAAGTTGTGACAGCTCAGTATTTCCCCCAGGCCCTGTGTTTAAAGTTGTGACAGTTCAGTATTTCCCCCAGGCACTGTGTTTAAAGTTGTGACAGTTCAGTATTTCCCGCAGGATCTGTGTTTACAGTTGTGACAGTTCAGTATTTCCCACAGGCCCTGTGTTTAAAGTTGTGACAGCTCAGTATTTCCCCCAGGACCTTTGTTTACAGTTGTGACAGTTCAGCATTTCATCCAGGCCCTGTGTTTACAGTTGTGACAGTTCAGTATTTCCCACAGGACCTGTTTTTAAAGTTTTGACAGTTCAGTATTTCCCACAGGCCCTGTGTTTAAAGTTGTGACAGTTCAGTATTTCCCCCAGGACCTGTGTTTACAGTTGTGACAGTTCAGCATTTCATCCAGGCCCTGTGTTTACAGTTGTGACAGTTCAGTATTTCCCCCAGGATCTGTGTTTAAAGTTGTGACAGCTCAGTATTTCCCCCAGGCCCTGTGTTTACAGTTGTGACAGTTCAGCATTTCATCCAGGCCCTGTGTTTACAGTTGTGACAGTTCAGTATTTCCCCCAGGATCTGTGTTTAAAGTTGTGACAGCTCAGTATTTCCCCCAGGCCCTGTGTTTACAGTTGTGACAGTTCAGCATTTCATCCAGGCCCTGTGTTTAAAGTTGTGACAGTTCAGTATTTCCCCCAGGACCTGTGTTTACAGTTGTGACAGTTCAGCATTTCATCCAGGCCCTGTGTTTACAGTTGTGACAGTTCAGTATTTCCCCCAGGATCTGTGTTTAAAGTTGTGACAGCTCAGTATTTCCCCCAGGCCCTGTGTTTACAGTTGTGACAGTTCAGTATTTCATCCAGGCCCAGTGTTTAAAGTTGTGACAGCTCAGTATTTCCCCCAGTCCCTGTGTTTACAGTTGTGACAGTTCAGTATTTCCCCCAGGACCTGTGTTTACATTTTTGACAGTTCAGTATTTCATCCAGGCCCAGTGTTTAAAGTTGTGACAGCTCAGTATTTCCCCCAGTCCCTGTGTTTACAATTTTGACAGCTCAGTATTTCCTCCAGGCCCAGTGTTTACAGTTGTGACAGTTCAGTATTTCCCCCAGTCCCTGTCTTTAAAGTTGTGACAGCTCAGTATTTCCCCCAGGACCTGTGTTTAAATTTGTGACAGCTCAGTATTTCCCCCAGGATCTGTGTTTAAAGTTGTGACAGCACAGTATTTCCCCCAGGCCCTGTATTTAAAGTTGTGACAGCACACTATTTCCCCCAGGCCCTGTGTTTAAAGTTGTGACAGTTCAGTATTTCCCGCAGGACCTGTGTTTACATTTGTGACAGCTCAGTATTTCCCGCAGTCCCAGTGTTTAAAGTTGTGACAGCTCAGTATTTCCCACAGGCCCTGTGTTTAAAGTTGTGACAGTTCAGTATTTCCCGCAGGACCTGTGTTTAAAGTTGTGACAGTTCAGTATTTCCCCCAGGACCTGTGTTTAAAGTTGTGACAGTTCAGTATTTCCCCCAGGACCTGTTTTTAAAGTTGTGACAGTTCAGTATTTCCCACAGGACCTGTGTTTAAAGTTTTGACAGTTCAGTATTTCCCCCAGGACCTGTGTTTAAAGTTGTGACAGTTCAGTATTTCCCCCAGGATCTGTGTTTACAGTTGTGTCAGCTCAGTATTTCCCCCAGGATCTGTGTTTACAGTTGTGACAGTTCAGTATTTCCTCCAGGATCTGTGTTTGCAGTTGTGACAGTTCAGTATTTCCCCCAGGATCTGTGTTTAAAGTTGTGACAGCTCAGTATTTCCCCCAGGCCCTGTGTTTAAAGTTGTGACAGTTCAGTATTTCCCCCAGGCACTGTGTTTAAAGTTGTGACAGTTCAGTATTTCCCGCAGGATCTGTGTTTACAGTTGTGACAGTTCAGTATTTCCCACAGGCCCTGTGTTTAAAGTTGTGACAGCTCAGTATTTCCCCCAGGACCTTTGTTTACAGTTGTGACAGTTCAGCATTTCATCCAGGCCCTGTGTTTACAGTTGTGACAGTTCAGTATTTCCCACAGGACCTGTTTTTAAAGTTTTGACAGTTCAGTATTTCCCACAGGCCCTGTGTTTAAAGTTGTGACAGTTCAGTATTTCCCCCAGGACCTGTGTTTACAGTTGTGACAGTTCAGCATTTCATCCAGGCCCTGTGTTTACAGTTGTGACAGTTCAGTATTTCCCCCAGGATCTGTGTTTAAAGTTGTGACAGCTCAGTATTTCCCCCAGGCCCTGTGTTTACAGTTGTGACAGTTCAGCATTTCATCCAGGCCCTGTGTTTACAGTTGTGACAGTTCAGTATTTCCTCCAGGACCTGTATTTAAATTTGTGACAGTTCAGTATTTCCTCCAGTCCCTGTGTTTACATTTGTGACTGTTCAGTATTTTCCCCAGGACCTGTGTTTACAGTTGTGACAGTTCAGTATTTCCCCCAGGACCTGTGTTTACAGTTGTGACAGCTCAGTATTTCCTCCAGGACCTGTATTTAAATTTGTGACAGTTCAGTATTTCCCCCAGGACCTGTGTTTACAGTTGTGACAGTTCAGTATTTCCCCCAGGACCTGTGTTTACAGTTGTGACAGCTCAGTATTACCCCCAGTCCCTGTGTTTACAGTTGTGACAGTTCAGTATTTCCTCCTGTCCCTGTGTTTACAGTTGTGACAGCTCAGTATTTCCCCCAGTCCCTGTGTTTACAGTTGTGACAGTTCAGTATTTCATCCAGGCCCAGTGTTTAAAGTTGTGACAGCTCAGAATTTCCCCCAGTCCCTGTGTTTACAGTTGTGACAGTTCAGTATTTCCCCCAGGACCTGTGTTTACATTTGTGACAGTTCAGTATTTCCTCCAGGCCCAGTGTTTACAGTTGTGACAGTTCAGTATTTCCCCCAGGACCTGTGTTTACAGTTGTGACAGTTCAGTATTTCCTCCAGTCCCTGTGTTTACATTTGTGACATTTCAGTATTTCCTCCAGGACCTGTGTTTACAGTTGTGACAGTTCAGTACTTCCCCCAGGACCTGTGTTTACTGTTGTGACAGTTCAGTATTTCCTCCAGTCCCTGTGTTTACATTTGTGACAGTTCAGTATTTCCTGCAGGCCCAGAGTTTACAGTTGTGACAGTTCAGTATTTCCTCCAGTCCCTGTGTTTACATTTGTGACAGTTCAGTATTTCCTCCAGGCCCAGTGTTTACAGTTGTGACAGTTCAGTATTTCCCCCAGGCCCAGTGTTTACAGTTGTGACAGCTCAGTATTTCCCCCAGGACCTGTGTTTAAAGTTGTGACAGTTCAGTATTTCCTCCAGTCCCTGTGTTTACATTTGTGACAGTTCAGTATTTCCCCCAGGACCTGTGTTTACAGTTGTGACAGTTCAGTATTTCCCCCAGGACCTGTGTTTAAAGTTGTGACAGTTCAGTATTTCCTCCAGTCCCTGTGTTTACATTTGTGACAGTTCAGTATTTCCCCCAGGACCTGTGTTTACAGTTGTGACAGTTCAGTATTTCCCCCAGGACCTGTGTTTACAGTTGTGACAGTTCAGTATTTCCTCCAGTCCCTGTGTTTACATTTGTGACAGTTCAGTATTTCCCCCAGGACCTGTGTTTACAGTTGTGACAGTTCAGTATTTCCTCCAGTCCCTGTGTTTACATTTGTGACAGTTCAGTATTTCCCCCAGGACCTGTGTTTACAGTTGTGACAGTTCAGTATTTCCCCCAGGACCTGTGTTTACATTTGTGACAGTTCAGTATTTCCTCCAGTCCCTGTGTTTACAGTTGTGACAGTTCAGTATTTCATCCAGGCCCAGTGTTTACAGTTGTGACAGCTCAGTATTTCCCCCAGGACCTGTGTTTACAGTTGTGACAGCTCAGTATTTCCTCCAGTCCCTGTATTTACAGTTGTGACAGTTCAGTATTTCCTCCAGTCCCTGTGTTTACAGTTGTGACAGTTCAGTATTTCATCCAGGCCCAGTGTTTAAATTTGTGACAGCTCAGTATTTCCCCCAGGATCTGTGTTTACAGTTGTGACAGCTCAGTATTTCCTCCAGTCCCTGTATTTACAGTTGTGACAGTTCAGTATTTCATCCAGGCCCAGTGTTTACAGTTGTGACAGTTCAGTATTTCCCCCAGGACCTGTGTTTACAGTTGTGACAGCTCAGTATTTCATCCAGGCCCTGTGTTTACAGTTGTGACAGTTCAGTATTTCCCCCAGTCCCTGTGTTTACAGTTGTGACAGTTCAGTATTTCCCCCAGGACCTGTGTTTACAGTTGTGACAGTTCAGTATTTCCTCCAGGCCCTGTGTTTAAATTTGTGACAGTTCAGTATTTCCTCCATTCCCTGTGTTTACATTTGGGACAGTTCAGTCTTTCCTCCAGTCCCTGTATTTACAGTTGTGACAGCTCAGTATTTCCTCCAGTCCCTGTATTTACAGTTGTGACAGTTCAGTATTTCATCCAGTCCCTGTGTTTATAGTTGTGACAGTTCAGTGTTTCCCCCAGGCCCTGTGTTTACATTTGTGACAGTTCTGTATTTTCTCCAGTCCCTGTGTTTACAATTGTGACAGTTCAGTATTTCCTCCTGTCCCTGTGTTTACAGTTGTGACAGTTCAGTATTTCCTCCAGTCCCTGTGTTTACAGTTGTCACAGCTCAGTATTTCCCCCAGTCCCTGTGTTTACAGTTGTGACAGCTCAGTATTTCCTCCAGTCCCTGTGTTTACATTTGTGACAGTTCAGTATTTCCTCCAGTCCCTGTGTTTACATTTGTGACAGTTCAGTATTTCCCCCAGTCCCTGTGTTTACAGTTGTGACAGTTCAGTATTTCCTCCAGTCCCTGTGTTTACAGTTGTGACAGCTCAGTATTTCCCCCAGTCCCTGTGTTTACAGTTGTGACAGTTCAGTATTTCCTCCAGTCCCTGTGTTTACAGTTGTGACAGCTCAGTATTTCCCCCAGTCCCTGTGTTTACAGTTGTGACAGCTCAGTATTTCCCCCAGTCCCTGTGTTTACCGTTGCGACAGCTCAGTATTTCCCCAGTCCCTGTGTTTACAGTTGTGACAGTTCAGTATTTCCTCCAGTCCCTGTGTTTACAGTTGTGACAGCTCAGTATTTCCCCCAGTCCCTGTGTTTACAGTTGTGACAGCTCAGTATTTCCCCCAGTCCCTGTGTTTACAGTTGTGACAGATCAGTATTTCCTCCAGTCCCTGTGTTTACTTTTGTGACAGTTCAGTATATCCCCCAGGCCCTTTGTTTACAGTTGTGACAGCTCAGTATTTCCTCCAGTCCCTGTGATTACATTTGTGACAGTTCAGTATTTCCTCCAGTCCCTGTGTTTACATTTGTGACAGTTCAGTATTTCCCCCAGGACCTGCGTTTAATTTGTGACAGTTCAGTATTTCCTCCAGTCCCTGTGTTTGCAGTTGTGACAGTTGAGTATTTCCTCCAGGACCTGTTTTTAAAGTTGTGACAGTTCAGTATTTCCCCCAGGACCTGTGTTTACAGTTGTGACAGTTCAGTATTTCCCCCAGGACCTGTGTTTACAGTTGTGACAGCTCAGTATTTCCCCCAGTCCCTGTGTTTACAGTTGTGACAGTTCAGTATTTCCTCCTGTCCCTGTGTTTACAGTTGTGACAGCTCAGTATTTCACCCAGTCCCAGTGTTTACAATTGTGACAGTTCAGTATTTCATCCAGGCCCAGTGTTTAAAGTTGTGACAGCTCAGTATTTCCCCCAGTCCCTGTGTTTACAGTTGTGACAGTTCAGTATTTCATCCAGGCCCAGTGTTTAAAGTTGTGACAGCTCAGTATTTCCCCCAGTCCCTGTGTTTACAGTTGTGACAGTTCAGTATTTCCCCCAGGACCTGTGTTTACATTTGTGACAGTTCAGTATTTCATCCAGGCCCAGTGTTTAAAGTTGTGACAGCTCAGTATTTCCCCCAGTCCCTGTGTTTACAATTGTGACAGTTCAGTATTTCATCCAGGCCCAGTGTTTAAAGTTGTGACAGCTCAGTATTTCCCCCAGTCCCTGTGTTTACAATTTTGACAGCTCAGTATTTCCTCCAGGCCCAGTGTTTACAGTTGTGACAGTTCAGTATTTCCCCCAGTCCATGTCTTTAAAGTTGTGACAGCTCAGTATTACCCCCAGGACCTGTGTTTAAATTTGTGACAGCTCAGTATTTCACCCAGGATCTGTGTTTAAAGTTGTGACAGCACAGTATTTCCCCCAGGCCCTGTGTTTAAATTTGTGACAGTTCAGTATTTCCTCAATTCCCTGTGTTTACATTTGGGACAGTTCAGTCTTTCCTCCAGTCCCTGTATTTACAGTTGTGACAGCTCAGTATTTCCTCCAGTCCCTGTATTTACAGTTGTGACAGTTCAGTATTTCCTCCAGTCCCTGTGTTTATAGTTGTGACAGTTCAGTATTTCCCCCAGGCCCTGTGTTTACATTTGTGACAGTTCTGTATTTCCTCCAGTCCCTGTGTTTACAGTTGTGACAGTTCAGTATTTCCTCCTGTCCCTGTGTTTACAGTTGTGACAGTTCAGTATTTCCTCCAGTCCCTGTGTTTACAGTTGTCACAGCTCAGTATTTCCCCCAGTCCCTGTGTTTACAGTTGTGACAGCTCAGTATTTCCTCCAGTCCCTGTGTTTACATTTGTGACAGTTCAGTATTTCCTCCAGTCCCTGTGTTTACATTTGTGACAGTTCAGTATTTCCCCCAGTCCCTGTGTTTACAGTTGTGACAGTTCAGTATTTCCTCCAGTCCCTGTGTTTACAGTTGTGACAGCTCAGTATTTCCCCCAGTCCCTGTGTTTACAGTTGTGACAGTTCAGTATTTCCTCCAGTCCCTGTGTTTACAGTTGTGACAGCTCAGTATTTCCCCCAGTCCCTGTGTTTACAGTTGTGACAGCTCAGTATTTCCCCCAGTCCCTGTGTTTACCGTTGCGACAGCTCAGTATTTCCCCAGTCCCTGTGTTTACAGTTGTGACAGTTCAGTATTTCCTCCAGTCCCTGTGTTTACAGTTGTGACAGCTCAGTATTTCCCCCAGTCCCTGTGTTTACAGTTGTGACAGCTCAGTATTTCCCCCAGTCCCTGTGTTTACAGTTGTGACAGATCAGTATTTCCTCCAGTCCCTGTGTTTACTTTTGTGACAGTTCAGTATATCCCCCAGGCCCTTTGTTTACAGTTGTGACAGCTCAGTATTTCCTCCAGTCCCTGTGATTACATTTGTGACAGTTCAGTATTTCCTCCAGTCCCTGTGTTTACATTTGTGACAGTTCAGTATTTCCCCCAGGACCTGCGTTTACATTTGTGACAGTTCAGTATTTCCTCCAGTCCCTGTGTTTGCAGTTGTGACAGTTGAGTATTTCCTCCAGGACCTGTTTTTAAAGTTGTGACAGTTCAGTATTTCCCCCAGGACCTGTGTTTACAGTTGTGACAGTTCAGTATTTCCCCCAGGACCTGTGTTTACAGTTGTGACAGCTCAGTATTTCCCCCAGTCCCTGTGTTTACAGTTGTGACAGTTCAGTATTTCCTCCTGTCCCTGTGTTTACAGTTGTGACAGCTCAGTATTTCACCCAGTCCCAGTGTTTACAATTGTGACAGTTCAGTATTTCATCCAGGCCCAGTGTTTAAAGTTGTGACAGCTCAGTATTTCCCCCAGTCCCTGTGTTTACAGTTGTGACAGTTCAGTATTTCATCCAGGCCCAGTGTTTAAAGTTGTGACAGCTCAGTATTTCCCCCAGTCCCTGTGTTTACAGTTGTGACAGTTCAGTATTTCCCCCAGGACCTGTGTTTACATTTGTGACAGTTCAGTATTTCATCCAGGCCCAGTGTTTAAAGTTGTGACAGCTCAGTATTTCCCCCAGTCCCTGTGTTTACAATTGTGACAGTTCAGTATTTCATCCAGGCCCAGTGTTTAAAGTTGTGACAGCTCAGTATTTCCCCCAGTCCCTGTGTTTACAATTTTGACAGCTCAGTATTTCCTCCAGGCCCAGTGTTTACATTTGTGACAGTTCAGTATTTCCCCCAGTCCATGTCTTTAAAGTTGTGACAGCTCAGTATTACCCCCAGGACCTGTGTTTAAATTTGTGACAGCTCAGTATTTCCCCCAGGATCTGTGTTTAAAGTTGTGACAGCACAGTATTTCCCCCAGGCCCTGTGTTTAAAGTTGTGACAGTTCAGTATTTCCCGCAGGACCTGTGTTTACATTTGTGACAGCTCAGTATTTCCCGCAGTCCCAGTGTTTAAAGTTGTGACAGCTCAGTATTTCCCAAAGGCCCTGTGTTTAAAGTTGTGACAGTTCAGTATTTCCCGCAGGACCTGTGTTTAAAGTTGTGACAGTTCAGTATTTCCCCCAGGACCTGTGTTTAAAGTTGTGACAGTTCAGTATTTCCCCCAGGACCTGTGTTTAAAGTTGTGACAGTTCAGTATTTCCCCCAGGATCTGTGTTTACAGTTGTGACAGTTCAGTATTTCCTCCAGGATCTGTGTTTACAGTTGTGACAGTTCAGTATTTCCCCCAGGATCTGTGTTTAAAGTTGTGACAGCTCAGTATTTTCCCCAGGCCCTGTGTTTAAAGTTGTGACAGTTCAGTATTTCCCCCAGGCCCTGTGTTTAAAGTTGTGACAGTTCAGTATTTCCCGCAGGATCTGTGTTTACAGTTGTGACAGTTCAGTATTTCCCACAGGCCCTGTGTTTAAAGTTGTGACAGCTCAGTATTTCCCCCAGGACCTGTGTTTACAGTTGTGACAGTTCAGCATTTCATCCAGGCCCTGTGTTTACAGTTGTGACAGTTCAGTATTTCCCACAGGACCTGTTTTTAAAGTTGTGACAGTTCAGTATTTCCCACAGGCCCTGTGTTTAAAGTTGTGACAGCTCAGTATTTCCCCCAGGACCTGTGTTTACAGTTGTGACAGTTCAGCATTTCATCCAGGCCCTGTGTTTACAGTTGTGACAGTTCAGTATTTCCCCCAGGATCTGTGTTTAAAGTTGTGACAGCTCAGTATTTCCCCCAGGCCCTGTGTTTACAGTTGTGACAGTTCAGTATTTCATCCAGGCCCTGTGTTTACAGTTGTGACAGTTCAGTATTTCCTCCTGTCCCTGTGTTTACAGTTGTGACTGTTCAGTATTTTCCCCAGGACCTGTGTTTACAGTTGTGACAGTTCAGTATTTCCCCCAGGACCTGTGTTTACAGTTGTGACAGTTCAGTATTTCCTCCAGGACCTGTACTTAAATTTGTGACAGTTCAGTATTTCCCCCAGGACCTGTGTTTACAGTTGTGACAGTTCAGTATTTCCCCCAGGACCTTTGTTTACAGTTGTGACAGCTCAGTATTCCCCCCAGTCCCTGTGTTTACAGTTGTGACAGTTCAGTATTTCCTCCTGTCCCTGTGTTTACAGTTGTGACAGCTCAGTATTTCCCCCAGTCCCTGTGTTTACAGTTGTGACAGTTCAGTATTTCATCCAGGCCCAGTGTTTAAAGTTGTGACAGCTCAGTATTTCCCCCAGTCCCTATGTTTACAGTTGTGACAGCTCAGTATTTCCCCCAGTCCCTGTGTTTACAGTTGTGACAGTTCAGTATTTCCTCCAGTCCCTGTGTTTACAGTTGTCACAGCTCAGTATTTCCCCCAGTCCCTGTGTTTACAGTTGTGACAGTTCAGTATTTCCTCCAGTCCCTGTGTTTACAGTTGTGACAGCTCAGTATTTCCCCCAGTCCCTGTGTTTACAGTTGTGACAGCTCAGTATTTCCCCCAGTCCCTGTGTTTACCGTTGCGACAGCTCTGTATTTCCCCAGTCCCTGTGTTTACAGTTGTGACAGATCAGTATTTCCTCCAGTCCCTGTGTTTACAGTTGTGACAGCTCAGTATTTCTCCCAGTCCCTGTGTTTACAGTTGTGACAGCTCAGTATTTCCCCCAGTCCCTGTGTTTACAGTTGTGACAGTTCAGTATTTCCTCCAGTCCCTGTGTTTACTTTTGTGACAGTTCAGTATTTCCCCCAGGCCCTTTGTTTACAGTTGTGACAGCTCAGTATTTCCTCCAGTCCCTGTGATTACATTTGTGACAGTTCAGTATTTCCTCCAGTCCCTGTGTTTACATTTGTGACAGTTCAGTATTTCCCCCAGGACCTGCGTTTACATTTGTGACAGTTCAGTATTTCCTCCAGTCCCTGTGTTTGCAGTTGTGACAGTTGAGTATTTCATCCAGGCCCAGTGTTTAAAGTTGTGACAGCTCAGTATTTCCCTCAGTCCCTGTGTTTACAATTGTGACAGTTCAGTATTTCATCCAGGCCCAGTGTTTAAAGTTGTGACAGCTCAGTATTTCCCCCAGTCCCTGTGTTTACAGTTGTGACAGCTCAGTATTTCCTCCAGGCCCAGTGTTTACAGTTGTGACAGTTCAGTATTTCCCCCAGTCCCTGTCTTTAAAGTTGTGACAGCTCAGTATTTCCCCCAGGACCTGTGTTTAAAGTTGTGACAGCTCAGTATTTCCCCCAGGATCTGTGTTTAAAGTTGTGACAGCACAGTATTTCCCCCAGGCCCTGTGTTTAAAGTTGTGACAGCACAGTATTTCCCCCAGGCCCTGTGTTTAAAGTTGTGAAAGTTCAGTATTTCCCGCAGGACCTGTGTTTACATTTGTGACAGCTCAGTATTTCCCGCAGTCCCAGTGTTTAAAGTTGTGACAGCTCAGTATTTCCCACAGGCCCTGTGTTTAAAGTTGTGACAGTTCAGTATTTCCCGCAGGACCTGTGTTTAAAGTTGTGACAGTTCAGTATTTCCCCCAGGACCTGTGTTTAAAGTTGTGACAGTTCAGTATTTCCCCCAGGACCTGTTTTTAAAGTTGTGACAGTTCAGTATTTCCCACATGAACTGTGTTTACAGTTGTGACAGTTCAGTATTTCCCCCAGGATCTGTGTTTAAAGTTGTGACAGCTCAGTATTTCCCCCAGGCCCTGTGTTTACAGTTGTGACAGTTCAGTATTTCATCCAGGCCCTGTGTTTACAGTTGTGACAGTTCAGTATTTCCTCCTGTCCCTGTGTTTACAGTTGTGACTGTTCAGTATTTTCCCCAGGACCTGTGTTTACAGTTGTGACAGTTCAGTATTTCCCCCAGGACCTGTGTTTACAGTTGTGACAGTTCAGTATTTCCTCCAGGACCTGTATTTAAATTTGTGACAGTTCAGTATTTCCCCCAGGACCTGTGTTTACAGTTGTGACAGTTCAGTATTTCCCCCAGGACCTGTGTTTACAGTTGTGACAGCTCAGTATTTCCCCCAGTCCCTGTGTTTACAGTTGTGACAGTTCAGTATTTCCTCCTGTCCCTGTGTTTACAGTTGTGACAGCTCAGTATTACCCCCAGTCCCTGTGTTTACAGTTGTGACAGTTCAGTATTTCATCCAGGCCCAGTGTTTAAAGTTGTGACAGCTCAGTATTTCCCCCAGTCCCTGTGTTTACAGTTGTGACAGCTCAGTATTTCCCCCAGTCCCTGTGTTTACAGTTGTGACAGTTCAGTATTTCCTCCAGTCCCTGTGTTTACAGTTGTCACAGCTCAGTATTTCCCCCAGTCCCTGTGTTTACAGTTGTGACAGCTCAGTATTTCCTCCAGTCCCTGTGTTTACATTTGTGACAGTTCAATATTTCCTCCAGTCCCTGTGTTTACAGTTGTGACAGTTCAGTATTTCCTCCAGTCCCTGTGTTTACAGTTGTGACAGCTCAGTATTTCCCCCAGTCCCTGTGTTTACAGTTGTGACAGTTCAATATTTCCTCCAGTCCCTGTGTTTACAGTTGTGACAGCTCAGTATTTCCCCCAGTCCCTGTGTTTACAGTTGTGACAGCTCAGTATTTCCCCCAGTCCCTGTGTTTACCGTTGCGACAGCTCTGTATTTCCCCAGTCCCTGTGTTTACAGTTGTGACAGTTCAGTATTTCCTCCAGTCCCTGTGTTTACAGTTGTGACAGCTCAGTATTTCTCCCAGTCCCTGTGTTTACAGTTGTGACAGCTCAGTATTTCCCCCAGTCCCTGTGTTTACAGTTGTGACAGTTCAGTATTTCCTCCAGTCCCTATTTTTACTTTTGTGACAGTTCAGTATATCCCCCAGGCCCTTTGTTTACAGTTGTGACAGCTCAGTATTTCCTCCAGTCCCTGTGATTACATTTGTGACAGTTCAGTATTTCCTCCAGTCCCTGTGTTTACATTTGTGACAGTTCAGTATTTCCCCCAGGACCTGCGTTTACATTTGTGACCGTTCAGTATTTCCTCCAGTCCCTGTGTTTGCAGTTGTGACAGTTGAGTATTTCCTCCAGGACCTGTTTTTAAAGTTGTGACAGTTCAGTATTTCATCCAGGCCCAGTGTTTAAAGTTGTGACAGCTCAGTATTTCCCCCAGTCCCTGTGTTTACAGTTGTGACAGTTCAGTATTTCCCCCAGGACCTGTGTTTACATTTGCGACAGTTCAGTATTTCATCCAGGCCCAGTGTTTAAAGTTGTGACAGCTCAGTATTTCCCTCAGTCCCTGTGTTTACAATTGTGACAGTTCAGTATTTCATCCAGGCCCAGTGTTTAAAGTTGTGACAGCTCAGTATTTCCCCCAGTCCCTGTGTTTACAGTTGTGACAGCTCAGTATTTCCTCCAGGCCCAGTGTTTACAGTTGTGACAGTTCAGTATTTCCTTCAGTCCCTGTCTTTAAAGTTGTGACAGCTCAGTATTTCCCCCAGGACCTGTGTTTAAAGTTGTGACAGCTCAGTATTTCCCCCAGGATCTGTGTTTAAAGTTGTGACAGCACAGTATTTCCCCCAGGCCCTGTGTTTAAAGTTGTGAAAGTTCAGTATTTCCCGCAGGACCTGTGTTTACATTTGTGACAGCTCAGTATTTCCCGCAGTCCCAGTGTTTAAAGTTGTGACAGCTCAGTATTTCCCACAGGCCCTGTGTTTAAAGTTGTGACAGTTCAGTATTTCCCGCAGGACCTGTGTTTAAAGTTGTGACAGTTCAGTATCTCCCCCAGGACCTGTGTTTAAAGTTGTGACAGTTCAGTATTTCCCCCAGGACCTGTTTTTAAAGTTGTGACAGTTCAGTATTTCCCACATGAACTGTGTTTAAAGTTGTGACAGTTCAGTATTTCCCCCAGGACCTGTGTTTAAAGTTGTGACAGTTCAGTATTTCCCCCAGGATCTGTGTTTAAAGTTGTGACAGCTCAGTATTTCCCCCAGGCCCTGTGTTTAAAGTTGTGACAGTTCAGTATTTCCCCCAGGCCCAGTGTTTAACGTTGTGACAGTTCAGTATTTCCCCCAGGACCTGTTTTTAAAGTTGTGACAGTTCAGTATTTCCCGCAGGATCTGTGTTTACAGTTGTGACAGTTCAGTATTTCCCACAGGCCCTGTGTTTAAAGTTGTGACAGCTCAGTATTTCCCCCAGGACCTGTGTTTACAGATGTGACAGTTCAGCATTTCATCCAGGCCCTGTGTTTACAGTTGTGACAGTTCAGTATTTCCCACAGGACCTGTTTTTAAAGTTGTGACAGTTCAGTATTTCCCACAGGCCCTGTGTTTAAAGTTGTGACAGCTCAGTATTTCCCCCAGGACCTGTGTTTACAGTTGTGACAGTTCAGCATTTCATCCAGGCCCTGTGTTTACAGTTGTGACAGTTCAGTATTTCCCCCAGGATCTGTGTTTAAAGTTGTGACAGCTCAGTATTTCCCCCAGGCCCTGTGTTTACAGTTGTGACAGTTCAGCATTTCATCCAGGCCCTGTGTTTACAGTTGTGACAGTTCAGTATTTCCTCCTGTCCCTGTGTTTACAGTTGTGACTGTTCAGTATTTTCCCCAGGACCTGTGTTTACAGTTGTGACAGTTCAGTATTTCCCCCAGGACCTGTGTTTACAGTTGTGACAGCTCAGTATTTCCTCCAGGACCTGTATTTAAATTTGTGACAGTTCAGTATTTCCCCCAGGACCTGTGTTTACAGTTGTGACAGTTCAGTATTTCCCCCAGGACCTGTGTTTACAGTTGTGACAGCTCAGTATTTCCCCCAGTCCCTGTGTTTACAGTTGTGACAGTTCAGTATTTCCTCCTGTCCCTGTGTTTACAGTTGTGACAGCTCAGTATTTCCCCCAGTCCCTGTGTTTACAGTTGTGACAGTTCAGTATTTCATCCTGGCCCAGTGTTTAAAGTTGTGACAGCTCAGTATTTCCCCCAGTCCCTGTGTTTACAGTTGTGACAGCTCAGTATTTCCCCCAGTCCCTGTGTTTACAGTTGTGACAGTTCAGTATTTCCTCCAGTCCCTGTGTTTACAGTTGTCACAGCTCAGTATTTCCCCCAGTCCCTGTGTTTACAGTTGTGACAGCTCAGTATTTCCTCCAGTCCCTGTGTTTACATTTGTGACAGTTCAGTATTTCCTCCAGTCCCTGTGTTTACATTTGTGACAGTTCAGTATTTCCCCCAGTCCCTGTGTTTACAGTTGTGACAGTTCAGTATTTCCTCCAGTCCCTGTGTTTACAGTTGTGACAGCTCAGTATTTCCCCCAGTCCCTGTGTTTACAGTTGTGACAGTTCAGTATTTCCTCCAGTCCCTGTGTTTACAGTTGTGACAGCTCAGTATTTCCCCCAGTCCCTGTGTTTACAGTTGTGACAGCTCAGTATTTCCCCCAGTCCCTGTGTTTACCGTTGCGACAGCTCAGTATTTCCCCAGTCCCTGTGTTTACAGTTGTGACAGTTCAGTATTTCCTCCAGTCCCTGTGTTTACAGTTGTGACAGCTCAGTATTTCCCCCAGTCCCTGTGTTTACAGTTGTGACAGCTCAGTATTTCCCCCAGTCCCTGTGTTTACAGTTGTGACAGTTCAGTATTTCCTCCAGTCCCTGTGTTTACTTTTGTGACAGTTCAGTATTTCCCCCAGGCCCTTTGTTTACAGTTGTGACAGCTCAGTATTTCCTCCAGTCCCTGTGATTACATTTGTGACAGTTCAGTATTTCCTCCAGTCCCTGTGTTTACATTTGTGACAGTTCAGTATTTCCCCCAGGACCTGCGTTTACATTTGTGACCGTTCAGTATTTCCTCCAGTCCCTGTGTTTGCAGTTGTGACAGTTGAGTATTTCCTCCAGGACGTGTTTTTAAAGTTGTGACAGTGCAGTATTTCATCCAGGCCCAGTGTTTAAAGTTGTGACAGCTCAGTATTTCCCCCAGTCCCTGTGTTTACAGTTGTGACAGTTCAGTATTTCCCCCAGTCCCTGTGTTTACAATTGTGACAGTTCAGTATTTCATCCAGGCCCAGTGTTTAAAGTTGTGACAGCTCAGTATTTCCCCCAGTCCCTGTGTTTACAGTTGTGACAGCTCAGTATTTCCTCCAGGCCCAGTGTTTACAGTTGTGACAGTTCAGTATTTCCCCCAGTCCCTGTCTTTAAAGTTGTGACAGCTCAGTATTTCCCCCAGGACCTGTGTTTAAAGTTGTGACAGCTCAGTATTTCCCCCAGGATCTGTGTTTAAAGTTGTGACAGCACAGTATTTCCCCCAGGCCCTGTGTTTAAAGTTGTGACAGCACAGTATTTCCCCCAGGCCCTGTGTTTAAAGTTGTGAAAGTTCAGTATTTCCCGCAGGACCTGTGTTTACATTTGTGACAGCTCAGTATTTCCCGCAGTCCCAGTGTTTAAAGTTGTGACAGCTCAGTATTTCCCACAGGCCCTGTGTTTAAAGTTGTGACAGTTCAGTATTTCCCGCAGGACCTGTGTTTAAAGTTGTGACAGTTCTGTATTTCCCCCAGGACCTGTGTTTAAAGTTGTGAAAGTTCAGTATTTCCCCCAGGACCTGTTTTTAAAGTTGTGACAGTTCAGTATTTCCCACATGACCTGTGTTTAAAGTTGTGACAGTTCAGTATTTCCCCCAGGACCTGTGTTTAAATTTGTGACAGTTCAGTATTTCCCCCAGGATCTGTGTTTACAGTTGTGACAGCTCAGTATTTCCCCCAGGATCTGTGTTTAATGTTGTGACAGTTCAGTATTTCCTCCAGGATCTGTGTTTACAGTTGTGACAGTTCAGTATTTTACCCAGGACCTGTCTTTAAGTTGTGACAGTTCAGTATTTCCCCCAGGCCCTGTGTTTAAAGTTGTGACAGTTCAGTATTTCCCCCAGGCCCTGTGTTTAAAGTTGTGACAGTTCAGTATTTCCCGCAGGATCTGTGTTTAAAGTTGTGACAGCTCAGTATTTCCCCCAGGACCTGTGTTTACAGTTGTGACAGCTCAGTATTTCCCCCAGGACCTGTGTTTACAGTTGTGACAGTTCAGCATTTCATCCAGGCCCTGTGTTTACAGTTGTGACAGTTCAGTATTTCCCACAGGACCTGTTTTTAAAGTTGTGACAGTTCATTATTTCCCACAGGCCCTGTGTTTAAAGTTGTGACAGCTCAGTATTTCCCCCAGGACCTGTGTTTACAGTTGTGACAGTTCAGCATTTCATCCAGGCCCTGTGTTTACAGTTGTGACAGTTCAGTATTTCCCCCAGGATCTGTGTTTAAAGTTGTGACAGCTCAGTATTTCCCCCAGGCCCTGTGTTTACAGTTGTGACAGTTCAGCATTTCATCCAGGCCCTGTGTTTACAGTTGTGACAGTTCAGTATTTCCTCCTGTCCCTGTGTTTACAGTTGTGACTGTTCAGTATTTTCCCCAGGACCTGTGTTTACAGTTGTGACAGTTCAGTATTTCCCCCAGGACCTGTGTTTACAGTTGTGACAGCTCAGTATTTCCTCCAGGACCTGTATTTAAATTTGTGACAGTTCAGTATTTCCTCCAGGCCCAGTGTTTACAGTTGTGACAGTTCAGTATTTCATCCAGGCCCAGTGTTTACAGTTGTGACAGCTCAGTATTTCCCCCAGGACCTGTGTTTACAGTTGTGACAGTTCAGCATTTCATCCAGGCCCTGTGTTTACAGTTGTGACAGTTCAGTATTTCCCCCAGGATCTGTGTTTAAAGTTGTGACAGCTCAGTATTTCCCCCAGGCCCTGTGTTTACAGTTGTGACAGTTCAGCATTTCATCCAGGCCCTGTGTTTACAGTTGTGACAGTTCAGTATTTCCTCCTGTCCCTGTGTTTACAGTTGTGACTGTTCAGTATTTCCCCCAGGACCTGTGTTTACAGTTGTGACAGTTCAGTATTTCCCCCAGGACCTGTGTTTACAGTTGTGACAGTTCAGTATTTCCTCCAGTCCCTGTGTTTACAGTTGTGACAGCTCAGTATTTCCCCCAGGACCTGTGTTTACAGTTGTGACAGCTCAGTATTTCCCCCAGGACCTGTGTTTAAATTTGTGACAGTTCAGTATTTCCTCCAGGCCCAGTGTTTACAGATGTGACAGTTCAGTATTTCCCCCAGTCCCTGTGTTTACAGTTGTGACAGTTCAGTATTTCCTCCTGTCCCTGTGTTTACAGTTGTGACAGTTCAGTATTTCCTCCAGTCCCTGTGTTTACAGTTGTGACAGTTCAGTATTTCCCCCAGTCCCTGTGATTACAGTTGTGACAGTTCAGTAATTCCTCCAGGCCCTGTGTTTACATTTGTGACAGCTCAGTATTTCCTCCAGGCCCTGTGTTTAAATTTGTGACATCTCAGTATTTCATCCAGGCCCAGTGTTTACAGTTGTGACAGTTCAGTATTTCCTCCAGTCCCTGTGTTTACAGTTGTGACAGTTCAGTATTTCCCCCAGTCCCTGTGTTTACAGTTGTGACAGCTCAGTATTTCCTCCAGGCCCAGTGTTTACAGTTGTGACAGTTCAGTATTTCCTCCAGTCCCTGTGTTTACAGTTGTGACAGTTCAGTATTTCCTCCTGTCCCTGTGTTTACAGCTGTGACAGTTCAGTATTTCCTCCATGCCCAGTTTTTACAGTTGTGACAGCTCAGTATTTCCCCCAGGATCTGTGTTTACAGTTGTGACAGTTCAGTATTTCCCCCAGGCCCTGTGTTTAAAGTTGTGACAGTTCAGTATTTCCTCCAGGACCTGTCTTTAAAGTTGTGACAGTTCAGTATTTCAGCCAGGCCCTGTGTTTACCGTTGTGATAGTTCAGTATTTCCCCCAGGCCCTGTGTTTAAATTTGTGACAGTTCAGTATTTCCCCCAGGATCTGTGTTTACAGTTGTGACAGTTCAGTATTTTCCCCAGGACCAGTCTTTAAAGTTGTGACAGCTCAGTATTTCCTCCAGGACCTGTGTTTACAGGGGTGACAGCTCAGTATTTCCTCCAGGACCTGTGTTTAAAGTTGTGACAGCTCAGTATTTCCTCCAGGACCTGTGTTTAAAGTTGTGACAGCTCAGTATTTCCCCCAGGACCTGTGTTTAAAGTTGTGACAGTTCAGTATTTCCCCCAGGACCTGTGGTTAAAGTTGTGACAGTTCATTATTTACTCCAGGACCTGTGTTTAAAGTTGTGACAGCTCAATATTTCCCCCAGGACCTGTGTTTAAAGTTGTGACAGTTCAGTATTTCCCCCAGGCCCTTTATTTACAGTTGTGACAGCTCAGTATTTCCTCCAGGAGCTGTGTTTAAAGTTGTGACAGCTCAGTATTTCCTCCAGGACCGACGTTTAAAGTTGTGACAGTTCAGTATTTCCCCCAGGCCCAGTGTTTACAGTTGTGACAGCTCAGTATTTCCTCCAGTCCCTGTGTTTACAGTTGTGACAGTTCAGTATTTCCCCCAGGACCTGTGTTTAAAGTTGTGACAGTTCAGTATTTCCCCCAGGACCTGTGTTTGCAGTTGTGACAGCTCAGTATTTCCTCCAGTCCCTGTGTTTACAGTTCTGACAGTTCAGTATTTCCTCCAGGACCGACGTTTAAAGTTGTGACAGTTCCGTATTTCCCCCAGGACCTGTGTTTAAAGTTGTGACAGTTCAGTATTTCCCCCAGGCCCTTTGTTTACAGTTGTGACAGCTCAGTATTTCCTCCAGTCCCTGTGATTACATTTGTGACAGTTCAGTATTTCCTCCAGTCCCTGTGTTTACATTTGTGACAGTTCAGTATTTCCCCCAGGACCTGCGTTTACATTTGTGACAGTTCAGTATTTCCTCCAGTCCCTGTGTTTGCAGTTGTGACAGTTGAGTATTTCCTCCAGGACCTGTTTTTAAAGTTGTGACAGTTCAGTATTTCATCCAGGCCCAGTGTTTAAAGTTGTGACAGCTCAGTATTTCCCCCAGTCCCTGTGTTTACAGTTGTGACAGTTCAGTATATCCCCCAGTCCCTGTGTTTACAATTGTGACAGTTCAGTATTTCCCCCAGTCCCTGTCTTTAAAGTTGTGACAGCTCAGTATTTCCCCCAGGACCTGTGTTTAAAGTTGTGACAGCTCAGTATTTCCCCCAGGATCTGTGTTTAAAGTTGTGACAGCACAGTATTTGCCCCAGGCCCTGTGTTTAAAGTTGTGACAGCACAGTATTTCCCCCAGGCCCTGTGTTTAAAGTTGTGAAAGTTCAGTATTTCCCGCAGGACCTGTGTTTACATTTGTGACAGCTCAGTATTTCCCGCAGTCCCAGTGTTTAAAGTTGTGACAGCTCAGTATTTCCCACAGGCCCTGTGTTTAAAGTTGTGACAGTTCAGTATTTCCCGCAGGACCTGTGTTTAAAGTTGTGACAGTTCAGTATTTCCCCCAGGACCTGTGTTTAAAGTTGTGAAAGTTCAGTATTTCCCCCAGGACCTGTTTTTAAAGTTGTGACAGTTCAGTATTTCCCACATGACCTGTGTTTAAAGTTGTGACAGTTCAGTATTTCCCCCAGGACCTGTGTTTAAAGTTGTGACAGTTCAGTATTTCCCCCAGGATCTGTGTTTACAGTTGTGACAGCTCAGTATTTCCCCCAGGATCTGTGTTTAATGTTGTGACAGTTCAGTATTTCCTCCAGGATCTGTGTTTACAGTTGTGACAGTTCAGTATTTCCCCCAGGCCCTGTCTTTAAAGTTGTGACAGCTCAGTATTTCCTCCAGGACCTGTGTTTAAAGTTGTGACAGCTCAGTATTTCCCCCAGGCCCTGTGTTTAAAGTTGTGACAGTTCAGTATTTCCCGCAGGATCTGTGTTTACAGTTGTGACAGTTCAGTATTTCCCACAGGCCCTGTGTTTAAAGTTGTGACAGCTCAGTATTTCCCCCAGGACCTGTGTTTACAGTTGTGACAGTTCAGCATTTCATCCAGGCCCTGTGTTTACAGTTGTGACAGTTCAGTATTTCCCACAGGACCTGTTTTTAAAGTTGTGACAGTTCATTATTTCCCACAGGCCCTGTGTTTAAAGTTGTGACAGCTCAGTATTTCCCCCAGGACCTGTGTTTACAGTTGTGACAGTTCAGTATTTCCTCCAGTCCCTGTGTTTACAGTTGTGACAGTTCAGTATTTCCTCCTGTCCCTGTGTTTACAGTTGTGACTGTTCAGTATTTCCCCCAGGACCTGTGTTTACAGTTGTGACAGTTCAGTATTTCCCCCAGGACCTGTGTTTACAGTTGTGACAGTTCAGTATTTCCTCCAGTCCCTGTGTTTACAGTTGTGACAGCTCAGTATTTCCCCCAGGATCTGTGTTTACAGTTGTGACAGCTCAGTATTTCCCCCAGGACCTGTGTTTAAATTTGTGACAGTTCAGTATTTCCTCCAGGCCCAGTGTTTACAGATGTGACAGTTCAGTATTCCCCCAGTCCCTGTGTTTACAGTTGTGACAGTTCAGTATTTCCTCCTGTCCCTGTGTTTACAGTTGTGACAGTTCAGTATTTCCTCCAGTCCCTGTGTTTACAGTTGTGACAGTTCAGTATTTCCCCCAGTCCCTGTGATTACAGTTGTGAAAGTTCAGTAATTCCTCCAGGCCCTGTGTTTACATTTGTGACAGCTCAGTATTTCCTCCAGGCCCTGTGTTTAAATTTGTGACAGCTCAGTATTTCATCCAGGCCCAGTGTTTACAGTTGTGACAGTTCAGTATTTCCTCCAGTCCCTGTGTTTACAGTTGTGACAGTTCAGTATTTCCCCCAGTCCCTGTGTTTACAGTTGTGACAGCTCAGTATTTCCTCCAGGCCCAGTGTTTACAGTTGTGACAGTTCAGTATTTCCTCCAGTCCCTGTGTTTACAGTTGTGACAGTTCAGTATTTCCTCCTGTCCCTGTGTTTACAGCTGTGACAGTTCAGTATTTCCTCCATGCCCAGTTTTTACAGTTGTGACAGCTCAGTATTTCCCCCAGGATCTGTGTTTAAAGTTGTGACAGTTCAGTATTTCCCCCAGGCCCTGTGTTTAAAGTTGTGACAGTTCAGTATTTCCTGCAGGACCTGTCTTTAAAGTTGTGACAGCTCAGTATTTTCCGCAGAACCTGTCTTTAAAGTTGTGACAGTTCAGTATTTCAGCCAGGCCCAGTGTTTACAGTTGTGACAGCTCAGTATTTCCTCCAGTCCCTGTGTTTACAGTTGTGACAGTTCAGTATTTCCCCCAGGCCCAGTGTTTCCAGTTGTGACAGTTCAGTATTTCCCCAAGGACCTGTGTTTACAGTTGTGACAGTTCAGTATTTCCCCCAGGACCTGTGTTTAAAGTTGTGACAGTTCAGTATTTCCCCCAGGACCTGTGTTTAAAGTTGTGACAGTTCAGTATTTCCCCCAGGCCCAGTGTTTACAGTTGTGACAGCTCAGTATTTCCTCCAGGATCTGTGTTTCCAGTTGTGGCAGTTCAGTATTTCCTCCAGTCCCTGTGTTTACAGTTGTGACAGCTCAGTACTTCCCCCAGTCCCTGTGTTTACAGTTGTGACTGTTCAGTATTTCCCCCAGGACCTGTGTTTACAGTTGTGACAGTTCAGTATTTCCCCCAGGACCTGTGTTTACAGTTGTGACAGTTCAGTATTTCCTCCAGTCCCTGTGTTTACATTTGTGACAGTTCAGTATTTCATCCAGGCCCAGTGTTTAAAGTTGTGGCAGTTCAGTATTTCCTCCAGTCCCTGTGTTTACAGTTGTGACAGCTCAGTATTTCCCCCAGTCCCTGTGTTTACAGTTGTGAGAGTTTAGTATTTCTCCCAGAACCTGTGTTTACAGTTGTGACAGTTCAGTATTTCATCCAGTCCCAGTGTTTAAAGTTGTGGCAGTTCAGTATTTCCTCCAGTCCCTGTGTTTACAGTTGTGACAGCTCAGTATTTCCCCCAGTCCCTGTATTTACAGTTGTGACAGTTCAGTATTTCCCCCAGGACCTGTGTTTACAGTTGTGACAGTTCAGTATTTCCCCCAGGACCTGTGTTTACTGTTGTGACAGTTCAGTATTTCCTCCAGTCCCTGTGTTTACAGTTGTGACAGTTCAGTATTTCCTCCTATCCCTGTGTTTACATTTGTGACAGTTCAGTATTTCCTCCAGGCCCAGTGTTTACAGTTGTGACAGTTCAGTATTTCATCCAGGCCCAGTGTTTACAGTTGTGACAGTTCAGTATTTCCTCCAGTCGCTGTGTTTACATTTGTGACAGTTCAGTATTTCATCCAGGCCCAGTGTTTAAAGTTGTGGCAGTTCAGTATTTCCTCCAGTCCCTGTGTTTACAGTTGTGACAGTTCAGTATTTTCTCCAGTCCCTGTGTTTACAGTTGTGACATTTCAGTATTTCCTCCAGTCCCTGTGTTTACAGTTGTGACAGCTCAGTATTTCCTCCAGGCCCTGTGTTTAAAGTTGTGGCAGTTCAGTATTTCCTCCAGTCCCTGTGTTTACAGTTTTGACAGTTCAGTATTTCCCCCAGGACCTGTGTTTACATTTGTGACAGTTCAGTATTTCCTCCAGGCCCAGGGCTTACAGTTGTGACAGTTCAGTATTTCCTCCAGTCCCTGTGTTTAAAGTTGTGACAGTTCAGTATTTCCACCAGGCCCAGTGTTTACAGTTGTGACAGTTCAGTATTTCCTCAAGTCCCTGTGTTTACATTTGTGACAGTTCAGTATTTCCCCCAGTCCCTGTGTTTACATTTGTGACAGTTCAGTATTTCCCCCAGGACCTGTGTTTACAGTTGTGACAGTTCAGTATTTCCCCCAGTCCCTGTGTTTACAGTTGTGACAGTTCAGTATTTCCTCCAGTCCCTGTGTTTACATTTGTGACAGTTCAGTATTTCCCCCAGGACCTGTGTTTACAGTTGTGACAGTTCAGTATTTCCCCCAGGACCTGTGTTTACAGTTGTGACAGTTCAGTATTTCCTCCAGTCCCTGTGTTTACATTTGTGACAGTTCAGTATTTCCCCCAGGACCTGTGTTTACAGTTGTGACAGTTCAGTATTTCCTCCAGTCCCAGTGTTTACAGTTGTGACAGTTCAGTATTTACTCCAGGCCATGTGTTTAAATTTGTGACAGTTCAGTATTTCCTCCAGTCCCTGTGTTTAAATTTGTGATAGTTCAGTATTTCCCCCAGGACCTGTGTTTACAGTTGTGACAGTTCAGTATTTCCTCCAGTCCCTGTGTTTACATTTGTGACAGTTCAGTATTTCCTCCAGGCCCAGTGTTTACAGTT
Source organism: Heterodontus francisci (assembly GCF_036365525.1). Taxonomy (NCBI): domain Eukaryota; kingdom Metazoa; phylum Chordata; class Chondrichthyes; order Heterodontiformes; family Heterodontidae; genus Heterodontus; species Heterodontus francisci. The sequence goes on along the minus strand of NC_090409.1, from coordinate 2,629,994 downwards.
GTGACAGTTCAGTATTTCCTCCAGTCCCTGTGTTTACAGTTGTGACAGTTCAGTATTTCCCCCAGTCCCTGTGTTTACATTTGTGACAGTTCAGTATTTCCCCTAGGACCTGTGTTTACAGTTGTGACAGTTCAGTATTTCCTCCAGTCCCTGTGTTTACATTTGTGACAGTTCAGTATTTCCCCCAGGAACTGTGTTTACAGTTGTGACAGTTCAGTATTTCCTCCAGTCCCAGTGTTTACAGTTGTGACAGTTCAGTAATTACTCCAGGCCCTGTGTTTAAATTTGTGACAGTTCAGTATTTCCTCCAGTCCCTGTGTTTAAAGTTGTGTCAGATCAGTATTTCCTCCAGTCCCTGTATTTACAGTTGTGACAGTTCAGTATTTCCCCCAGGACCTGTGTTTAAAGTTGTGACAGTTCAGTATTTCCCCCAGGACCTGTGTTTAAAGTTGTGACAGTTCAGTATTTCCCCCAGGCCCAGTGTTTACAGTTGTGACAGCTCAGTATTTCCTCCAGGATCTGTGTTTCCAGTTGTGGCAGTTCAGTATTTCCTCCAGTCCCTGTGTTTACAGTTGTGACAGCTCAGTACTTCCCCCAGTCCCTGTGTTTACAGTTGTGACTGTTCAGTATTTCCCCCAGGACCTGTGTTTACAGTTGTGACAGTTCAGTATTTCCCCCAGGACCTGTGTTTACAGTTGTGACAGTTCAGTATTTCCTCCAGTCCCTGTGTTTACATTTGTGACAGCTCAGTATTTCATCCAGGCCCAGTGTTTAAAGTTGTGGCAGTTCAGTATTTCCTCCAGTCCCTGTGTTTACAGTTGTGACAGCTCAGTATTTCCCCCAGACCCTGTGTTTACAGTTGTGAGAGTTTAGTATTTCCCCCAGAACCTGTGTTTACAGTTGTGACAGTTCAGTATTTCATCCAGGCCCAGTGTTTAAAGTTGTGGCAGTTCAGTATTTCCTCCAGTCCCTGTGTTTACAGTTGTGACAGCTCAGTATTTCCCCCAGTCCCTGTATTTACAGTTGTGACAGTTCAGTATTTCCCCCAGGACCTGTGTTTACAGTTGTGACAGTTCAGTATTTCCCCCAGGACCTGTGTTTACTGTTGTGACAGTTCAGTATTTCCTCCAGTCCCTGTGTTTACAGTTGTGACAGTTCAGTATTTCCTCCTGTCCCTGTGTTTACATTTGTGACAGTTCAGTATTTCCTCCAGGCCCAGTGTTTACAGTTGTGACAGTTCAGTATTTCATCCAGGCCCAGTGTTTACAGTTGTGACAGTTCAGTATTTCCTCCAGTCCCTGTGTTTACATTTGTGACAGTTCAGTATTTCATCCAGGCCCAGTGTTTAAAGTTGTGGCAGTTCAGTATTTCCTCCAGTCCCTGTGTTTACAGTTGTGACAGTTCAGTATTTTCTCCAGTCCCTGTGTTTACAGTTGTGACATTTCAGTATTTCCTCCAGTCCCTGTGTTTACAGTTGTGACAGCTCAGTATTTCCTCCAGGCCCTGTGTTTAAAGTTGTGGCAGTTCAGTATTTCCTCCAGTCCCTGTGTTTACAGTTTTGACAGTTCAGTATTTCCCCCAGGACCTGTGTTTACATTTGTGACAGTTCAGTATTTCCTCCAGGCCCAGTGTTTACAGTTGTGACAGTTCAGTATTTCCTCCAGTCCCTGTGTTTAAAGTTGTGACAGTTCAGTATTTCCTCCAGGCCCAGTGTTTACAGTTGTGACAGTTCAGTATTTCCTCCAGTCCCTGTGTTTACATTTGTGACAGTTCAGTATTTCCCCCAGTCCCTGTGTTTACATTTGTGACAGTTCAGTATTTCCCCCAGGACCTGTGTTTACAGTTGTGACAGTTCAGTATTTCCCCCAGTCCCTGTGTTTACAGTTGTGACAGTTCAGTATTTCCTCCAGTCCCTGTGTTTACATTTGTGACAGTTCAGTATTTCATCCAGGCCCTCTGTTTACAGTTGTGACAGTTCAGTATTTCCTCCAGTCATTGTGTTTACATTTGTGACAGTTCAGTATTTCCCCCAGGACCTGTGTTTACAGTTGTGACAGTTCAGTATTTCCCCCAGGACCTGTGTTTACAGTTGCGACAGTTCAGTATTTCCTCCAGTCCCTGTGTTTACATTTGTGACAGTTCAGTATTTCCCCCAGGACCTGTGTTTACAGTTGTGACAGTTCAGTATTTCCTCCAGTCCCAGTGTTTACAGTTGTGACAGTTCAGTATTTACTCCAGGCCATGTGTTTAAATTTGTGACAGTTCAGTATTTCCTCCAGTCCCTGTGTTTAAATTTGTGATAGTTCAGTATTTCCTCCTGTCCCTGTGTTTACATTTGTGACAGTTCAGTATTTCCTCCAGGCCCAGTGTTTACAGTTGTGACAGTTCAGTATTTCCTCCAGTCCCTCTGTTTACAGTTGTGACAGTTCAGTATTTCCCCCAGTCCCTGTGTTTACATTTGTGACAGTTCAGTATTTCCCCCAGGACCTGTGTTTACAGTTGTGACAGTTCAGTATTTCCTCCAGTCCCTGTGTTTACATTTGTGACAGTTCAGTATTTCCCCCAGGAACTGTGTTTACAGTTGTGACAGTTCAGTATTTCCCCCAGGACCTGTGTTTACAGTTGTGACAGTTCAGTATTTCCTCCAGTCCCTGTGTTTACATTTGTGACAGTTCAGTATTTCCCCCAGGACCTGTGTTTACAGTTGTGACAGTTCAGTATTTCCTCCAGTCCCAGTGTTTACAGTTGTGACAGTTCAGTATTTACTCCAGGCCATGTGTTTAAATTTGTGACAGTTCAGTATTTCCTCCAGTCCCTGTGTTTAAATTTGTGATAGTTCAGTATTTCCCCCAGGACCTGTGTTTACAGTTGTGACAGTTCAGTATTTCTTCCAGTCCCTGTGTTTACATTTGTGACAGTTCAGTATTTCCTCCAGTCCCAGTGTTTACAGTTGTGACAGTTCAGTATTTCCTCCAGTCCCTGTGTTTACAGTTGTGACAGTTCAGTATTTCCCCCAGTCCCTGTGTTTACATTTGTGACAGTTCAGTATTTCCCCCAGGACCTGTGTTTACAGTTGTGACAGTTCAGTATTTCCTCCAGTCCCTGTGTTTACATTTGTGACAGTTCAGTATTTCCCCCAGGAACTGTGTTTACAGTTGTGACAGTTCAGTATTTCCTCCAGTCCCAGTGTTTACAGTTGTGACAGTTCAGTAATTACTCCAGGCCCTGTGTTTAAATTTGTGACAGTTCAGTATTTCCTCCAGTCCCTGTGTTTACAGTTGTGTCAGTTCAGTATTTCCTCCAGTCCCTGTATTTACAGTTGTGACAGTTCAGTATTTCCTCCAGTCCCTGTGTTTACAGTTGTGACAGTTCAGTATTTCCCCCAGGCCCTGTGTTTACAGTTGTGACAGTTCAGTATTTCCTCCAGTCCCTGTGTTTACATTTGTGACAGTTCAGTATTTCCCCCAGGACCTGTGTTTACAGTTGTGACAGTTCAGTATTTCCCCCAGGACCTGTGTTTACAGTTGTGACAGTTCAGTATTTCCTCCAGTCCCGGTGTTTACAGTTGTGACAGTTCAGTATTTCCCCCAGGACCTGTGTTTACACTTGTGACAGTTCAGTATTTCCTCCAGTCCCAGTGTTTACAGTTGTGACAGTTCAGTATTTACTCCAGGCCCTGTGTTTAAATTTGTGACAGTTCAGTATTTCCTCCAGTCCCTGTGTTTACATTTGTGACAGTTCAGTATTTCCCCCAGGACCTGTGTTTACAGTTGTGACAGTTCAGTATTTCCTCCAGTCCCTGTGTTTACATTTGTGACAGTTCAGTATTTCATCCAGGCCCAGTGTTTACAGTTGTGATAGTTCAGTATTTCCCCCAGGACCTGTGTTTACAGTTGTGACAGTTCAGTATTTCCTCCAGTCCCTGTGTTTACATTTGTGACAGTTCAGCATTTCCTCCAGTCCCTGTGTTTACATTTGTGACAGTTCAGTATTTCCCCCAGGACATGTGTTTACAGTTGTGACAGTTCAGTATTTCCTCCAGTCCCTGTGTTTACATTTGTGACAGTTCAGTATTTCCCCCAGGAACTGTGTTTACAGTTGTGACAGTTCAGTATTTCCTCCAGTCCCAGTGTTTACAGTTGTGACAGTTCAGTATTTACTCCAGGCCCTGTGTTTAAATTTGTGACAGTTCAGTATTTCCTCCAGTCCCTGTGTTTACAGTTGTGTCAGTTCAGTATTTCCTCCAGTCCCTGTATTTACAGTTGTGACAGTTCAGTATTTCCTCCAGTCCCTGTGTTTACAGTTGTGACAGTTCAGTATTTCCCCCAGGACCTGTGTTTACAGTTGTGACAATTCAGTATTTCCTCCAGGCCCAGTGTTTACAGTTGTGACAGTTCAGTATTTACTCCAGGCCCTGTGTTTAAATTTGTGACAGTTCAGTATTTCCTCCAGGCCCAGTGTTTACAGTTGTGTCAGTTCAGTATTTCCTCCAGTCCCTGTATTTACAGTTGTGACAGTTCAGTATTTCCTCCAGTCCCTGTGTTTACAGTTGTGACAGTTCAGTATTTCGTCCAGGCCCAGTGTTTACAGTTGTGACAGCTCAGTATTTCCTCCAGTCCCTGCGTTTACAGTTGTGACAGCTCAGTATTTCATCCAGTCCCTGTGTTTACAGTTGTGACAGTTCTGTATTTCCTCCAGTCCCTGTGTTTACATTTGTGATAGTTCAGTATTTCCCCAGGACCTGTGTTTACATTTGTGACAGTTCAGTATTTCCTCCAGTCCCTGTGTTTACATTTGTGACAGTTCAGTATTTACCCAGGACCTGTGTTAACAGTTGTGACAGTTCAGTATTTACCCAGGACCTGTGTTTACAGTTGTGACAGTTCAGTATTTCCTCCAGTCCCTGTGTTTACATTTGTGACAGTTCAGTATTTCCTCCTGTCCCTGTGTTTACAGTTGTGACAGTTCAGTATTTCCTCCAGTCCCTGTGTTTACATTTGTGACAGTTCAGTATTTCCTCCAGTCCCTGTGTTTACATTTGTGACAGTTCAGTATTTCCTCCTGTCCCTGTGTTTACAGTTGTGACAGTTCAGTATTTCCTCCAGTCCCTGTGTTTACAGTTGTCACAGCTCAGTATTTCCCCCAGTCCCTGTGTTTACAGTTGTGACAGCTCAGTATTTCCACCAGTCCCTGTGTTTACATTTGTGACAGTTCAGTATTTCCCCCAGTCCCTGTGTTTACCAGTTGTGACAGCTCAGTATTTCCTCCAGTCCCTGTGTTTACAGTTGTGACAGCTCAGTATTTGCCACAGGACCTGCGTTTACATTTGTGACAGTTCAGTATTTCCTCCAGTCCCTGTGTTTACAGTTGTGACAGTTGAGTATTTCCTCCAAGACCTGTTTTTAAAGTTGTGACAGTTCAGTATTTCCCCCAGGACCTGTGTTTACAGTTGTGACAGTTCAGTTTTTCCCCCAGGACCTGTGTTTACAGTTGTGACAGCTCAGTATTTCCCCCAGGACCTGTGTTTACAGTTGTGACAGTTCAGTATTTCCTCCTGTCCCTGTGTTTACATTTGTGACAGTTCAGTATTTCCTCCTGTCCCTGTGTTTACAGTTGTGAACGTTCAGTATTTCCCCCAGGACCTGTGTTTACAGTTGTGACAGCTCAGTATTTCCCCCAGGACCTTTGTTTACAGTTGTGACAGTTCAGTATTTCCTCCTGTCGCTGTGTTTACAATTGTGACAGTTCAGTATTTCATTCAGGCCCAGTGTTTAAAGTTGTGACAGCTCAGTATTTCCCCCAGTCCCTGTGTTTACAGTTGTGACAGTTCAGTATTTCCTCCTGTCCCTGTGTTTACAGTTGTGACAGTTCAGTATTTCCCCCAGGACCTGTGTTTACAGTTGTGACAGTTCAGTATTTCCTCCAGTCCCTGTGTTTACATTTGTGACAGATCAGTATTTCCCCCAGGACCTGTGTTTACAGTTGTGACAGTTCAGTATTTCCTCCTGTCCCTGTGTTTACAATTGTGACAGTTCAGTATTTCATTCAGGCCCAGTGTTTAAAGTTGTGACAGCTCAGTATTTCCCCCAGTCCCTGTGTTTACAGTTGTGACAGTTCAGTATTTCCTCCAGTCCCAGTGTTTACAGTTGTGACAGTTCAGTATTTACTCCAGGCCCTGTGTTTAAATTTGTGACAGTTCAGTATTTCCTCCAGTCCCTGTGTTTACAGTTGTGTCAGTTCAGTATTTCCTCCAGTCCCTGTATTTACAGTTGTGACAGTTCAGTATTTCCTCCAGTCCCTGTGTTTAAATTTGTGACAGTTCAGTATTTCCTCCAGGCCCTGTGTTTACATTTGTGACAGTTCAGTATTTCCTCCAGGACCTGTGTTTACATTTGTGACAGTTCAGTATTTCCTCCAGGCCCTGTGTTTACATTTGTGACAGTTCAGTATTTCCTCCAGGCCCAGTGTTTACATTTGTGACAGTTCAGTATTTCCCCCAGGACCTGTGTTTACAGTTGTGACAGTTCAGTATTTCCTCCAGTCCCAGTGTTTAAATTTGTGACAGTTCAGTATTTCCTCCAGGCCCTGTGTTTACATTTGTGACAGTTCAGTATTTCCTCCAGGCCCAGTGTTTACATTTGTGACAGATCAGTATTTCCCCCAGGACCTGTGTTTACAGTTGTGACAGTTCAGTATTTCCTCCAGTCCCAGTGTTTACAGTTGTGACAGTTCAGTATTTACTCCAGGCCCTGTGTTTAAATTTGTGACAGTTCAGTATTTCCTCCAGGCCCAGTTTTTACAGTTGTGTCAGTTCAGTATTTCCTCCAGTCCCTGTATTTACAGTTGTGACAGTTCAGTATTTCCTCCAGTCCCTGTGTTTACAGTTGTGACAGTTCAGTATTTCATCCAGGCCCAGTGTTTACAGTTGTGACAGCTCAGTATTTCCTCCAGTCCCTGTGTTTACAGTTGTGACAGCTCAGTATTTCATCCAGTCCCTGTGTTTACAGTTGTGACAGTTCAGTATTTCCCCCAGGACCTGTGTTTACATTTGTGACAGTTCAGTATTTCCTCCAGTCCCTGTGTTTACATTTGTGACAGTTCAGTATTTACCCAGGACCAGTGTTTACAGTTGTGACAGTTCAGTATTTCCTCCAGTCCCTGTGTTTACATTTGTGACAGTTCAGTATTTACCCAGGACCAGTGTTTACAGTTGTGACAGTTCAGTATTTCCTCCAGTCCCTGTGTTTCCATTTGTGACAGTTCAGTATTTCCTCCTGTCCCTGTGTTTACAGTTGTGACAGTTCAGTATTTCCTCCAGTCCCTGTGTTTACATTTGTGACAGCTCAGTATTTCCTCCAGGCCCTGTGTTTACAGTTGTGACAGTTCAGTATTTCCCCCAGTCCCTGTGTTTACAGTTGTGACAGTTCAGTATTTCCTCCAGTCCCTGTGTTTACATTTGTGACAGTTCAGTATTTCCTCCAGGCCCTGTGTTTAAAGTTGTGACAGCTCAGTATTTCCTGCAGTCCCTGTGTTTACAGTTGTCACAGCTCAGTATTTCCCCCAGTCCCTGTGTTTACAGTTGTGACAGCTCAGTATTTCCACCAGTCCCTGTGTTTACAGTTGTGACAGCTCAGTATTTCCTCCAGTCCCTGTGTTTACATTTGTGACAGTTCAGTATTTCCCCCAGGATCTGTGTTTACAGTTGTGACAGTTCAGTTTTTCCCCCAGGACCTGTGTTTACAGTTGTGACAGCTCAGTATTTCCCCCAGGACCTGTGTTTACAGTTGTGACAGTTCAGTATTTCCTCCTGTCCCTGTGTTTACATTTGTGACAGTTCAGTATTTCCTCCTGTCCCTGTGTTTACAGTTGTGAACGTTCAGAATTTCCCCCAGGACCTGTGTTTACAGTTGTGACAGCTCAGTATTTCCCCCAGGACCTTTGTTTGCAGTTGTGACAGTTCAGTATTTCCTCCTGTCGCTGTGTTTACAATTGTGACAGTTCAGTATTTCATTCAGGCACAGTGTTTAAAGTTGTGACAGCTCAGTATTTCCCCCAGTCCCTGTGTTTACAGTTGTGACAGTTCAGTATTTCCTCCTGTCCCTGTGTTTACAGTTGTGACAGTTCAGTATTTCCCCCAGGACCTGTGTTTACAGTTGTGGCAGTTCAGTATTTCCTCCTGTCCCTGTGTTTACATTTGTGACAGTTCAGTATTTCCCCCAGGACCTGTGTTTACAGTTGTGACAGTTCAGTATTTCCTCCAGTCCCTGTGTTTACATTTGTGACAGATCAGTATTTCCCCCAGGACCTGTGTTTACAGTTGTGACAGTTCAGTATTTCCTCCTGTCCCTGTGTTTACAATTGTGACAGTTCAGTATTTCATTCAGGCCCAGTGTTTAAAGTTGTGACAGCTCAGTATTTCCCCCAGTCCCTGTGTTTACAGTTGTGACAGTTCAGTATTTCCTCCAGTCCCAGTGTTTACAGTTGTGACAGTTCAGTATTTACTCCAGGCCCTGTGTTTAAATTTGTGACAGTTCAGTATTTCCTCCAGTCCCTGTGTTTACAGTTGTGTCAGTTCAGTATTTCCTCCAGTCCCTGTATTTACAGTTGTGACAGTTCAGTATTTCCTCCAGTCCCTGTGTTTAAATTTGTGACAGTTCAGTATTTCCTCCAGGCCCTGTGTTTACATTTGTGACAGTTCAGTATTTCCTCCAGGCCCTGTGTTTACATTTGTGACAGTTCAGTATTTCCTCCAGGCCCTGTGTTTACATTTGTGACAGTTCAGTATTTCCTCCAGGCCCAGTGTTTACATTTGTGACAGTTCAGTATTTCCCCCAGGACCTGTGTTTACAGTTGTGACAGTTCAGTATTTCCTCCAGTCCCAGTGTTTACATTTGTGACAGTTCAGTATTTCCTCCAGGCCCTGTGTTTACATTTGTGACAGTTCAGTATTTCCTCCAGGCCCAGTGTTTACATTTGTGACAGATCAGTATTTCCCCCAGGACCTGTGTTTACAGTTGTGACAGTTCAGTATTTCCTCCAGTCCCAGTGTTTACAGTTGTGACAGTTCAGTATTTACTCCAGGCCCTGTGTTTAAATTTGTGACAGTTCAGTATTTCCTCCAGGCCCAGTTTTTACAGTTGTGTCAGTTCAGTATTTCCTCCAGTCCCTGTATTTACAGTTGTGACAGTTCAGTATTTCCTCCAGTCCCTGTGTTTACAGTTGTGACAGTTCAGTATTTCATCCAGGCCCAGTGTTTACAGTTGTGACAGCTCAGTATTTCCTCCAGTCCCTGTGTTTACAGTTGTGACAGCTCAGTATTTCATCCAGTCCCTGTGTTTACAGTTGTGACAGTTCAGTATTTCCCCCAGGACCTGTGTTTACATTTGTGACAGTTCAGTATTTCCTCCAGTCCCTGTGTTTACATTTGTGACAGTTCAGTATTTACCCAGGACCAGTGTTTACAGTTGTGACAGTTCAGTATTTCCTCCAGTCCCTGTGTTTACATTTGTGACAGTTCAGTATTTACCCAGGACCAGTGTTTACAGTTGTGACAGTTCAGTATTTCCTCCAGTCCCTGTGTTTCCATTTGTGACAGTTCAGTATTTCCTCCTGTCCCTGTGTTTACAGTTGTGACAGTTCAGTATTTCCTCCAGTCCCTGTGTTTACATTTGTGACAGCTCAGTATTTCCTCCAGGCCCTGTGTTTACAGTTGTGACAGTTCAGTATTTCCCCCAGTCCCTGTGTTTACAGTTGTGACAGTTCAGTATTTCCTCCAGTCCCTGTGTTTACATTTGTGACAGTTCAGTATTTCCTCCAGGCCCTGTGTTTAAAGTTGTGACAGCTCAGTATTTCCTGCAGTCCCTGTGTTTACAGTTGTCACAGCTCAGTATTTCCCCCAGTCCCTGTGTTTACAGTTGTGACAGCTCAGTATTTCCACCAGTCCCTGTGTTTACAGTTGTGACAGCTCAGTATTTCCTCCAGTCCCTGTGTTTACATTTGTGACAGTTCAGTATTTCCCCCAGTCCCTGTGTTTACAGTTGTGACAGATCAGTATTTCCTCCAGTCCCTGTGTTTACATTTGTGACAGTTCAGTATTTCCCCCAGTCCCTGTGTTTACAGTTGTGACAGCTCAGTATTTCCTCCAGTCCCTGTGTTTACAGTTGTGACAGCTCAGTATTTGCCACAGGACCTGCGTTTACATTTGTGACAGTTCAGTATTTCCTCCAGTCCCTGTGTTTACAGTTGTGACCGTTGAGTATTTCCTCCAGGACCTGTTTTTAAAGTTGTGACAGTTCAGTATTTCCCCCAGGACCTGTGTTTACAGTTGTGACAGTTCAGTATTTCCCCCAGGACCTGTGTTTACAGTTGTGACAGCTCAGTATTTCCCCCAGGACCTGTGTTTACAGTTGTGACAGTTCAGTATTTCCACCTGTCCCTGTGTTTACATTTGTGACAGTTCAGTATTTCATCCAGGCCCAGTGTTTACAGTTGTGACAGTTCAGTATTTCCCCCAGGACCTGTGTTTACAGTTGTGACAGCTCAGTATTTCCCCCAGGACCTGTGTTTACAGTTGTGACAGTTCAGTATTTCCTCCTGTCCCTGTGTTTTCAGTTGTGACAGTTCAGTATTTCCCCCAGGACCTGTGTTTACAGTTGTGACAGCTCAGTATTTCCCCCAGGACCTTTGTTTACAGTTGTGACAGTTCAGTATTTCCTCCTGTCCCTGTGTTTACAGTTGTGACAGTTCAGTATTTCCTCCAGTCCCTGTGTTTACAGTTGTGACAGTTCAGTCTTTCCCCCAGGAACTGTCTTTAAAGTTTTGACAGCTCAGTCTTTCCCCCAGGACCTGTCTTTAAAGTTGTGACAGTTCAGTCTTTCCCCCAAGACCTGTCTTTAAAGTTGTGACAGTTCAGTATTTCCCCCAGGACCTGTGTTTACATTTGTGACAGCTCAGTATTTTACCCGGGACTTGTCTTTAAGTTGTGACAGCTCAGTATTTCCCCCAGGATCTGTGTATAAACATGTGACAGCTCAGTATTTCCCCCAGGACCTGTCTTTAAAGTTGTGACAGTTCAGTCTTTCCCCCAAGACCTGTCTTTAAAGTTGTGACAGTTCAGTATTTCCCCCAGGACCTCTGTTTACATTTGTGCATGCTCAGTATTTTACCCGGGACTTGTCTTTAAGTTGTGACAGCTCAGTATTTCCCCCAGGACCTGTGTATAAACATATGACAGCTCAGTATTTCCCCCAGGACCTGTCTTTAAAGTTGTGACAGTTCAGTATTTCCCCCAGGACCTGTGTTTACAGTTGTGACAGTTCAGTATTTCCTCCAGTCCCTGTTTTTACATTTGTGACAGTTCAGTATTTCCTCCAGTCCCTGTGTTTACATTTGTGACAGTTCAGTATTTCCTCCAGTCCCTGTGTTTACAGTTGTGACAGCTCAGTATTTCCCCCAGTCCTGTGTTTACAGTTGTGACAGTACAGTATTTCCCCCAGTCCCTGTGTTTACAGTTGTGACAGTTCAGTATTTCCTCCAGTCCCTGTGTTTGCATTCGTGACATTTCAGTATTTCCCCCAGGCCCTGTGTTTACAGTTGTGACAGCTCAGTATTTCCCCCAGGACCTGTGTTTACAGTTGTGACAGTTCAGTATTTCCCCCAGGACCTGTGTTTACAGTTGTGACAGTTCAGTATTTCCTCCTGTCCCTGTGTTTACAGTTGTGACAGTTCAGTATTTCCTCCTGTCCCTGTGTTTACATTTGTGACAGGTCAGTATTTCCTCCTGTCCCTGTGTTTACAGTTGTGACAGCTCACTCTTTCCCCCAGGAGCTGTCTTTAAAGTTGTGACAGCTCAGTATTTCCTCCAGGACCTGTCTTTAAAGTTGTGACAGCTCAGTCTTTCCCCCAAGACCTGTCTTTAAAGTTGTGACAGTTCAGTCTTTCCCCCAAGACCTGTCTTTAAAGTTGTGACAGTTCAGTATTTCCCCCAGGACCCGTGTTTACATTTGTGACAGCTCAGTATTTTACCCGGGACTTGTCTTTAAGTTGTGACAGCTCAGTATTTCCCCCAGGACCTGTGTATAAACATGTGACAGCTCAGTATTTCCCCCAGGACCTGTCTTTAAAGTTGTGACAGTTCAGTATTTCCCCCAGGACCTGTGTTTACAGTTGTGACAGTTCAGTATTTCCTCCAGTCCCTGTTTTTACATTTGTGACAGTTCAGTATTTCATCCAGGCCCAGTGTTTACAGTTGTGACAGTTCAGTATTTCCTCCAGTCCCTGTGTTTAAAGTTGTGACAGTTCAGTATTTCCTCCAGTCCCTGTGTTTACAGTTGTGACAGCTCAGTATTTCCCCCAGTCCCTGTGTTTACAGTTGTGACAGTTCAGTATTTCCTCCAGTCCCTGTGTTTACATTTGTGACAGTTCAGTATTTCCTCCAGTCCCTGTATTTACAGTTGTGACAGCTCAGTATTTCCCCCAGTCCCTGTGTTTACAGTTGTGACAGTACAGTATTTCCCCCAGTCCCTGTGTTTACAGTTGTGACAGTTCAGTATTTCCTCCAGTCCCTGTGTTTGCATTCGTGACATTTCAGTATTTCCCCCAGGCCCTGTGTTTACAGTTGTGACAGCTCAGTATTTCCCCCAGGACCTGTGTTTACAGTTGTGACAGTTCAGTATTTCCCCCAGGACCTGTGTTTACAGTTGTGACAGTTCAGTATTTCCTCCTGTCCCTGTGTTTACAGTTGTGACAGTTCAGTATTTCCTCCTGTCCCTGTGTTTACATTTGTGACAGTTCAGTATTTCCTCCTGTCCCTGTGTTTACAGTTGTGACAGCTCACTCTTTCCCCCAGGAGCTGTCTTTAAAGTTGTGACAGCTCAGTATTTCCTCCAGGACCTGTCTTTAAAGTTGTGACAGCTCAGTCTTTCCCCCAGGACCTGTCTTTAAAGCTTTGACAGCTCAGTATTTTCCCCAGGACCTGTCTTTAAAGTTGTGACAGCTCAGTATTTCCCCCAGGACTTGTCTTTAAAGTTGTGACAGTTCACTATTTTACCCAGGACTTGTCTTTCAGTTGTGACAGCTCAGTATTTCCCCCAGGACCTGTGTTTAAATTTGTGACAGCTCAGTCTTTCCCCCAGGACCTGTCTTTAAAGTTGTGACAGCTCAGTGTTTCCCCCAAGACCTGTCTTTAAAGTTGTGACAGCTCGGTATTTTCCCCAGGACCTGTCTTTAAAGTTGTGACAGTACAGTATTTCCCCCAGGACCTGTTTTTACAGGTGTAACAGCTCAGTATTTCCCCCAGGACCTGTGTTTAAAGTTGTGACAGCTCAGTACTTCCCCCAGGCCCTGTTTTTACAGGTGGAACAGCTCCGTATTTCCTCCAGGACCAGTGTTTAATGTTGTGACAGTTCAGTATTTCCCGCAGGCCCTGTGTTTAAAGATGTGACAGCTCCGTATTATCCCCAGGACCTATCTTTAATGTTGTGACAGCTCAGTATTTTCCCCAGGACCTGTGTTTAAAGTTGTGACAGCTCAGTATTTTCCCCAGGACCTGTCTTTACGTTGTGACAGCTCAGTATTTTCCCCAGGACCTGTCTTTAAAGTTGTGACAGCTCAGTATTTTCCCCAGGACCTGTGTTTAAAGTTGTGACAGTTCAGTATTTTCCCCAGGACCTGTCTTTAAAGTTGTGACAGCTCAGTATTTTCCCCAGGACCTGTCTTTAAAGTTGTGACAGCTCAGTATTTTCCTCAGGACCTGTCTTTAAAGTTGTGACAGCTCAGTATTATCCCCAGGACCTGTGTTTACAGTTTTGACAGTTCAGTATTTTCCCCAGGACCTGTGTTTAACACTACGACAGCTCAGTATTTCCTCCAGGACCTCTGTTTACAGGTGTGACAGCTCAGTATTTCCCCCAGGACCTGTGTTTAAAACTACGACAGCTCAGTATTTCCTCCAGAACCTTTGTTTACTGGTGTGACAGCTCAGTATTTCCTCCAGGCCCTGTGTTTAAAGTTGTGACAGCTCAGTATTTTCCCCAGGACCTGTGTTTAAAGTTGTGACAGCTCAGTATTTCCCCCAGGACCTGTGTTTAAAGTTGTGAAAGCTCAGTATTTTCCCCAGGACCTGTGTTTAAAACTACGACAGCTCAGTATTTCCTCCAGGACCTGTGTTTACAGGTGTGATAGTTCAGTATTTCCTCCAGGATCTGTGTTTACAGTTGTGACAGTTCAGTATTTCCCCCAGGCCCTGTGTTTAAAGTTGTGACAGTTCAGTATTTCCCCCAGGCCCTGTGTTTAAAGTTGTGACAGTTCAGTATTTCCCGCAGGATCTGTGTTTACAGTTGTGACAGTTCAGTATTTCCCCCAGGCCCTGTGTTTAAAGTTGTGACAGTTCAGTATTTCCCCCAGGCCCTGTGTTTAAAGTTGTGACAGTTCAGTATTTCCCGCAGGATCTGTGTTTACAGTTGTGACAGTTCAGTATTTCCCACAGGCCCTGTGTTTAAAGTTGTGACAGCTCAGTATTTCCCCCAGGACCTTTGTTTACAGTTGTGACAGTTCAGCATTTCATCCAGGCCCTGTGTTTACAGTTGTGACAGTTCAGTATTTCCCACAGGACCTGTTTTTAAAGTTGTGACAGTTCAGTATTTCCCACAGGCCCTGTGTTTAAAGTTGTGACAGCTCAGTATTTCCCCCAGGACCTGTGTTTACAGTTGTGACAGTTCAGCATTTCATCCAGGCCCTGTGTTTACAGTTGTGACAGTTCAGTATTTCCCCCAGGATCTGTGTTTAAAGTTGTGACAGCTCAGTATTTCCCCCAGGCCCTGTGTTTACAGTTGTGACAGTTCAGCATTTCATCCAGGCCCTGTGTTTACAGTTGTGACAGTTCAGTATTTCCTCCTTTCCCTGTGTTTACAGTTGTGACTGTTCAGTATTTTCCCCAGGACCTGTGTTTACAGTTGTGACAGTTCAGTATTTCCCCCAGGACCTGTGTTTACAGTTGTGACAGCTCAGTATTTCCTCCAGGACCTGTATTTAAATTTGTGACAGTTCAGTATTTCCCCCAGGACCTGTGTTTACAGTTGTGACAGTTCAGTATTTCCCCCAGGACCTGTGTTTACAGTTGTGACAGCTCAGTATTTCCCCCAGTCCCTGTGTTTACAGTTGTGACAGTTCAGTATTTCCTCCTGTCCCTGTGTTTACAGTTGTGACAGCTCAGTATTTCCCCCAGTCCCTGTGTTTACAGTTGTGACAGTTCAGTATTTCATCCAGGCCCAGTGTTTAAAGTTGTGACAGCTCAGTATTTCCCCCAGTCCCTGTGTTTACAGTTGTGACAGTTCAGTATTTCCCCCAGGACCTGTGTTTACATTTGTGACAGTTCAGTATTTCCTCCAGGCCCAGTGTTTACAGTTGTGACAGTTCAGTATTTCCCCCAGGACCTGTGTTTACAGTTGTGACAGTTCAGTATTTCCTCCAGTCCCTGTGTTTACATTTGTGACAGTTCAGTATTTCCTCCAGGACCTGTGTTTACAGTTGTGACAGTTCAGTATTTCCCCCAGGACCTGTGTTTACAGTTGTGACAGTTCAGTATTTCCTCCAGTCCCTGTGTTTACATTTGTGACAGTTCAGTATTTCCTCCAGGCCCAGTGTTTACAGTTGTGACAGTTCAGTATTTCCTCCAGTCCCTGTGTTTACATTTGTGACAGTTCAGTATTTCCTCCAGGCCCAGTGTTTACAGTTGTGACAGTTCAGTATTTCCCCCAGGCCCAGTGTTTACAGTTGTGACAGCTCAGTATTTCCCCCAGGACCTGTGTTTAAAGTTGTGACAGTTCAGTATTTCCTCCAGTCCCTGTGTTTACATTTGTGACAGTTCAGTATTTCCCCCAGGACCTGTGTTTACAGTTGTGACAGTTCAGTATTTCCCCCAGGACCTGTGTTTACAGTTGTGACAGTTCAGTATTTCCTCCAGTCCCTGTGTTTACAGTTGTGACAGTTCAGTATTTCATCCAGGCCCAGTGTTTACAGTTGTGACAGCTCAGTATTTCCCCCAGGACCTGTGTTTACAGTTGTGACAGCTCAGTATTTCCTCCAGTCCCTGTATTTACAGTTGTGACAGTTCAGTATTTCCTCCAGTCCCTGTGTTTACAGTTGTGACAGTTCAGTATTTCATCCAGGCCCAGTGTTTACAGTTGTGACAGCTCAGTATTTCCTCCAGTCCCTGTATTTACAGTTGTGACAGTTCAGTATTTCATCCAGGCCCAGTGTTTACAGTTGTGACAGTTCAGTATTTCCCCCAGGACCTGTGTTTACAGTTGTGACAGCTCAGTATTTCATCCAGGCCCTGTGTTTACAGTTGTGACAGTTCAGTATTTCCCCCAGTCCCTGTGTTTAAAGTTGTGACAGTTCAGTATTTCCCCCAGGACCTGTGTTTACAGTTGTGACAGTTCAGTATTTCCTGCAGGCCCTGTGTTTAAATTTGTGACAGTTCAGTATTTCCTCCATTCCCTGTGTTTACATTTGGGACAGTTCAGTATTTCCTCCAGTCCCTGTATTTACAGTTGTGACAGCTCAGTATTTCCTCCAGTCCCTGTATTTACAGTTGTGACAGTTCAGTATTTCCTCCAGTCCCTGTGTTTATAGTTGTGACAGTTCAGTATTTCCCCCAGGCCCTGTGTTTACATTTGTGACAGTTCAGTATTTCCTCCAGTCCCTGTGTTTACAGTTGTGACAGTTCAGTATTTCCTCCAGTCCCTGTGTTTACAATTGTGACAGTTCAGTATTTCCTCCTGTCCCTGTGTTTACAGTTGTGACAGTTCAGTATTTCCTCCAGTCCCTGTGTTTACAGTTGTCACAGCTCAGTATTTCCCCCAGTCCCTGTGTTTACAGTTGTGACAGCTCAGTATTTCCTCCAGTCCCTGTGTTTACATTTGTGACAGTTCAGTATTTCCTCCAGTCCCTGTGTTTACATTTGTGACAGTTCAGTATTTCCCCCAGTCCCTGTGTTTACAGTTGTGACAGTTCAGTATTTCCTCCAGTCCCTGTGTTTACAGTTGTGACAGCTCAGTATTTCCCCCAGTCCCTGTGTTTACAGTTGTGACAGTTCAGTATTTCCTCCGGTCCCTGTGTTTACAGTTGTGACAGCTCAGTATTTCCCCCAGTCCCTGTGTTTACAGTTGTGACAGCTCAGTATTTCCCCCAGTCCCTGTGTTTACCGTTGCGACAGCTCAGTATTTCCCCAGTCCCTGTGTTTACAGTTGTGACAGTTCAGTATTTCCTCCAGTCCCTGTGTTTACAGTTGTGACAGCTCAGTATTTCCCCCAGTCCCTGTGTTTACAGTTGTGACAGCTCAGTATTTCCCCCAGTCCCTGTGTTTACAGTTGTGACAGTTCAGTATTTCCTCCAGTCCGTGTGTTTACTTTTGTGACAGTTCAGTATTTCCCCCAGGCCCTTTGTTTACAGTTGTGACAGCTCAGTATTTCCTCCAGTCCCTGTGATTACATTTGTGACAGTTCAGTATTTCCTCCAGTCCCTGTGTTTACATTTGTGACAGTTCAGTATTTCCCCCAGGACCTGCGTTTACATTTGTGACAGTTCAGTATTTCCTCCAGTCCCTGTGTTTGCAGTTGTGACAGTTGAGTTTTTCCTCCAGGACCTGTTTTTAAAGTTGTGACAGTTCAGTATTTCCCCCAGGACCTGTGTTTACAGTTTGACAGTTCAGTATTTCCCCCAGGACCTGTGTTTACAGTTGTGACAGCTCAGTATTTCACCCAGTCCCAGTGTTTACAATTGTGACAGTTCAGTATTTCATCCAGGCCCAGTGTTTACAATTGTGACAGCTCAGTATTTCCCCCAGTCCCTTTGTTTACAGTTGTGACAGTTCAGTATTTCATCCAGGCCCAGTGTTTAAAGTTGTGACAGCTCAGTATTTCCCCCAGTCCCTGTGTTTACAGTTGTGACAGTTCAGTATTTCCCCCAGGACCTGTGTTTATATTTGTGACAGTTCAGTATTTCATCCAGGCCCAGTGTTTAAAGTTGTGACAGCTCAGTATTTCCCCCAGTCCCTGTGTTTACAATTGTGACAGTTCAGTATTTCATCCAGGCCCAGTGTTTAAAGTTGTGACAGCTCAGTATTTCCCCCAGTCCCTGTGTTTACAATTTTGACAGCTCAGTATTTCCTCCAGGCCCAGTGTTTACAGTTGTGACAGTTCAGTATTTCCCCCAGTCCCTGTCTTTAATGTTGTGACAGCTCAGTATTTCCCCCAGGACCTCTGTTTAAATTTGTGACAGCTCAGTATTTCCCCCAGGATCTGTGTTTAAAGTTGTGACAGCACAGTATTTCCCCCAGGCCCTGTGTTTAAAGTTGTGACAGTTCAGTATTTCCCGCAGGACCTGTGTTTACATTTGTGACAGCTCAGTATTTCCCGCAGTCCCAGTGTTTAAAGTTGTGACAGCTCAGTATTTCCCACAGGCCCTGTGTTTAAAGTTGTGACCGTTCAGTATTTCCCGCAGGACCTGTGTTTAAAGTTGTGACAGTTCAGTATTTCCCCCAGGACCTGTGTTTAAAGTTGTGACAGTTCAGTATTTCCCCCAGGACCTGTTTTTGAAGTTGTGACAGTTCAGTATTTCCCACAGGACCTGTGTTTAAAGTTGTGACAGTTCAGTATTTCCCCCAGGACCTGTGTTTAAAGTTGTGACAGTTCAGTATTTCCCCCAGGATCTGTGTTTACAGTTGTGTCAGCTCAGTATTTCCCCCAGGATCTGTGTTTACAGTTGTGACAGTTCAGTATTTCCTCCAGGATCTGTGTTTACAGTTGTGACAGTTCAGTATTTCCCCCAGGATCTGTGTTTAAAGTTGTGACAGCTCAGTATTTCCCCCAGGCCCTGTGTTTAAAGTTGTGACAGTTCAGTATTTCCCCCAGGTCCTGTGTTTAAAGTTGTGACAGTTCAGTATTTCCCGCAGGATCTGTGTTTACAGTTGTGACAGTTCAGTATTTCCCACAGGCCCTGTGTTTAAAGTTGTGACAGCTCAGTATTTCCCCCAGGACCTGTGTTTACAGTTGTGACAGTTCAGCATTTCATCCAGGCCCTGTGTTTAAAGTTGTGACAGTTCAGTATTTCCCACAGGACCTGTTTTTAAAGTTGTGACAGTTCAGTATTTCACACAGGCACTGTGTTTAAAGTTGTGACAGCTCAGTATTTCCCCCAGGACCTGTGTTTACAGTTGTGACAGTTCAGCATTTCATCCAGGCCCTGTGTTTACAGTTGTGACAGTTCAGTATTTCCCCCAGGATCTGTGTTTAAAGTTGTGACAGCTCAGTATTTCCCCCAGGCCCTGTGTTTACAGTTGTGACAGTTCAGTATTTCCTCCTGTCCCTGTGTTTACAGTTGTGACTGTTCAGTATTTTCCCCAGGACCTGTGTTTACAGTTGTGACAGTTCAGTATTTCCCCCAGGACCTGTGTTTACAGTTGTGACAGTTCAGTATTTCCCCCAGGACCTGTGTTTACAGTTGTGACAGCTCAGTATTTCCCCCAGTCCCTGTGTTTACAATTTTGACAGCTCAGTATTTCCTCCAGGCCCAGTGTTTAAAGTTGTGACAGCTCAGTATTTCCCCCAGTCCCTGTGTTTACAATTTTGACAGCTCAGTATTTCCTCCAGGCCCAGTGTTTACAGTTGTGACAGTTCAGTATTTCCCCCAGTCCCTGTCTTTAATGTTGTGACAGCTCAGTATTTCCCCCAGGACCTCTGTTTAAATTTGTGACAGCTCAGTATTTCCCCCAGGATCTGTGTTTAAAGTTGTGACAGCACAGTATTTCCCCCAGGCCCTGTGTTTAAAGTTGTGACAGTTCAGTATTTCCCGCAGGACCTGTGTTTACATTTGTGACAGCTCAGTATTTCCCGCAGTCCCAGTGTTTAAAGTTGTGACAGCTCAGTATTTCCCACAGGCCCTGTGTTTAAAGTTGTGACAGTTCAGTATTTCCCGCAGGACCTGTGTTTAAAGTTGTGACAGTTCAGTATTTCCCCCAGGACCTGTGTTTAAAGTTGTGACAGTTCAGTATTTCCCCCAGGACCTGTTTTTGAAGTTGTGACAGTTCAGTATTTCCCACAGGACCTGTGTTTAAAGTTGTGACAGTTCAGTATTTCCCCCAGGACCTGTGTTTAAAGTTGTGACAGTTCAGTATTTCCCCCAGGATCTGTGTTTACAGTTGTGTCAGCTCAGTATTTCCCCCAGGATCTGTGTTTACAGTTGTGACAGTTCAGTATTTCCTCCAGGATCTGTGTTTACAGTTGTGACAGTTCAGTATTTCCCCCAGGATCTGTGTTTAAAGTTGTGACAGCTCAGTATTTCCCCCAGGCCCTGTGTTTAAAGTTGTGACAGTTCAGTATTTCCCCCAGGTCCTGTGTTTAAAGTTGTGACAGTTCAGTATTTCCCGCAGGATCTGTGTTTACAGTTGTGACAGTTCAGTATTTCCCACAGGCCCTGTGTTTAAAGTTGTGACAGCTCAGTATTTCCCCCAGGACCTGTGTTTACAGTTGTGACAGTTCAGCATTTCATCCAGGCCCTGTGTTTAAAGTTGTGACAGTTCAGTATTTCCCACAGGACCTGTTTTTAAAGTTGTGACAGTTCAGTATTTCACACAGGCACTGTGTTTAAAGTTGTGACAGCTCAGTATTTCCCCCAGGACCTGTGTTTACAGTTGTGACAGTTCAGCATTTCATCCAGGCCCTGTGTTTACAGTTGTGACAGTTCAGTATTTCCCCCAGGATCTGTGTTTAAAGTTGTGACAGCTCAGTATTTCCCCCAGGCCCTGTGTTTACAGTTGTGACAGTTCAGTATTTCCTCCTGTCCCTGTGTTTACAGTTGTGACTGTTCAGTATTTTCCCCAGGACCTGTGTTTACAGTTGTGACAGTTCAGTATTTCCCCCAGGACCTGTGTTTACAGTTGTGACAGTTCAGTATTTCCCCCAGGACCTGTGTTTACAGTTGTGACAGCTCAGTATTTCCCCCAGTCCCTGTGTTTACAATTTTGACAGCTCAGTATTTCCTCCAGGCCCAGTGTTTAAAGTTGTGACAGCTCAGTATTTCCCCCAGTCCCTGTGTTTACAATTTTGACAGCTCAGTATTTCCTCCAGGCCCAGTGTTTACAGTTGTGACAGTTCAGTATTTCCCCCAGTCCCTGTCTTTAATGTTGTGACAGCTCAGTATTTCCCCCAGGACCTCTGTTTAAATTTGTGACAGCTCAGTATTTCCCCCAGGATCTGTGTTTAAAGTTGTGACAGCACAGTATTTCCCCCAGGCCCTGTGTTTAAAGTTGTGACAGTTCAGTATTTCCCGCAGGACCTGTGTTTACATTTGTGACAGCTCAGTATTTCCCGCAGTCCCAGTGTTTAAAGTTGTGACAGCTCAGTATTTCCCACAGGCCCTGTGTTTAAAGTTGTGACAGTTCAGTATTTCCCGCAGGACCTGTGTTTAAAGTTGTGACAGTTCAGTATTTCCCCCAGGACCTGTGTTTAAAGTTGTGACAGTTCAGTATTTCCCCCAGGACCTGTTTTTAAAGTTGTGACAGTTCAGTATTTCCCACAGGACCTGTGTTTAAAGTTGTGACAGTTCAGTATTTCCCCCAGGACCTGTGTTTAAAGTTGTGACAGTTCAGTATTTCCCCCAGGATCTGTGTTTACAGTTGTGTCAGCTCAGTATTTCCCCCAGGATCTGTGTTTACAGTTGTGACAGTTCAGTATTTCCTCCAGGATCTGTGTTTACAGTTGTGACAGTTCAGTATTTCCCCCAGGATCTGTGTTTAAAGTTGTGACAGCTCAGTATTTCCCCCAGGCCCTGTGTTTAAAGTTGTGACAGTTCAGTATTTCCCCCAGGTCCTGTGTTTAAAGTTGTGACAGTTCAGTATTTCCCGCAGGATCTGTGTTTACAGTTGTGACAGTTCAGTATTTCCCACAGGCCCTGTGTTTAAAGTTGTGACAGCTCAGTATTTCCCCCAGGACCTGTGTTTACAGTTGTGACAGTTCAGCATTTCATCCAGGCCCTGTGTTTAAAGTTGTGACAGTTCAGTATTTCCCACAGGACCTGTTTTTAAAGTTGTGACAGTTCAGTATTTCACACAGGCACTGTGTTTAAAGTTGTGACAGCTCAGTATTTCCCCCAGGACCTGTGTTTACAGTTGTGACAGTTCAGCATTTCATCCAGGCCCTGTGTTTACAGTTGTGACAGTTCAGTATTTCCCCCAGGATCTGTGTTTAAAGTTGTGACAGCTCAGTATTTCCCCCAGGCCCTGTGTTTACAGTTGTGACAGTTCAGTATTTCCTCCTGTCCCTGTGTTTACAGTTGTGACTGTTCAGTATTTTCCCCAGGACCTGTGTTTACAGTTGTGACAGTTCAGTATTTCCCCCAGGACCTGTGTTTACAGTTGTGACAGCTCAGTATTTCCTCCAGGACCTGTATTTAAATTTGTGACAGTTCAGTATTTCCCCCAGGACCTGTGTTTACAGTTGTGACAGTTCAGTATTTCCCCCAGGACCTGTGTTTACAGTTGTGACAGCTCAGTATTTCCCCCAGTCCCTGTGTTTACAGTTGTGACAGTTCAGTATTTCCTCCTGTCCCTGTGTTTACAGTTGTGACAGCTCAGTATTTCCCCCAGTCCCTGTGTTTACAGTTGTGACAGTTCAGTATTTCATCCAGGCCCAGTGTTTAAAGTTGTGACAGCTCAGTATTTCCCCCAGTCCCTGTGTTTACAGTTGTGACAGTTCAGTATTTCCCCCAGTCCCTGTGTTTACAGTTGTGACAGCTCAGTATTTCCTCCAGTCCCTGTGTTTACATTTGTGACAGTTCAGTATTTCCTCCAGTCCCTGTGTTTACATTTGTGACAGTTCAGTATTTCCCCCAGTCCCTGTGTTTACAGTTGTGACAGTTCAGTATTTCCTCCAGTCCCTGTGTTTACAGTTGTGACAGCTCAGTATTTCCCCCAGTCCCTGTGTTTACAGTTGTGACAGTTCAGTATTTCCTCCAGTCCCTGTGTTTACAGTTGTGACAGCTCAGTATTTCCCCCAGTCCCTCTGTTTACAGTTGTGACAGCTCAGTATTTCCCCCAGTCCCTGTGTTTACCGTTGCGACAGCTCAGTATTTCCCCAGTCCCTGTGTTTACAGTTGTGACAGTTCAGTATTTCCTCCAGTCCCTGTGTTTACAGTTGTGACAGCTCAGTATTTCCCCCAGTCCCAGTGTTTACAGTTGTGACAGCTCAGTATTTCCCCCAGTCCCTGTGTTTACAGTTGTGACAGTTCAGTATTTCCTCCAGTCCCTGTGTTTACTTTTGTGACAGTTCAGTATTTCCCCCAGGCCCTTTGATTACAGTTGTGACAGCTCAGTATTTCCTCCAGTCCCTGTGATTACATTTGTGACAGTTCAGTATTTCCTCCAGTCCCTGTGTTTACATTTGTGACAGTTCAGTATTTCCCCCAGGACCTGCGTTTACATTTGTGACAGTTCAGTATTTCCTCCAGTCCCTGTGTTTGCAGTTGTGACAGTTGAGTATTTCCTCCAGGACCTGTTTTTAAAGTTGTGACAGTTCAGTATTTCCCCCAGGACCTGTGTTTACAGTTGTGACAGTTCAGTATTTCCCCCAGGACCTGTGTTTACAGTTGTGACAGCTCAGTATTTCCCCCAGTCCCTGTGTTTACAGTTGTGACAGTTCAGTATTTCCTCCTGTCCCTGTGTTTACAGTTGTGACAGCTCAGTATTTCACCCAGTCCCAGTGTTTACAATTGTGACAGTTCAGTATTTCATCCAGGCCCAGTGTTTAAAGTTGTGACAGCTCAGTATTTCCCCCAGTCCCTGTGTTTAAAGTTGTGACAGTTCAGTATTTCCCCCAGGATCTGTGTTTACAGTTGTGTCAGCTCAGTATTTCCCCCAGGATCTGTGTTTACAGTTGTGACAGTTCAGTATTTCCTCCAGGATCTTTGTTTACAGTTGTGACAGTTCAGTATTTCCCCCAGGATCTGTGTTTAAAGTTGTGACAGCTCAGTATTTCATCCAGGCCCTGTGTTTAAAGTTGTGACAGTTCAGTATTTCCCCCAGGCCCTGTGTTTAAAGTTGTGACAGTTCAGTATTTCCCGCAGGATCTGTGTTTACAGTTGTGACAGTTCAGTATTTCCCACAGGCCCTGTGTTTAAAGTTGTGACAGCTCAGTATTTCCCCCAGGACCTGTGTTTACAGTTGTGACAGTTCAGCATTTCATCCAGGCCCTGTGTTTAAAGTTGTGACAGTTCAGTATTTCCCACAGGACCTGTTTTTAAAGTTGTGACAGTTCAGTATTTCCCCCAGTCCCTGTGTTTAAAGTTGTGACAGCTCAGTATTTCCCCCAGGACCTTTGTTTACAGTTGTGACAGTTCAGCATTTCATCCAGGCCCTGTGTTTACAGTTGTGACAGTTCAGTATTTCCCCCAGGATCTGTGTTTAAAGTTGTGACAGCTCAGTATTTCCCCCCGGCCCTGTGTTTACAGTTGTGACAGTTCAGCATTTCATCCAGGCCCTGTGTTTACAGTTGTGACAGTTCAGTATTTCCTCCTGTCCCTGCGTTTACAGTTGTGACTGTTCAGTATTTTCCCCAGGACCTGTGTTTACAGTTGTGACAGTTCAGTATTTCCCCCAGGACCTGTGTTTACAGTTGTGACAGCTCAGTATTTCCTCCAGGACCTGTATTTAAATTTGTGACAGTTCAGTATTTCCCCCAGGACCTGTGTTTACAGTTGTGACAGTTCAGTATTTCCCCCAGGACCTGTGTTTACAGTTGTGACAGCTCAGTATTTCCCCCAGTCCCTGTGTTTACAGTTGTGACAGTTCAGTATTTCCTCCTGTCCCTGTGTTTACAGTTGTGACAGCTCAGTATTTCCCCCAGTCCCTGTGTTTACAGTTGTGACAGTTCAGTATTTCATCCAGGCCCAGTGTTTAAAGTTGTGACAGCTCAGTATTTCCCCCAGTCCCTGTGTTTACAGTTGTGACAGCTCAGTATTTCCCCCAGTCCCTGTGTTTACAGTTGTGACAGATCAGTATTTCCCCCAGTCCCTGTGTTTACAGTTGTCACAGCTCAGTATTTCCCCCAGTCCCTGTGTTTACAGTTGTGACAGCTCAGTATTTCCTCCAGTCCCTGTGTTTACATTTGTGACAGTTCAGTATTTCCTCCAGTCCCTGTGTTTACATTTGTGACAGTTCAGTATTTCCCCCAGTCCCTGTGTTTACAGTTGTGACAGTTCAGTATTTCCTCCAGTCCCTGTGTTTACAGTTGTGACAGCTCAGTATTTCCCCCAGTCCCTGTGTTTACAGTTGTGACAGTTCAGTATTTCCTCCAGTCCCTGTGTTTACAGTTGTGACAGCTCAGTATTTCCCCCAGTCCCTGTGTTTACAGTTGTGACAGCTCAGTATTTCCCCCAGTCCCTGTGTTTACCGTTGCGACAGCTCAGTATTTCCCCACTCCCTGTGTTTACAGTTGTGACAGTTCAGTATTTCCTCCAGTCCCTGTGTTTACAGTTGTGACAGCTCAGTATTTCCCCCAGTCCCTGTGTTTACAGTTGTGACAGCTCAGTATTTCCCCCAGTCCCTGTGTTTACAGTTGTGACAGTTCAGTATTTCCTCCAGTCCCTGTGTTTACTTTTGTGACAGTTCAGTATTTCCCCCAGGCCCTTTGTTTACAGTTGTGACAGCTCAGTATTTCCTCCAGTCCCTTTGATTACATTTGTGACAGTTCAGTATTTCCTCCAGTCCCTGTGTTTACATTTGTGACAGTTCAGTATTTCCCCCAGGACCTGCGTTTACATTTGTGACAGTTCAGTATTTCCTCCAGTCCCTGTGTTTGCAGTTGTGACAGTTGAATATTTCCTCCAGGACCTGTTTTTAAAGTTGTGACAGTTCAGTATTTCATCCAGGCCCAGTGTTTAAAGTTGTGACAGCTCAGTATTTCCCCCAGTCCCTGTGTTTACAGTTGTGACAGTTCAGTATTTCCCCCAGGACCTGTGTTTACATTTGCGACAGTTCAGTATTTCATCCAGGCCCAGTGTTTAAAGTTGTGACAGCTCAGTATTTCCCCCAGTCCCTGTGTTTACAGTTGTGACAGCTCAGTATTTCCTCCAGGCCCAGTGTTTACAGTTGTGACAGTTCAGTATTTCCCCCAGTCCCTGTCTTTAAAGTTGTGACAGCTCAGTATTTCCCCAAGGACCTGTGTTTAAAGTTGTGACAGCTCAGTATTTCCCCCCGGATCTGTGTTTAAAGTTGTGACTGCACAGTATTTCCTCCAGGCCCTGTGTTTAAAGTTGTGACAGCACAGTATTTCCCCCAGGCCCTGTGTTTAAAGTTGTGAAAGTTCAGTATTTCCCGCAGGACCTGTGTTTACATTTGTGACAGCTCAGTATTTCCCGCAGTCCCAGTGTTTAAAGTTGTGAGAGCTCAGTATTTCCCACAGGCCCTGTGTTTACAGTTGTGACAGCTCAGTATTTCCTCCAGGCCCAGTGTTTACAGTTGTGACAGTTCAGTATTTCCCGCAGGACCTGTGTTTAAAGTTGTGACAGTTCAGTATTTCCCCCAGGACCTGTGTTTAAATTTGTGATAGTTCAGTATTTCCCCCAGGACCTGTTTTTAAAGTTGTGACAGTTCAGTATTTCCCACATGACCTGTGTTTAAAGTTGTGACAGTTCAGTATTTCCCCCAGGACCTGTGTTTAAAGTTGTGACAGTTCAGTATTTCCCCCAGGATCTGTGTTTAAAGTTGTGACAGCTCAGTATTTCCCCCAGGCCCTGTGTTTAAAGTTGTGACAGTTCAGTATTTCCCCCAGGCCCTGTGTTTAAAGTTGTGACAGTTCAGTATTTCCCCCAGGACCTGTTTTTAAAGTTGTGACAGTTCAGTATTTCCCCCAGGATCTGTGTTTAAAGTTGTGACAGCTCAGTATTTCCCACAGGATCTGTGTTTACAGTTGTGACAGTTCAGTATTTCCCACAGGCCCTGTGTTTAAAGTTGTGACAGCTCAGTATTTCCAACAGGACCTGTGTTTACAGTTGTGACAGTTCAGCATTTCATCCAGGCCCTGTGTTTACAGTTGTGACAGTTCAGTATTTCCCACAGGACCTGTTTTTAAAGTTGTGACAGTTCAGTATTTCCCACAGGCCCTGTGTTTAAAGTTGTGACAGCTCAGTATTTCCCCCAGGACCTGTGTTTACAGTTGTGACAGTTCAGCATTTCATCCAGGCCCTGTGTTTACAGTTGTGACAGTTCAGTATTTCCCCCAGGATCTGTGTTTAAAGTTGTGACAGCTCAGTATTTCCCCCAGGCCCTGTGTTTACAGTTGTGACAGTTCAGCATTTCATCCAGGCCCTGTGTTTACAGTTGTGACAGTTCAGTATTTCCTCCTGTCCCTGTGTTTACAGTTGTGACTGTTCAGTATTTTCCCCAGGACCTGTGTTTACAGTTGTGACAGTTCAGTATTTCCCCCAGGACCTGTGTTTACAGTTGTGACAGCTCAGTATTTCCTCCAGGACCTGTATTTAAATTTGTGACAGTTCAGTATTTCCCCCAGGACCTGTGTTTACAGTTGTGACAGTTCAGTATTTCCCCCAGGACCTGTGTTTACAGTTGTGACAGCTCAGTATTTCCCCCAGTCCCTGTGTTTACAGTTGTGACAGTTCAGTATTTCCTCCTGTCCCTGTGTTTACAGTTGTGACAGCTCAGTATTTCCCCCAGTCCCTGTGTTTACAGTTGTGACAGTTCAGTATTTCATCCAGGCCCAGTGTTTAAAGTTGTGACAGCTCAGTATTTCCCCCAGTCCCTGTGTTTACAGTTGTGACAGCCCCATATTTCCCCCAGTCCCTGTGTTTACAGTTGTGACAGTTCAGTATTTCCTCCAGTCCCTGTGTTTACAGTTGTCACAGCTCAGTATTTCCCCCAGTCCCTGTGTTTACAGTTGTGACAGCTCAGTATTTCCTCCAGTCCCTGTGTTTACATTTGTGACAGTTCAGTATTTCCTCCAGTCCCTGTGTTTACATTTGTGACAGTTCAGTATTTCCCCCAGTCCCTGTGTTTACAGTTGTGACAGTTCAGTATTTCCTCCAGTCCCTGTGTTTACAGTTGTGACAGCTCAGTATTTCCCCCAGTCCCTGTGTTTACAGTTGTGACAGTTCAGTATTTCCTCCAGTCCCTGTGTTTACAGTTGTGACAGCTCAGTATTTCCCCCAGTCCCTGTGTTTACAGTTGTGACAGCTCAGTATTTCCCCCAGTCCCTGTGTTTACCGTTGCGACAGCTCAGTATTTCCCCAGTCCCTGTGTTTACAGTTGTGACAGTTCAGTATTTCCTCCAGTCCCTGTGTTTACAGTTGTGACAGCTCTGTATTTCCCCCAGTCCCTGTGTTTACAGTTGTGACAGCTCAGTATTTCCTCCAGTCCCTGTGTTTACAGTTGTGACAGTTCAGTATTTCCTCCAGTCCCTGTGTTTACTTTTGTGACAGTTCAGTATTTCCCCCAGGCCCTTTGTTTACAGTTGTGACAGCTCAGTATTTCCTCCAGTCCCTGTGATTACATTTGTGACAGTTCAGTATTTCCTCCGGTCCCTGTGTTTACATTTGTGACAGTTCAGTATATCCCCCAGGACCTGCGTTTACATTTGTGACAGTTCAGTATTTCCTCCAGTCCCTGTGTTTGCAGTTGTGACAGTTGAGTATTTCCTCCAGGACCTGTTTTTAAAGTTGTGACAGTTCAGTATTTCATCCAGGCCCAGTGTTTAAAGTTGTGACAGCTCAGTATTTCCCCCAGTCCCTGTGTTTACAATTGTGACAGTTCAGTATTTCATCCAGGCCCAGTGTTTAAAGTTGTGACAGCTCAGTATTTCCCCCAGTCCCTGTGTTTACAGTTGTGACAGCTCAGTATTTCCTCCAGGCCCAGTGTTTACAGTTGTGACAGTTCAGTATTTCCCCCAGTCCCTGTCTTTAAAGTTGTGACAGCTCAGTATTTCCCCCAGGACCTGTGTTTAAAGTTGTGACAGTTCAGTATTTCCCCCAGGATCTGTGTTTAAAGTTGTGACAGCACAGTATTTCCCCCAGGCCCTGTGTTTAAAGTTGTGACAGCTCAGTATTTCCCGCAGGACCTGTGTTTACATTTGTGACAGCACAGTATTTCCCCCAGGCCCTGTGTTTATAGTTGTGAAAGTTCAGTATTTCCCGCAGGACCAGTGTTTACATTTGTGACAGCTCAGTATTTCCCGCAGTCCCAGTGTTTAAAGTTGTGACAGCTCAGTATTTCCCACAGGCCCTGTGTTTAAAGTTGTGACAGTTCAGTATTTCCCTCAGGACCTGTGTTTAAAGTTGTGACAGTTCAGTATTTCCCCCAGGACCTGTGTTTAAAGTTGTGACAGTTCAGTATTTCCCCCAGGACCTGTTTTTAAAGTTGTGACAGTTCAGTATTTCCCCCAGGACCTGTGTTTAAAGTTGTGACAGTTCAGTATTTCCTCCAGGATCTGTGTTTAATGTTGTGACAGTTCAGTATTTCCTCCAGGATCTGTGTTTACAGTTGTGACAGTTCAGTATTTCCCCCAGGATCTGTGTTTAAAGTTGTGACAGCTCAGTATTTCCCCCAGCCCTGTGTTTAAAGTTGTGACAGTTCAGTATTTCCCCCAGGCCCTGTGTTTAAAGTTGTGACAGTTCAGTATTTCCCGCAGGATCTGTGTTTACAGTTGTGACAGTTCAGTATTTCCCACAGGCCCTGTGTTTAAAGTTGTGACAGCTCAGTATTTCCCCCAGGACCTGTGTTTACAGTTGTGACAGTTCAGCATTTCATCCAGGCCCTGTGTTTACAGTTGTGACAGTTCAGTATTTCCCACAGGACCTGTTTTTAAAGTTGTGACAGTTCAGTATTTCCCACAGGCCCTGTGTTTAAAGTTGTGACAGCTCAGTATTTCCCCCAGGACCTGTGTTTACAGTTGTGACAGTTCAGCATTTCATCCAGGCCCTGTGTTTACAGTTGTGACAGTTCAGTATTTCCCCCAGGATCTGTGTTTAAAGTTGTGACAGCTCAGTATTTCCCCCAGGCCCTGTGTTTACAGTTGTGACAGTTCAGCATTTCATCCAGGCCCTGTGTTTACAGTTGTGACAGTTCAGTATTTCCTCCTGTCCCTGTGTTTACAGTTGTGACTGTTCAGTATTTTCCCCAGGACCTGTGTTTACAGTTGTGACAGTTCAGTATTTCCCCCAGGACCTGTGTTTACAGTTGTGACAGCTCAGTATTTCCTCCAGGACCTGTATTTAAATTTGTGACAGTTCAGTATTTCCTCCAGGCCCAGTGTTTACAGTTGTGACAGTTCAGTATTTCATCCAGGCCCAGTGTTTACAGTTGTGACAGCTCAGTATTTCCCCCAGGACCTGTGTTTACAGTTGTGACAGTTCAGCATTTCATCCAGGCCCTGTGTTTACAGTTGTGACAGTTCAGTATTTCCCCCAGGATCTGTGTTTAAAGTTGTGACAGCTCAGTATTTCCCCCAGGCCCTGTGTTTACAGTTGTGACAGTTCAGCATTTCATCCAGGCCCTGTGTTTACAGTTGTGACAGTTCAGTATTTCCTCCTGTCCCTGTGTTTACAGTTGTGACTGTTCAGTATTTCCCCCAGGACCTGTGTTTACAGTTGTGACAGTTCAGTATTTCCCCCAGGACCTGTGTTTACAGTTGTGACAGTTCAGTATTTCCTCCAGTCCCTGTGTTTACAGTTGTGACAGCTCAGTATTTCCCCCAGGACCTGTGTTTACAGTTGTGACAGCTCAGTATTTCCCCCAGGACCTGTGTTTACTGTTGTGACAGTTCAGTATTTCCTCCAGGCCCAGTGTTTACAGATGTGACAGTTCAGTATTTCCTCCAGTCCCTGTGTTTACAGTTGTGACAGTTCAGTATTTCCCCCAGTCCCTGTGTTTACAGTTGTGACAGTTCAGTATTTCCTCCTGTCCCTGTGTTTGCAGTTGTGACAGTTCAGTAATTCCTCCAGTCCCTGTGTTTACAGTTGTGACAGTTCAGTATTTCCTCCAGTCCCTGTGATTACAGTTGTGACAGTTCAGTAATTCCTCCAGGCCCTGTGTTTACATTTGTGACAGTTCAGTATTTCCTCCAGGCCCTGTGTTTAAATTTGTGACAGCTCAGTATTTCATCCAGGCCCAGTGTTTACAGTTGTGACAGTTCAGTATTTCCTCCAGTCCCTGTGTTTACAGTTGTGACAGTTCAGTATTTCCCCCAGTCCCTGTGTTTACAGTTGTGACAGCTCAGTATTTCCTCCAGGCCCAGTGTTTACAGTTGTGACAGTTCAGTATTTCCTCCAGTCCCTGTGTTTACAGTTGTGACAGTTCAGTATTTCCTCCTGTCCCTGTGTTTACAGCTGTGACAGTTCAGTATTTCCTCCATGCCCAGTTTTTACAGTTGTGACAGCTCAGTATTTCCCCCAGGATCTGTGTTTACAGTTGTGACAGTTCAGTATTTCCCCCAGGCCCTGTGTTTAAAGTTGTGACAGTTCAGTATTTCCTCCAGGACCTGTCTTTAAAGTTGTGACAGCTCAGTATTATCCGCAGAACCTGTCTTTAAAGTTGTGACAGTTCAGTATTTCAGCCAGGCCCTGTGTTTACCGTTGTGATAGTTCAGTATTTCCCCCAGGCCCTGTGTTTAAATTTGTGACAGTTCAGTATTTCCCCCAGGATCTGTGTTTACAGTTGTGACAGTTCAGTATTTTCCCCAGGACCAGTCTTTAAAGTTGTGACAGCTCAGTATTTCCTCCAGGACCTGTGTTTACAGGGGTGACAGCTCAGTATTTCCTCCAGGACCTGTGTTTAAAGTTGTGACAGCTCAGTATTTCCTCCAGGACCTGTGTTTAAAGTTGTGACAGCTCAGTATTTCCCCCAGGACCTGTGTTTAAAGTTGTGACAGTTCAGTATTTCCCCCAGGACCTGTGGTTAAAGTTGTGACAGTTCATTATTTACTCCAGGACCTGTGTTTAAAGTTGTGACAGCTCAATATTTCCCCCAGGACCTGTGTTTAAAGTTGTGACAGTTCAGTATTTCCCCCAGGCCCTTTATTTACAGTTGTGACAGCTCAGTATTTCCTCCAGGAGCTGTGTTTAAAGTTGTGACAGCTCAGTATTTCCTCCAGGACCGACGTTTAAAGTTGTGACAGTTCCGTATTTCCCCCAGGACCTGTGTTTAAAGTTGTGACAGTTCAGTATTTCCCCCAGGCCCAGTGTTTACAGTTGTGACAGCTCAGTATTTCCTCCAGTCCCTGTGTTTACAGTTGTGACAGTTCAGTATTTCCCCCAGGACCTGTGTTTAAAGTTGTGACAGTTCAGTATTTCCCCCAGGACCTGTGTGTGCAGTTGTGACAGCTCAGTATTTCCTCCAGTCCCTGTGTTTACAGTTGTGACAGTTCAGTATTTCCTCCAGGACCGACGTTTAAAGTTGTGACAGTTCCGTATTTCCCCCAGGACCTGTGTTTAAAGTTGTGACAGTTCAGTATTTCCCCCAGGCCCAGTGTTTACAGTTGTGACAGCTCAGTATTTCCTCCAGTCCCTGTGTTTACAGTTGTGACAGTTCAGTATTTCCCCCAGGCCCAGTGTTTCCAGTTGTGACAGCTCAGTATTTCCTCCAGGATCTGTGTTTGCAGTTGTGACAGTTCAGTATTTCCCCAAGGACCTGTGTTTACAGTTGTGACAGTTCAGTATTTCCCCCAGGACCTGTGTTTAAAGTTGTGACAGTTCAGTATTTCCGCCAGGACCTGTGTTTAAAGTTGTGACAGTTCAGTATTTCCCCCAGGCCCAGTGTTTACAGTTGTGACAGCTCAGTATTTCCTCCAGGATCTGTGTTTCCAGTTGTGGCAGTTCAGTATTTCCTCCAGTCCCAGTGTTTACATTTGTGACTGTTCAGTATTTCCCCCAGGACCTGTGTTTACAGTTGTGACAGTTCAGTATTTCCCCCAGGACCTGTGTTTAAAGTTGTGACAGTTCAGTATTTCCTCCAGTCCCTGTGTTTACATTTGTGACAGTTCAGTATTTCATCCAGGCCCAGTGTTTAAAGTTGTGGCAGTTCAGTATTTCCTCCAGTCCCTGTGTTTACAGTTGTGACAGCTCAGTATTTCCCCCAGTCCCTGTGTTTACAGTTGTGAGAGTTTAGTATTTCCCCCAGAACCTGTGTTTACAGTTGTGACAGTTCAGTATTTCATCCAGGCCCAGTGTTTAAAGTTGTGGCAGTTCAGTATTTCCTCCAGTCCCTGTGTTTACAGTTGTGACAGCTCAGTATTTCCCCCAGTCCCTGTATTTACAGTTGTGACAGTTCAGTATTTCCCCAGGACCTGTGTTTACAGTTGTGACAGTTCAGTATTTCCCCCAGGACCTGTGTTTACTGTTGTGACAGTTCAGTATTTCCTCCAGCCCCTGTGTTTACAGTTGTGACAGTTCAGTATTTCCTCCTGTCCCTGTGTTTACATTTGTGACAGTTCAGTATTTCCTCCAGGCCCAGTGTTTACAGTTGTGGCAGTTCAGTATTTCATCCAGGCCCAGTGTTTACAGTTGTGACAGTTCAGTATTTCCCCCAGGACCTTTGTTTACAGTTGTGACAGTTCAGTATTTCCCCCAGGACCTGTGTTTACTGTTGTGACAGTTCCGTATTTCCTCCAGTCCCTGTGTTTACAGTTGTGACAGTTCAGTATTTCCCCCAGGCCCTGTGTTTACATTTGTGACAGTTCAGTATTTCATCCAGGCCCAGTGTTTAAAGTTGTGGCAGTTCAGTATTTCCTCCAGTCCCTGTGTTTACAGTTGTGACAGTTCAGTATTTTCTCCAGTCCCTGTGTTTACAGTTGTGACATTTCAGTATTTCCTCGAGTCCCTGTGTTTACAGTTGTGACAGCTCAGTATTTCCTCCAGGCCCTGTGTTTAAAGTTGTGGCATTTCAGTATTTCCTCCAGTCCCTGTGTTTACAGTTGTGACAGTTCAGTATTTCCCCCAGGACCTGTGTTTACATTTGTGACAGTTCAGTATTTCCTCCAGGCCCAGTGTTTACAGTTGTGACATTTCAGTATTTCCTCCAGTCCCTGTGTTTACAGTTGTGACAGCTCAGTATTTCCTCCAGGCCCTGTGTTTAAAGTTGTGGCAGTTCAGTATTTCCTCCAGTCCCTGTGTTTAAAGTTGTGACAGTTCAGTATTTCCTCCAGGCCCAGTGTTTACAGTTGTGACAGTTCAGTATTTCCACCAGTCCCTGTGTTTACATTTGTGACAGTTCAGTATTTCCCCCAGTCCCTGTGTTTACATTTGTGACAGTTCAGTATTTCCCCCAGGACCTGTGTTTACAGTTGTGACAGTTCAGTATTTCCCCCAGGACCTGTGTTTACAGTTGTGACAGTTCAGTATTTCCTCCAGTCCCTGTGTTTACATTTGTGACAGTTCAGTATTTCATCCAGGCCCTCTGTTTACAGTTGTGACAGTTCAGTATTTCCTCCAGTCCCTGTGTTTACATTTGTGACAGTTCAGTATTTCCCCCAGGACCTGTGTTTACAGTTGTGACAGTTCAGTATTTCCCCCAGGACCTGTGTTTACAGTTGTGACAGTTCAGTATTTCCTCCAGTCCCTGTGTTTACATTTGTGACAGTTCAGTATTTCCCCCAGGACCTGTGTTTACAGTTGTGACAGTTCAGTATTTCCTCCAGTCCCAGTGTTTACAGTTGTGACAGTTCAGTATTTACTCCAGGCCATGTGTTTAAATTTGTGACAGTTCAGTATTTCCTCCAGTCCCTGTGTTTAAATTTGTGATAGTTCAGTATTTCCCCCAGGACCTGTGTTTACAGTTGTGACAGTTCAGTATTTCCTCCAGTCCCTGTGTTTACATTTGTGACAGTTCAGTATTTCCTCCAGGCCCAGTGTTTACAGTTGTGACAGTTCAGTATTTCCTCCAGTCCCTGTGTTTACAGTTGTGACAGTTCAGTATTTCCCCCAGTCCCTGTGTTTACATTTGTGACAGTTCAGTATTTCCCCCAGGACCTGTGTTTACAGTTGTGACAGTTCAGTATTTCCTCCAGTCCCTGTGTTTACATTTGTGACAGTTCAGTATTTCCCCCAGGAACTGTGTTTACAGTTGTGACAGTTCAGTATTTCCTCCAGTCCCTGTGTTTACATTTGTGACAGTTCAGTATTTCCCCCAGGAACTGTGTTTAAAGTTGTGACAGATCAGTATTTCCCCCAGGACCTGTGTTTACAGTTGTGACAGTTCAGTATTTCCTCCAGTCCCTGTGTTTACATTTGTGACAGTTCAGTATTTCCCCCAGGAACTGTGTTTACAGTTGTGACAGTTCAGTATTTCCTCCAGTCCCAGTGTTTACAGTTGTGACAGTTCATTAATTACTCCAGGCCCTGTGTTTAAATTTGTGACAGTTCAGTATTTCCTCCAGTCCCTGTGTTTACAGTTGTGTCAGTTCAGTATTTCCTCCAGTCCCTGTATTTTCAGTTGTGACAGTTCAGTATTTCCTCCAGTCCCTGTGTTTACAGTTGTGACAGTTCAGTATTTCCTCCAGTCCCTGTGTTTACATTTGTGACAGTTCAGTCTTTCCCCCAGGACCTGTGTTTACAGTTGTGACAGTTCAGTATTTCCTCCAGTCCCGGTGTTTACAGTTGTGACAGTTCAGTATTTCCCCCAGGACCTGTGTTTACACTTGTGACAGTTCAGTATTTCCTCCAGTCCCAGTGTTTACAGTTGTGACAGTTCAGTATTTACTCCAGGCCCTGTGTTTAAATTTGTGACAGTTCAGTATTTCCTCCAGTCCCTGTGTTTACATTTGTGACAGTTCAGTATTTACTCCAGTCCCTGTGTTTACAGTTGTGACAGTTCAGTATTTCCTCCAGTCCCTGTGTTTACATTTGTGACAGTTCAGTATTTCATCCAGGCCCAGTGTTTACAGTTGTGATAGTTCAGTATTTCCCCCAGGACCTGTGTTTACAGTTGTGACAGTTCAGTATTTCCTCCAGTCCCTGTGTTTACATTTGTGACAGTTCAGCATTTCCTCCAGTCCCTGTGTTTACATTTGTGACAGTTCAGTATTTCCCCCAGGACATGTGTTTACAGTTGTGACAGTTCAGTATTTCCTCCAGTCCCTGTGTTTACATTTGTGACAGTTCAGTATTTCCGCCAGGACCTGTGTTTACAGTTGTGACAGTTCAGTATTTCCTCCAGTCCCAGTGTTTACAGTTGTGACAGTTCAGTATTTACTCCAGGCCCTGTGTTTAAATTTGTGACAGTTCAGTATTTCCTCTAGTCCCTGTGTTTACAGTTGTGTCAGTTCAGTATTTCCTCCAGTCCCTGTATTTACAGTTGTGACAGTTCAGTATTTCCTCCAGTCCCTGTGTTTACAGTTGTGACAGTTCAGTATTTCCCCCAGGACCTGTGTTTACAGTTGTGACAGTTCAGTATTTCCTCCAGGCCCAGTGTTTACAGTTGTGACAGTTCAGTATTTACTCCAGGCCCTGTGTTTAAATTTGTGACAGTTCAGTATTTCCTCCAGGCCCAGTGTTTACAGTTGTGTCAGTTCAGTATTTCCTCCAGTCCCTGTATTTACAGTTGTGACAGTTCAGTATTTCCTCCAGTCCCTGTGTTTACAGTTGTGACAGTTCAGTATTTCGTCCAGGCCCAGTGTTTACAGTTGTGACAGCTCAGTATTTCCTCCAGTCCCTGCGTTTACAGTTGTGACAGCTCAGTATTTCATCCAGTCCCTGTGTTTACAGTTGTGACAGTTCTGTATTTCCTCCAGTCCCTGTGTTTACATTTGTGATAGTTCAGTATTCCCCCAGGAGCTGTGTTTACATTTGTGACAGTTCAGTATTTCCTCCAGTCCCTGTGTTTACATTTGTGACAGTTCAGTATTTACCCAGGACCTGTGTTAACAGTTGTGACAGTTCAGTATTTACCCAGGACCTGTGTTTACAGTTGTGACAGTTCAGTATTTCCTCCAGTCCCAGTGTTTACATTTGTGACAGTTCAGTATTTCCTCCTGTCCCTGTGTTTACAGTTGTGACAGTTCAGTATTTCCTCCAGTCCCTGTGTTTACATTTGTGACAGCTCAGTATTTCCTCCACGCCCTGTGTTTACAGTTGTGACAGTTCAGTATTTCCCCCAGGACCTGTGTTTACAGTTGTCACAGCTCAGTATTTCCCCCAGTCCCTGTGTTTACAGTTGTGACAGCTCAGTATTTCCTCCAGTCCCTGTGTTTACATTTGTGACAGTTCAGTATTTCCCCCAGTCCCTGTGTTTACCAGTTGTGGCAGCTCAGTATTTCCTCCAGTCCCTGTGTTTACAGTTGTGACAGCTCAGTATTTGCCACAGGACCTGCGTTTACATTTGTGACAGTTCAGTATTTCCTCCAGTCCCTGTGTTTACAGTTGTGACAGCTCAGTATTTGCCACAGGACCTGCGTTTACATTTGTGACAGTTCAATATTTCCTCCAGTCCCTGTGTTTACAGTTGTGACAGTTGAGTATTTCCTCCAAGACCTGTTTTTAAAGTTGTGACAGTTCAGTATTTCCCCCAGGACCTGTGTTTACAGTTGTGACAGTTCAGTTTTTCCCCCAGGACCTGTGTTTACAGTTGTGACAGCTCAGTATTTCCCCCAGGACCTGTGTTTACAGTTGTGACAGTTCAGTATTTCCTCCTGTCCCTGTGTTTACATTTGTGACAGTTCAGTATTTCATCCAGGCCCAGTGTTTACAGTTGTGACAGTTCAGTATTTCCCCCAGGACCTGTGTTTACAGTTGTGACAGCTCAGTATTTCCCCCAGGACCTGTGTTTACAGTTGTGACAGTTCCGTATTTCCTCCTGTCCCTGTGTTTACAGTTGTGACAGTTCAGTATTTCCCCCAGGACCTGTGTTTACAGTTGTGACAGCTCAGTATTTCCCCCAGGACCTTTGTTTACAGTTGTGACAGTTCAGTATTTCCTCCTGTCGCTGTGTTTACAATTGTGACAGTTCAGTATTTCATTCAGGCCCAGTGTTTAAAGTTGTGACAGCTCAGTATTTCCCCCAGTCCCTGTGTTTACAGTTGTGACAGTTCAGTATTTCCTCCTGTCCCTGTGTTTACAGTTGTGACAGTTCAGTATTTCCCCCAGCACCTGTGTTTACAGTTGTGACAGTTCAGTATTTCCTCCTGTCCCTGTGTTTACATTTGTGACAGTTCAGTATTTCCCCCAGGACCTGTGTTTACAGTTGTGACAGTTCAGTATTTCCTCCAGTCCCTGTGTTTACATTTGTGACAGATCAGTATTTCCCCCAGGACCTGTGTTTACAGTTGTGACAGTTCAGTATTTCCACCTGTCCCTGTGTTTACAATTGTGACAGTTCAGTATTTCATTCAGGCCCAGTGTTTAAAGTTGTGACAGCTCAGTATTTCCCCCAGTCCCTGTGTTTACAGTTGTGACAGTTCAGTATTTCCTCCTGTCCCTGTGTTTACAGTTGTGACAGTTCAGTATTTCCCCCAGGACCTGTGTTTACAGTTGTGACAGTTCAGTATTTCCTCCTGTCCCTGTGTTTACATTTGTGACAGTTCAGTATTTCCCCCAGGACCTGTGTTTACAGTTGTGACAGTTCAGTATTTCCTCCAGTCCCTGTGTTTACATTTGTGACAGATCAGTATTTCCCCCAGGACCTGTGTTTACAGTTGTGACAGTTCAGTATTTCCCCCAGGACCTGTGTTTACAGTTGTGACAGTTCAGTATTTCCTCCAGTCCCTGTGTTTACATTTGTGACAGTTCAGTATTTCCCCCAGGACCTGTGTTTACAGTTGTGACAGTTCAGTATTTCCTCCAGTCCCAGTGTTTACAGTTGTGACAGTTCAGTATTTACTCCAGGCCCTGTGTTTAAATTTGTGACAGTTCAGTATTTCCTCCAGTCCCTGTGTTTACAGTTCTGTCAGTTCAGTATTTCCTCCAGTCCCTGTATTTACAGTTGTGACAGTTCAGTATTTCCTCCAGTCCCTGTGTTTCCAGTTGTGACAGTTCAGTATTTCCCCCAGGACCTGTGTTTACAGTTGTGACAGTTCAGTATTTCCTCCAGTCCCAGTGTTTACAGTTGTGACAGTTCAGTATTTACTCCAGGCCCTGTGTTTAAATTTGTGACAGTTCAGTATTTCCTCCAGGCCCAGTGTTTACAGTTGTGTCAGTTCAGTATTTCCTCCAGTCCCTGTATTTACAGTTGTGACAGTTCAGTATTTCCTCCAGTCCCTGTGTTTACAGTTGTGACAGTTCAGTATTTCATCCAGGCCCAGTGTTTACAGTTGTGACAGCTCAGTATTTCCTCCAGTCCCTGTGTTTACAGTTGTGACAGCTCAGTATTTCATCCAGTCCCTGTGTTTACAGTTGTGACAGTTCAGTATTTCCTCCAGTCCCTGTGTTTACATTTGTGACAGTTCAGTATTTCCCCAGGACCTGTGTTTACATTTGTGACAGTTCAGTATTTCCTCCAGTCCCTGTGTTTACATTTGTGACAGTTCAGTATTTACCCAGGACCAGTGTTTACAGTTGTGACAGTTCAGTATTTCCTCCAGTCCCTGTGTTTCCATTTGTGACAGTTCAGTATTTCCTCCTGTCCCTGTGTTTACAGTTGTGACAGTTCAGTATTTCCTCCAGTCCCTGTGTTTACATTTGTGACAGCTCAGTATTTCCTCCAGGCCCTGTGTTTACAGTTGTGACAGTTCAGTATTTCCCCCAGTCCCTGTGTTTACAGTTGTGACAGTTCAGTATTTCCTCCAGTCCCTGTGTTTACATTTGTGACAGTTCAGTATTTCCTCCAGGCCCTGTGTTTAAAGTTGTGACAGTTCAGTATTTCCTGCAGTCCCTGTGTTTACAGTTGTCACAGCTCAGTATTTCCCCCAGTCCCTGTGATTACAGTTGTGACAGCTCAGTATTTCCACCAGTCCCTGTGTTTACAGTTGTGACAGCTCAGTATTTCCTCCAGTCCCTGTGTTTACATTTGTGACAGTTCAGTATTTTCCCCAGTCCCTGTGTTTACAGTTGTGACAGCTCAGTATTTCCTCCAGTCCCTGTGTTTACAGTTGTGACAGCTCAGTATTTGCCACAGGACCTGCGTTTACATTTGTGACAGTTCAGTATTTCCTCCAGTCCCTGTGTTTACAGTTGTGACCGTTGAGTATTTCCTCCAGGACCTGTTTTTAAAGTTGTGACAGTACAGTATTTCCCCCAGGACCTGTGTTTACAGTTGTGACAGTTCAGTATTTCCCCCAGGACCTGTGTTTACAGTTGTGACAGCTCAGTATTTCCCCCAGGACCTGTGTTTACAGTTGTGACAGTTCAGTATTTCCACCTGTCCCTGTGTTTACATTTGTGACAGTTCAGTATTTCATCCAGGCCCAGTGTTTACAGTTGTGACAGTTCAGTATTTCCCCCAGGACCTGTGTTTACAGTTGTGACAGCTCAGTATTTCCCCCAGGACCTGTGTTTACAGTTGTGACAGTTCAGTATTTCCTCCTGTCCCTGTGTTTACAGTTGTGACAGTTCAGTATTTCCCCCAGGACCTGTGTTTACAGTTGTGACAGCTCAGTATTTCCCCCAGGACCTTTGTTTACAGTTGTGACAGTTCAGTATTTCCTCCTGTTCCTGTGTTTACAATTGTGACAGTTCAGTATTTCCTCCTGTCCCTGTGTTTACAGTTGTGACAGTTCAGTATTTCCCCCAGGACCTGTGTTTACAGTTGTGACAGTTCAGTATTTCCTCCTGTCCCTGTGTTTACAGTTGTGACAGTTCAGTATTTCCCCCAGTCCCTGTGTTTACAGTTGTGACAGTTCAGTATTTCCCCCAGGACCTGTGTTCACAGTTGTGACAGTTCAGTATTTCCTCCTGTCCCTGTGTTTACATTTGTGACAGTTCAGTATTTCCCCCAGGACCTGTGTTTACAGTTGTGACAGTTCAGTATTTCCTCCAGTCCCTGTGTTTACAGTTGTGACAGTTCAGTCTTTCCCCCAGGAACTGTCTTTAAAGTTTTGACAGCTCAGTCTTTCCCCCAGGACCTGTCTTTAAAGTTGTGACAGTTCAGTCTTTCCCCCAAGACCTGTCTTTAAAGTTGTGACAGTTCAGTATTTCCCCCAGGACCTGTGTTTACATTTGTGACAGCTCAGTATTTTACCCGGGACTTGTCTTTAAGTTGTGACAGCTCAGTATTTCCCCCAGGATCTGTGTATAAACATGTGACAGCTCAGTATTTCCCCCAGCACCTGTCTTTAAAGTTGTGACAGTTCAGTCTTTCCCCCAAGACCTGTCTTTAAAGTTGTGACAGTTCAGTATTTCCCCCAGGACCTGTGTTTACATTTGTGACAGCTCAGTATTTTACCCGGGACTTGTCTTTAAGTTGTGACAGCTCAGTATTTCCCCCAGGACCTGTGTATAAACATGTGACAGCTCAGTATTTCCCCCAGGACCTGTCTTTAAAGTTGTGACAGTTCAGTATTTCCCCCAGGACCTGTGTTTACAGTTGTGACAGTTCAGTATTTCCTCCAGTCCCTGTTTTTACATTTGTGACAGTTCAGTATTTCCTCCAGTCCCTGTGTTTACATTTGTGACAGTTCAGTATTTCCTCCAGTCCCTGTGTTTACAGTTGTGACAGCTCAGTATTTCCCCCAGTCCATGTGTTTACAGTTGTGACAGTACAGTATTTCCCCCAGTCCCTGTGTTTACAGTTGTGACAGTTCAGTATTTCCTCCAGTCCCTGTGTTTGCATTCGTGACATTTCAGTATTTCCCCCAGGCCCTGTGTTTACAGTTGTGACAGCTCA
Organism: Heterodontus francisci; assembly: GCF_036365525.1. NCBI lineage: Eukaryota > Metazoa > Chordata > Chondrichthyes > Heterodontiformes > Heterodontidae > Heterodontus > Heterodontus francisci. The sequence continues at coordinate 2,588,188 of NC_090409.1, read as the reverse complement.
GTATTTCCCCCAGGACCTGTGTTTACAGTTGTGACAGTTCAGTATTTCCCCCAGGACCTGTGTTTACAGTTGTGACAGTTCAGTATTTCCCCCAGGACCTGTGTTTACATTTGTGACAGGTCAGTATTTCCTCCTGTCCCTGTGTTTACAGTTGTGACAGCTCACTCTTTCCCCCAGGAGCTGTCTTTAAAGTTGTGACAGCTCAGTATTTCCTCCAGGACCTGTCTTTAAAGTTGTGACAGCTCAGTCTTTCCCCCAGGACCTGTCTTTAAAGCTTTGACAGCTCAGTCTTTCCCCCAGGACCTGTCTTTAAAGTTGTGACAGTTCAGTCTTTCCCCCAAGACCTGTCTTTAAAGTTGTGACAGTTCAGTATTTCCCCCAGGACCTGTGTTTACATTTGTGACAGCTCAGTATTTTACCCGGGACTTGTCTTTAAGTTGTGACAGCTCAGTATTTCCCCCAGGACCTGTGTATAAACATGTGACAGCTCAGTATTTCCCCCAGGACCTGTCTTTAAAGTTGTGACAGTTCAGTATTTCCCCCAGGACCTGTGTTTACAGTTGTGACAGTTCAGTATTTCCTCCAGTCCCTGTTTTTACATTTGTGACAGTTCAGTATTTCATCCAGGCCCAGTGTTTACAGTTGTGACAGTTCAGTATTTCCTCCAGGCCCTTTGTTTAAAGTTGTGACAGTTCAGTATTTCCTCCAGTCCCTGTGTTTACAGTTGTGACAGCTCAGTATTTCCCCCAGTCCCTGTGTTTACAGTTGTGACAGTTCAGTATTTCCTCCAGTCCCTGTGTTTACATTTGTGACAGTTCAGTATTTCCTCCAGTCCCTGTGTTTACAGTTGTGACAGCTCAGTATTTCCCCCAGTCCCTGTGTTTACAGTTGTGACAGTACAGTATTTCCCCCAGTCCCTGTGTTTACAGTTGTGACAGTTCAGTATTTCCTCCAGTCCCTGTGTTTGCATTCGTGACATTTCAGTATTTCCCCCAGGCCCTGTGTTTACAGTTGTGACAGCTCAGTATTTCCCCCAGGACCTGTGTTTACAGTTGTGACAGTTCAGTATTTCCCCCAGGACCTGTGTTTACATTTGTGACAGTTCAGTATTTCCTCCAGTCCCTGTGTTTACATTTGTGACAGTTCAGTATTTCCCCAGGACCTGTGTTTACATTTGTGACAGTTCAGTATTTCCTCCAGTCCCTGTGTTTACATTTGTGACAGTTCAGTATTTACCCAGGACCAGTGTTTACAGTTGTGACAGTTCAGTATTTCCTCCAGTCCCTGTGTTTCCATTTGTGACAGTTCAGTATTTCCTCCTGTCCCTGTGTTTACAGTTGTGACAGTTCAGTATTTCCTCCAGTCCCTGTGTTTACATTTGTGACAGCTCAGTATTTTCTCCAGGCCCTGTGTTTACAGTTGTGACAGTTCAGTATTTCCCCCAGTCCCTGTGTTTACAGTTGTGACAGTTCAGTATTTCCTCCAGTCCCTGTGTTTACATTTGTGACAGTTCAGTATTTCCTCCAGGCCCTGTGTTTAAATTTGTGACAGTTCAGTATTTCCTGCAGTCCCTGTGTTTACAGTTGTCACAGCTCAGTATTTCCCCCAGTCCCTGTGATTACAGTTGTGACAGCTCAGTATTTCCACCAGTCCCTGTGTTTACAGTTGTGACAGCTCAGTATTTCCTCCAGTCCCTGTGTTTACATTTGTGACAGTTCAGTATTTCCCCCAGTCCCTGTGTTTACAGTTGTGACAGCTCAGTATTTCCTCCAGTCCCTGTGTTTACAGTTGTGACAGCTCGGTATTTGCCACAGGACCTGCGTTTACATTTGTGACAGTTCAGTATTTCCTCCAGTCCCTGTGTTTACAGTTGTGACCGTTGAGTATTTCCTCCAGGACCTGTGTTTACAGTTGTGACAGTTCAGTATTTCATCCAGGCCCAGTGTTTACAGTTGTGACAGCTCAGTATTTCCTCCAGTCCCTGTGTTTACAGTTGTGACAGCTCAGTATTTCATCCAGTCCCTGTGTTTACAGTTGTGACAGTTCAGTATTTCCTCCAGTCCCTGTGTTTACATTTGTGACAGTTCAGTATTTCCCCAGGACCTGTGTTTACATTTGTGACAGTTCAGTATTTCCTCCAGTCCCTGTGTTTACATTTGTGACAGTTCAGTATTTACCCAGGACCAGTGTTTACAGTTGTGACAGTTCAGTATTTCCTCCAGTCCCTGTGTTTCCATTTGTGACAGTTCAGTATTTCCTCCTGTCCCTGTGTTTACAGTTGTGACAGTTCAGTATTTCCTCCAGTCCCTGTGTTTACATTTGTGACAGCTCAGTATTTCCTCCAGGCCCTGTGTTTACAGTTGTGAGAGTTCAGTATTTCCCCCAGTCCCTGTGTTTACAGTTGTGACAGTTCAGTATTTCCTCCAGTCCCTGTGTTTACATTTGTGACAGTTCAGTATTTCCTCCAGGCCCTGTGTTTAAAGTTGTGACAGTTCAGTATTTCCTGCAGTCCCTGTGTTTACAGTTGTCACAGCTCAGTATTTCCCCCAGTCCCTGTGATTACAGTTGTGACAGCTCAGTATTTCCACCAGTCCCTGTGTTTACAGTTGTGACAGCTCAGTATTTCCTCCAGTCCCTGTGTTTACATTTGTGACAGTTCAGTATTTCCCCCAGTCCCTGTGTTTACAGTTGTGACAGCTCAGTATTTCCTCCAGTCCCTGTGTTTACAGTTGTGACAGCTCAGTATTTGCCACAGGACCTGCGTTTACATTTGTGACAGTTCAGTATTTCCTCCAGTCCCTGTGTTTACAGTTGTGACCGTTGAGTATTTCCTCCAGGACCTGTTTTTAAAGTTGTGACAGTACAGTATTTCCCCCAGGACCTGTGTTTACAGTTGTGACAGTTCAGTATTTCCCCCACGACCTGTGTTTACAGTTGTGACAGCTCAGTATTTCCCCCAGGACCTGTGTTTACAGTTGTGACAGTTCAGTATTTCCACCTGTCCCTGTGTTTACATTTGTGACAGTTCAGTATTTCATCCAGGCCCAGTGTTTACAGTTGTGACAGTTCAGTATTTCCCCCAGGACCTGTGTTTACAGTTGTGACAGCTCAGTATTTCCCCCAGGACCTGTGTTTACAGTTGTGACAGTTCAGTATTTCCTCCTGTCCCTGTGTTTACAGTTGTGACAGTTCAGTATTTCCCCCAGGACCTGTGTTTACAGTTGTGACAGCTCAGTATTTCCCCCAGGACCTTTGTTTACAGTTGTGACAGTTCAGTATTTCCTCCTGTTCCTGTGTTTACAATTGTGACAGTTCAGTATTTCCTCCTGTCCCTGTGTTTACAGTTGTGACAGTTCAGTATTTCCCCCAGGACCTGTGTTTACAGTTGTGACAGTTCAGTATTTCCTCCTGTCCCTGTGTTTACAGTTGTGACAGTTCAGTATTTCCCCCAGTCCCTGTGTTTACAGTTGTGACAGTTCAGTATTTCCCCCAGGACCTGTGTTCACAGTTGTGACAGTTCAGTATTTCCTCCTGTCCCTGTGTTTACATTTGTGACAGTTCAGTATTTCCCCCAGGACCTGTGTTTACAGTTGTGACAGTTCAGTATTTCCTCCAGTCCCTGTGTTTACAGTTGTGACAGTTCAGTCTTTCCCCCAGGAACTGTCTTTAAAGTTTTGACAGCTCAGTCTTTCCCCCAGGACCTGTCTTTAAAGTTGTGACAGTTCAGTCTTTCCCCCAAGACCTGTCTTTAAAGTTGTGACAGTTCAGTATTTCCCCCAGGACCTGTGTTTACATTTGTGACAGCTCAGTATTTTACCCCGGACTTGTCTTTAAGTTGTGACAGCTCAGTATTTCCCCCAGGATCTGTGTATAAACATGTGACAGCTCAGTATTTCCCCCAGCACCTGTCTTTAAAGTTGTGACAGTTCAGTCTTTCCCCCAAGACCTGTCTTTAAAGTTGTGACAGTTCAGTATTTCCCCCAGGACCTGTGTTTACATTTGTGACAGCTCAGTATTTTACCCGGGACTTGTCTTTAAGTTGTGACAGCTCAGTATTTCCCCCAGGACCTGTGTATAAACATGTGACAGCTCAGTATTTCCCCCAGGACCTGTCTTTAAAGTTGTGACAGTTCAGTATTTCCCCCAGGACCTGTGTTTACAGTTGTGACAGTTCAGTATTTCCTCCAGTCCCTGTTTTTACATTTGTGACAGTTCAGTATTTCCTCCAGTCCCTGTGTTTACATTTGTGACAGTTCAGTATTTCCTCCAGTCCCTGTGTTTACAGTTGTGACAGCTCAGTATTTCCCCCAGTCCCTGTGTTTACAGTTGTGACAGTACAGTATTTCCCCCAGTCCCTGTGTTTACAGTTGTGACAGTTCAGTATTTCCTCCAGTCCCTGTGTTTGCATTCGTGACATTTCAGTATTTCCCCCAGGCCCTGTGTTTACAGTTGTGACAGCTCAGTATTTCCCCCAGGACCTGTGTTTACAGTTGTGACAGTTCAGTATTTCCCCCAGGACCTGTGTTTACAGTTGTGACAGTTCAGTATTTCCCCCAGGACCTGTGTTTACATTTGTGACAGGTCAGTATTTCCTCCTGTCCCTGTGTTTACAGTTGTGACAGCTCACTCTTTCCCCCAGGAGCTGTCTTTAAAGTTGTGACAGCTCAGTATTTCCTCCAGGACCTGTCTTTAAAGCTTTGACAGCTCAGTCTTTCCCCCAGGACCTGTCTTTAAAGTTGTGACAGTTCAGTCTTTCCCCCAAGACCTGTCTTTAAAGTTGTGACAGTTCAGTATTTCCCCCAGGACCTGTGTTTACATTTGTGACAGCTCAGTATTTTACCCGGGACCTGTGTATAAACATGTGACAGCTCAGTATTTCCCCCAGGACCTGTCTTTAAAGTTGTGACAGTTCAGTATTTCCCCCAGGACCTGTGTTTACAGTTGTGACAGTTCAGTATTTCCTCCAGTCCCTGTTTTTACATTTGTGACAGTTCAGTATTTCATCCAGGCCCAGTGTTTACAGTTGTGACAGTTCAGTATTTCCTCCAGGCCCTTTGTTTAAAGTTGTGACAGTTCAGTATTTCCTCCAGTCCCTGTGTTTACAGTTGTGACAGCTCAGTATTTCCCCCAGTCCCTGTGTTTACAGTTGTGACAGTTCAGTATTTCCTCCAGTCCCTGTGTTTACATTTGTGACAGTTCAGTATTTCCTCCAGTCCCTGTGTTTACAGTTGTGACAGCTCAGTATTTCCCCCAGTCCCTGTGTTTACAGTTGTGACAGTACAGTATTTCCCCCAGTCCCTGTGTTTACAGTTGTGACAGTTCAGTATTTCCTCCAGTCCCTGTGTTTACATTTGTGACAGCTCAGTATTTCCCCCAGGCCCTGTGTTTACAGTTGTGACAGCTCAGTATTTCCCCCAGGACCTGTGTTTACAGTTGTGACAGTTCAGTATTTCCCCCAGGACCTGTGTTTACATTTGTGACAGTTCAGTATTTCCTCCAGTCCCTGTGTTTACATTTGTGACAGTTCAGTATTTCCCCAGGACCTGTGTTTACATTTGTGACAGTTCAGTATTTCCTCCAGTCCCTGTGTTTACATTTGTGACAGTTCAGTATTTACCCAGGACCAGTGTTTACAGTTGTGACAGTTCAGTATTTCCTCCAGTCCCTGTGTTTCCATTTGTGACAGTTCAGTATTTCCTCCTGTCCCTGTGTTTACAGTTGTGACAGTTCAGTATTTCCTCCAGTCCCTGTGTTTACATTTGTGACAGCTCAGTATTTCCTCCAGGCCCTGTGTTTACAGTTGTGACAGTTCAGTATTTCCCCCAGTCCCTGTGTTTACAGTTGTGACAGTTCAGTATTTCCTCCAGTCCCTGTGTTTACATTTGTGACAGTTCAGTATTTCCTCCAGGCCCTGTGTTTAAATTTGTGACAGTTCCGTATTTCCTGCAGTCCCTGTGTTTACAGTTGTCACAGCTCAGTATTTCCCCCAGTCCCTGTGATTACAGTTGTGACAGCTCAGTATTTCCACCAGTCCCTGTGTTTACAGTTGTGACAGCTCAGTATTTCCTCCAGTCCCTGTGTTTACATTTGTGACAGTTCAGTATTTCCCCCAGTCCCTGTGTTTACAGTTGTGACAGCTCAGTATTTCCTCCAGTCCCTGTGTTTACAGTTGTGACAGCTCAGTATTTGCCACAGGACCTGCGTTTACATTTGTGACAGTTCAGTATTTCCTCCAGTCCCTGTGTTTACAGTTGTGACCGTTGCGTATTTCCTCCAGGACCTGTTTTTAAAGTTGTGACAGTACAGTATTTCCCCCAGGACCTGTGTTTACAGTTGTGACAGTTCAGTATTTCCCCCAGGACCTGTGTTTACAGTTGTGACAGCTCAGTATTTCCCCCAGGACCTGTGTTTACAGTTGTGACAGTTCAGTATTTCCACCTGTCCCTGTGTTTACATTTGTGACAGTTCAGTATTTCATCCAGGCCCAGTGTTTACAGTTGTGACAGTTCAGTATTTCCCCCAGGACCTGTGTTTACAGTTGTGACAGCTCAGTATTTCCCCCAGGACCTGTGTTTACAGTTGTGACAGTTCAGTATTTCCCCCAGGACCTGTGTTTACAGTTGTGACAGCTCAGTATTTCCCCCAGGACCTTTGTTTACAGTTGTGACAGTTCAGTATTTCCTCCTGTCCCTGTGTTTACAATTGTGACAGTTCAGTATTTCCTCCAGGCCCAGTGTGTAAAGTTGTGACAGCTCAGTATTTCCCCCAGGACCTGTGTTTACAGTTGTGACAGTTCAGTATTTCCTCCTGTCCCTGTGTTTACAGTTGTGACAGTTCAGTATTTCCCCCAGGACCTGTGTTTACAGTTGTGACAGTTCAGTATTTCCTCCTGTCCCTGTGTTTACAGTTGTGACAGTTCAGTATTTCCCCCAGTCCCTGTGTTTACAGTTGTGACAGTTCAGTATTTCCCCCAGGACCTGTGTTCACAGTTGTGACAGTTCAGTATTTCCTCCAGTCCCTGTGTTTGCATTCGTGACATTTCAGTATTTCCACCAGGCCCTGTGTTTACAGTTGTGACAGCTCAGTATTTCCCCCAGGACCTGTGTTTACAGTTGTGACAGTTCAGTATTTCCCCCAGGACCTGTGTTTACATTTGTGACAGTTCAGTATTTCCTCCAGTCCCTGTGTTTACATTTGTGACAGTTCAGTATTTCCCCAGGACCTGTGTTTACATTTGTGACAGTTCAGTATTTCCTCCAGTCCCTGTGTTTACATTTGTGACAGTTCAGTATTTACCCAGGACCAGTGTTTACAGTTGTGACAGTTCAGTATTTCCTCCAGTCCCTGTGTTTCCATTTGTGACAGTTCAGTATTTCCTCCTGTCCCTGTGTTTACAGTTGTGACAGTTCAGTATTTCCTCCAGTCCCTGTGTTTACATTTGTGACAGCTCAGTATTTCCTCCAGGCCCTGTGTTTACAGTTGTGACAGTTCAGTATTTCCCCCAGTCCCTGTGTTTACAGTTGTGACAGTTCAGTATTTCCTCCAGTCCCTGTGTTTACATTTGTGACAGTTCAGTATTTCCTCCAGGCCCTGTGTTTAAATTTGTGACAGTTCAGTATTTCCTGCAGTCCCTGTGTTTACAGTTGTCACAGCTCAGTATTTCCCCCAGTCCCTGTGATTACAGTTGTGACAGCTCAGTATTTCCACCAGTCCCTGTGTTTACAGTTGTGACAGCTCAGTATTTCCTCCAGTCCCTGTGTTTACATTTGTGACAGTTCAGTATTTCCCCCAGTCCCTGTGTTTACAGTTGTGACAGCTCAGTATTTCCTCCAGTCCCTGTGTTTACAGTTGTGACAGCTCAGTATTTGCCACAGGACCTGCGTTTACATTTGTGACAGTTCAGTATTTCCTCCAGTCCCTGTGTTTACAGTTGTGACCGTTGAGTATTTCCTCCAGGACCTGTTTTTAAAGTTGTGACAGTACAGTATTTCCCCCAGGACCTGTGTTTACAGTTGTGACAGTTCAGTATTTCCCCCAGGACCTGTGTTTACAGTTGTGACAGCTCAGTATTTCCCCCAGGACCTGTGTTTACAGTTGTGACAGTTCAGTATTTCCACCTGTCCCTGTGTTTACATTTGTGACAGTTCAGTATTTCATCCAGGCCCAGTGTTTACAGTTGTGACAGTTCAGTATTTCCCCCAGGACCTGTGTTTACAGTTGTGACAGCTCAGTATTTCCCCCAGGACCTGTGTTTACAGTTGTGACAGTTCAGTATTTCCTCCTGTCCCTGTGTTTACAGTTGTGACAGTTCAGTATTTCCCCCAGGACCTGTGTTTACAGTTGTGACAGCTCAGTATTTCCCCCAGGACCTTTGTTTACAGTTGTGACAGTTCAGTATTTCCTCCTGTCCCTGTGTTTACAATTGTGACAGTTCAGTATTTCCTCCAGGCCCAGTGTTTAAAGTTGTGACAGCTCAGTATTTCCCCCAGGACCTGTGTTTACAGTTGTGACAGTTCAGTATTTCCTCCTGTCCCTGTGTTTACAGTTGTGACAGTTCAGTATTTCCCCCAGGACCTGTGTTTACAGTTGTGACAGTTCAGTATTTCCTCCTGTCCCTGTGTTTACAGTTGTGACAGTTCAGTATTTCCCCCAGTCCCTGTGTTTACAGTTGTGACAGTTCAGTATTTCCCCCAGGACCTGTGTTCACAGTTGTGACAGTTCAGTATTTCCTCCTGTCCCTGTGTTTACATTTGTGACAGTTCAGTATTTCCCCCAGGACCTGTGTTTACAGTTGTGACAGTTCAGTATTTCCTCCAGTCCCTGTGTTTACAGTTGTGACAGTTCAGTCTTTCCCCCAGGAACTGTCTTTAAAGTTTTGACAGCTCAGTCTTTCCCCCAGGACCTGTCTTTAAAGTTGTGACAGTTCAGTCTTTCCCCCAAGACCTGTCTTTAAAGTTGTGACAGTTCAGTATTTCCCCCAGGACCTGTGTTTACATTTGTGACAGCTCAGTATTTTACCCGGGACTTGTCTTTAAGTTGTGACAGCTCAGTATTTCCCCCAGGATCTGTGTATAAACATGTGACAGCTCAGTATTTCCCCCAGCACCTGTCTTTAAAGTTGTGACAGTTCAGTCTTTCCCCCAAGACCTGTCTTTAAAGTTGTGACAGTTCAGTATTTCCCCCAGGACCTGTGTTTACATTTGTGACAGCTCAGTATTTTACCCGGGACTTGTCTTTAAGTTGTGACAGCTCAGTATTTCCCCCAGGACCTGTGTATAAACATGTGACAGCTCAGTATTTCCCCCAGGACCTGTCTTTAAAGTTGTGACAGTTCAGTATTTCCCCCAGGACCTGTGTTTACAGTTGTGACAGTTCAGTATTTCCTCCAGTCCCTGTTTTTACATTTGTGACAGTTCAGTATTTCATCCAGGCCCAGTGTTTACAGTTGTGACAGTTCAGTATTTCCTCCAGGCCCTGTGTTTAAAGTTGTGACAGTTCAGTATTTCCTCCAGTCCCTGTGTTTACAGTTGTGACAGCTCAGTATTTCCCCCAGTCCCTGTGTTTACAGTTGTGACAGTTCAGTATTTCCTCCAGTCCCAGTGTTTACATTTGTGACAGTTCAGTATTTCCTCCAGTCCCTGTGTTTACAGTTGTGACAGCTCAGTATTTCCCCCAGTCCCTGTGTTTACAGTTGTGACAGTACAGTATTTCCCCCAGTCCCTGTGTTTACAGTTGTGACAGTTCAGTATTTCCTCCAGTCCCTGTGTTTGCATTCGTGACATTTCAGTATTTCCCCCAGGCCCTGTGTTTACAGTTGTGACAGCTCAGTATTTCCCCCAGGACCTGTGTTTACAGTTGTGACAGTTCAGTATTTCCCCCAGGACCTGTGTTTACAGTTGTGACAGTTCAGTATTTCCTCCTGTCCCTGTGTTTACAGTTGAGACAGTTCAGTATTTCCTCCTGTCCCTGTGTTTACATTTGTGACAGTTCAGTATTTCCTCCTGTCCCTGTGTTTACAGTTGTGACAGCTCACTCTTTCCCCCAGGAGCTGTCTTTAAAGTTGTGACAGCTCAGTATTTCCTCCAGGACCTGTCTTTAAAGTTGTGACAGCTCAGTCTTTCCCCCAGGACCTGTCTTTAAAGCTTTGACAGCTCAGTATTTTCCCCAGGACCTGTCTTTAAAGTTGTGACAGCTCAGTATTTCCCCCAGGACTTGTCTTTAAAGTTGTGACAGTTCACTATTTTACCCAGGACTTGTCTTTCAGTTGTGACAGCTCAGTATTTCCCCCAGGACCTGTGTTTAAAGTTGTGACAGCTCAGTCTTTCCCCCAGGAGCTGTCTTTAAAGTTGTGACAGCTCAGTGTTTCCCCCAAGACCTGTCTTTAAAGTTGTGACAGCTCAGTATTTTCCCCAGGACCTGTCTTTAAAGTTGTGACAGTACAGTATTTCCCCCAGGACCTGTTTTTACAGGTGTAACAGCTCAGTATTTCCCCCAGGACCTGTGTTTAAAGTTGTGACAGCTCAGTACTTCCCCCAGGCCCTGTTTTTACAGGTGGAACAGCTCCGTATTTCCTCCAGGACCAGTGTTTAATGTTGTGACAATTCAGTATTTCCCGCAGGCCCTGTGTTTAAAGATGTGACAGTTCAGTATTATCCCCAGGACCTATCTTTAAAGTTGTGACAGCCAAGTATTTTCCCCAGGACCTGTGTTTAAAGTTGTGACAGCTCAGCATTTTCCCTAGGACCTGTCTTTAAAGTTGTGACAGCTCAGTATTTTCCCCAGGATCTGTGTTTAAAGTTGTGACAGTTCAGTATTTTCCCCAGGACCTATCTTTAATGTTGTGACAGCTCAGTATTTTCCCCAGGACCTGTGTTTCAAGCTGTGACAGCACAGTACTTCCCCCAGGACCTGTCTTTAAAGATGTGACAGCTCAGTATTTTCCCCAGGACCTGTCTTTACGTTGTGACAGCTCAGTATTTTCCCCAGGACCTGTCTTTAAAGTTGTGACAGCTCAGTATTTTCCCCAGGACCTGTGTTTAAAGTTGTGACAGTTCAGTATTTTCCCCAGGACCTGTCTTTAAAGTTGTGACAGCTCAGTATTTTCCCCAGGACCTGTCTTTAAAGTTGTGACAGCTCAGTATTTTCCTCAGGACCTGTCTTTAAAGTTGTGACAGCTCAGTATTATCCCCAGGACCTGTGTTTACAGTTATGACAGTTCAGTATTTTCCCCAGGACCTGTGTTTAACACTACGACAGCTCAGCATTTCCTCCAGGACCTCTGTTTACAGGTGTGACAGCTCAGTATTTCCCCCAGGACCTGTGTTTAAAGTTGTGACAGCTCAGTATTTTCCCCAGGACCTGTGTTTAAAACTACGACAGCTCAGTATTTCCTCCAGGACCTGTGTTTAAAACTACGACAGCTCAGTATTTCCTCCAGGCCCTGTGTTTAAAGTTGTGACAGCTCAGTATTTTCCCCAGGACCTGTGTTTAAAGTTGTGACAGCTCAGTATTTCCCCCAGGACCTGTGTTTAAAGTTGTGACAGCTCAGTATTTTCCCCAGGACCTGTGTTTAAAACTACGACAGCTCAGTATTTCCTCCAGGACCTGTGTTTACAGGTGTGACAGCTCAGTATTTCCTCCAGGCCCTGTGTTTAAAGTTGTGACAGCTCAGTATTTTCCCCAGGACCTGTGTTTAAAGTTGTGACAGCTCAGTATTTCATCCAGGCCCAGTGTTTAAAGTTGTGACGGCTCAGTATTTCCCCCCAGGATCTGTGTTTAAAGTTGTAACAGCACAGTATTTCCCCCAGGCCCTGTGTTTAAAGTTGTGACAGTTCAGTATTTCCCGCAGGACCTGTGTTTAAAGTTGTGACAGTTCAGTATTTCCCCCAGGACCTGTTTTTGAAGTTGTGACAGTTCAGTATTTCCCCCAGGACCTGTCTTTAAAGTTGTGACAGCTCAGTATTTCCCCCATGCCCTGTGTTTAAAGTTGTGACAGTTCAGTATTTCCCCCAGGATCTGTGTTTACAGTTGTGACAGCTCAGTATTTCCCCCAGGATCTGTGTTTACAGTTGTGACAGTTCAGTATTTCCTCCAGGATCTGTGTTTACAGTTGTGACAGTTCAGTATTTCCCCCAGGATCTGTGTTTAAAGTTGTGGCAGCTCAGTATTTCCCCCAGGACCTGTGTTTAAAGTTGTGACAGTTCAGTATTTCCCCCAGGATCTGTGTTTACAGTTGTGACAGCTCAGTATTTCCCCCAGGATCTGTGTTTACAGTTGTGACAGTTCAGTATTTCCTCCAGGATCTGTGTTTACAGTTGTGACAGTTCAGTATTTCCCCCAGGATCTGTGTTTAAAGTTGTGGCAGCTCAGTATTTCCCACAGGCCCTGTGTTTAAAGTTGTGACAGTTCAGCATTTCATCCAGGCCCTGTGTTTACAGTTGTGACAGTTCAGTATTTCCCCCAGGATCTGTGTTTAAAGTTGTGACAGCTCAGTATTTCCCCCAGGCCCTGTGTTTATAGTTCTGACAGTTCAGTATTTCCTCCTGTCCCTGTGTTTACAGTTGTGACTGTTCAGTATTTCCCCCAGGACCTGTGTTTACAGTTGTGACAGTTCAGTATTTCCCCCAGGACCTCTGTTTACAGTTGTGACAGTTCAGTATTTCCTCCAGTCCCTGTGTTTACAGTTGTGACAGTTCAGTATTTCCACCAGTCCCTGTGTTTACAGTTGTGACAGCTCAGTATTTCCCCCAGGACCTGTGTTTACAGTTGTGACAGCTCAGTATTTCCTCCAGTCCCTGTGTTTACAGTTGTGACAGCTCAGTATTTCCCCCAGGACCTGTGTTTACAGTTGTGACAGCTCAGTATTTCCCCCTGGACCTGTGTTTAAATTTGTGACAGTTCAGTATTTCATCCTGTCCCTGTGTTTACAGTTGTGACAGTTCAGTATTTCCCCCAGGCCCTGTGTTTACATTTGTGACAGTTCAGTATTTCATCCTGTCCCTGTGTTTACAGTTGTGACAGTTCAGTATTGCCTCCAGTCCCTGTGTTTACAGTTGTGACTGTTCAGTATTTCTCCCAGGACCTGTGTTTAAAGTTGTGACAGCTCAGTATTTCCTCCAGGCCATGTGTTTAAAGTTGTGACAGCTCAGTATTTCCTCCAGGCCCTGTGTTTAAAGTTGTGGCAGTTCAGTATTTCCTCCAGGCCCTGTGTTTACAGTTGTGACAGTTCAGTATTTCACCCAGGACCTGTGTTTAAAGTTGTGACAGTTCAGTATTTCCTCCAGTCCCTGTGTTTACAGTTGTGACAGTTCAGTATTTCCTCCAGGCCCAGTGTTTACAGTTGTGACAGTTCAGTATTTCCTCCAGGCCCAGTGTTTACAGTTGTGACAGTTCAGTATTTCCTCCAGGCCCTGTGTTTAAAGTTGTGGCAGTTCAGTATTTCCTCCAGTCCCTGTGTTTACAGTTGTGACAGCTCAGTATTTCCCCCAGTCCCTGTGTTTACAGTTGTGACTGTTCAGTATTTCCTCCAGGCCCAGTGTTTACAGTTGTGACAGTTCAGTATTTCCTCCAGGACCTGTGTTTAAAGTTGTGACAGTTCAGTATTTCCTCCAGTCCCTGTGTTTACAGTTGTGACAGTTCAGTATTTCCTCCAGTCCCTGTGTTTACAGTTGTGACAGTTCAGTATTTCCTCCAGGCCCAGTGTTTACAGTTGTGACAGCTCAGTATTTCCTCCAGTCCCTGTGTTTACAGTTGTGACTGTTCAGTATTTCCTCCAGGCCCAGTGTTTACAGTTGTGACAGTTCAGTATTTCACCCAGGACCTGTGTTTAAAGTTGTGACAGTTCAGTATTTCCTCCAGTCCCTGTGTTTACAGTTGTGACAGTTCAGTATTTCCTCCAGGCCCAGTGTTTACAGTTGTGACAGTTCAGTATTTCCTCCAGGCCCAGTGTTTACAGTTGTGACAGTTCAGTATTTCCTCCAGGCCCTGTGTTTAAAGTTGTGGCAGTTCAGTATTTCCTCCAGTCCCTGTGTTTACAGTTGTGACAGCTCAGTATTTCCCCCAGTCCCTGTGTTTACAGTTGTGACTGTTCAGTATTTCCTCCAGGCCCAGTGTTTACAGTTGTGACAGTTCAGTATTTCCTCCAGGACCTGTGTTTAAAGTTGTGACAGTTCAGTATTTCCTCCAGTCCCTGTGTTTACAGTTGTGACAGTTCAGTATTTCCTCCAGTCCCTGTGTTTACAGTTGTGACAGTTCAGTATTTCCTCCAGGCCCAGTGTTTACAGTTGTGACAGCTCAGTATTTCCTCCAGTCCCTGTGTTTACAGTTGTGACTGTTCAGTATTTCCTCCAGGCCCAGTGTTTACAGTTGTGACAGTTCAGCATTTCCTCCAGGACCTGTGTTTACAGTTGTGACAGTTCAGTATTTCCCCCAGGACCTGTGTTTACAGTTGTGACAGTTCAGTATTTCCTCCAGTCCCTGTGTTTACAGTTGTGACAGTTCAGTATTTCCTCCAGGCCCTGTGTTTAAAGTTGTGACAGCTCAGTATTTCCCCCAGTCCCTGTGTTTACAGTTGTGACAGTTCAGTATTTCCTCCAGGCCCTGTGTTTAAAGTTGTGGCAGTTCAGTATTTCCTCCAGTCCCTGTGTTTACAGTTGTGACAGCTCAGTATTTCCCCCAGTCCCTGTGTTTACAGTTGTGATTGTTCAGTGTTTCCCCCAGGACCTGTGTTTAAAGTTGTGACAGTTCAGTATTTCCTCCAGGCCCAGTGTTTACAGTTGTGACAGTTCAGTATTTCCTCCAGTCCCTGTGTTTACAGTTGTGACAGTTCAGTATTTCCTCCTGTCCCTGGGTTTACATTTGTGACAGTTCAGTATTTCCTCCAGTCCCTGTGTTTACAGTTGTGACAGTTCAGTATTTCCTCCAGGCCCAGTGTTTACAGTTGTGACAGTTCAGTATTTCCTCCAGTCCCTGTGTTTACAGTTGTGACAGTTCAGTATTTCCCCCAGGCCCTGTGTTTACAGTTGTGACAGTTCAGTATTTCCCCCAGGCCCTGTGTTTACATTTGTGACAGTTCAGTATTTCATCCTGTCCCTGTGTTTACATTTGTGACAGTTCAGTATTTCCTCCAGGCCCAGTGTTTACAGTTGTGACAGTTCAGTATTTCCTCCAGGCCCAGTGTTTACAGTTGTGACAGTTCAGTATTTCCTCCAGGCCCAGTGTTTACAGTTGTGACAGTTCAGTATTTCCTCCAGGCCCTGTGTTTAAAGTTGTGGCAGTTCAGTATTTCCTCCAGTCCCTGTGTTTACAGTTGTGACAGCTCAGTATTTCCCCCAGTCCCTGTGTTTACAGTTGTGACTGTTCAGTATTTCCTCCAGGCCCAGTGTTTACAGTTGTGACAGTTCAGTATTTCCTCCAGGACCTGTGTTTAAAGTTGTGACAGTTCAGTATTTCCTCCAGTCCCTGTGTTTACAGTTGTGACAGTTCAGTATTTCCTCCACTCCCTGTGTTTACAGTTGTGACAGTTCAGTATTTCCTCCAGGCCCAGTGTTTACAGTTGTGACAGCTCAGTATTTCCCCCAGTCCCTGTGTTTACAGTTGTGACTGTTCAGTATTTCCTCCAGGCCCAGTGTTTACAGTTGTGACAGTTCAGTATTTCCTCCAGGACCTGTGTTTAAAGTTGTGACAGTTCAGTATTTCCTCCAGTCCCTGTGTTTACAGTTGTGACAGTTCAGTATTTCCTCCAGGCCCAGCGTTTACAGTTGTGACAGTTCAGTATTTCCTCCAGGCCCTGTGTTTAAAGTTGTGACAGCTCAGTATTTCCCCCAGTCCCTGTGTTTACAGTTGTGACTGTTCAGTATTTCCTCCAGTCCCTGTGTTTACAGTTGTGACAGTTCAGTATTTCCTCCAGGCCCTGTGTTTAAAGTTGTGACAACTCAGTATTTCCCCCAGTCCCTGTGTTTTCAGTTGTGACTGTTCAGTATTTCCTCCAGTCCCTGTGTTTAAAGTTGTGACAGTTCAGTATTTCCCCCAGGACCTGTGTTTAAAGTTGTGACAGTTCAGTATTTCCTCCAGGCCCAGTGTTTACAGTTGTGACAGCTCAGTATTTCCCCCAGGCCCTGTGTTTAAAGTTGTGGCAGTTCAGTATTTCCTCCAGTCCCTGTGTTTACAGTTGTGACAGCTCAGTATTTCCCCCAGTCCCTGTGTTTACAGTTGTGACAGTTCAGTATTTCCCCCAGGCCCTGTGTTTAAAGTTGTGGCAGTTCAGTATTTCCTCCAGTCCCTGTGTTTACAGTTGTGACAGCTCAGTATTTCCCCCAGTCCCTGTGTTTACAGTTGTGACAGTTCAGTATTTCCTCCAGGCCCAGTGTTTACAGTTGTGACAGTTCAGTATTTCCCCCAGGCCCTGTGTTTAAAGTTGTGGCAGTTCAGTATTTCCTCCAGTCCCTGTGTTTACAGTTGTGACAGCTCAGTATTTCCCCCAGTCCCTGTGTTTACAGTTGTGACTGTTCAGTATTTCCCCCAGGACCTGTGTTTAAAGTTGTGACAGTTCAGTATTTCCTCCAGGCCCAGTGTTTACAGTTGTGACAGTTCAGTATTTCCTCCAGTCCCTGTGTTTACAGTTGTGACAGTTCAGTATTTCCTCCTGTCCCTGTGTTTACATTTGTGACAGTTCAGTATTTCCTCCAGTCCCTGTGTTTACAGTTGTGACAGTTCAGTATTTCCTCCAGGCCCAGTGTTTACAGTTGTGACAGTTCAGTATTTCCTCCAGTCCCTGTGTTTACAGTTGTGACAGTTCAGTATTTCCTCCTGTCCCTGTGTTTACAGTTGTGACAGTTCAGTATTTCCTCCAGGCCCAGTGTTTACAGTTGTGACAGTTCAGTATTTCCTCCAGTCCCTGTGTTTACAGTTGTGACAGTTCAGTATTTCCCCCAGGCCCTGTGTTTACAGTTGTGACAGTTCAGTATTTCCTCCAGACCCTGTGTTTACAGTTGTGACAGTTCAGTATTTCCCCCAGGCCCTGTGTTTACAGTTGTGACAGTTCAGTATTTCCTCCAGTCCCTGTGTTTACATTTGTGACAGTTCAGTATTTCCTCCTGTCCCTGTGTTTACATTTGTGACAGTTCAGTATTTCCTCCAGTCCCTGTGTTTACAGTTGTGACAGTTCAGTATTTCCTCCAGGCCCAGTGTTTACAGTTGTGACAGTTCAGTATTTCCTCCAGTCCCTGTGTTTACAGTTGTGACAGTTCAGTATTTCCCCCAGTCCCTGTGTTTACAGTTGTGACAGTTCAGTATTTCCCCCAGGCCCTGTGTTTACACTTGTGACAGTTCAGTATTTCATCCTGTCCCTGTGTTTACATTTGTGACAGTTCAGTATTTCCTCCAGGCCCAGTGTTTACAGTTGTGACAGTTCAGTATTTCCTCCAGGCCCAGTGTTTACAGTTGTGACAGTTCAGTATTTCCTCCAGGCCCAGTGTTTACAGTTGTGACAGTTCAGTATTTCCTCCAGGCCCTGTGTTTAAAGTTGTGGCAGTTCAGTATTTCCTCCAGTCCCTGTGTTTACAGTTGTGACAGCTCAGTATTTCCCCCAGTCCCTGTGTTTACAGTTGTGACTGTTCAGTATTTCCTCCAGGCCCAGTGTTTACAGTTGTGACAGTTCAGTATTTCCTCCAGGACCTGTGTTTAAAGTTGTGACAGTTCAGTATTTCCTCCAGTCCCTGTGTTTACAGTTGTGACAGTTCAGTATTTCCTCCAGTCCCTGTGTTTACAGTTGTGACAGTTCAGTATTTCCTCCAGGCCCAGTGTTTACAGTTGTGACAGCTCAGTATTTCCCCCAGTCCCTGTGTTTACAGTTGTGACTGTTCAGTATTTCCTCCAGGCCCTGTGTTTACAGTTGTGACAGTTCAGTATTTCCTCCAGGACCTGTGTTTAAAGTTGTGACAGTTCAGTATTTCCTCCAGTCCCTGTGTTTACAGTTGTGACAGTTCAGTATTTCCTCCAGGCCCAGTGTTTACAGTTGTGACAGTTCAGTATTTCCTCCAGGCCCTGTGTTTAAAGTTGTGACAGCTCAGTATTTCCCCCAGTCCCTGTGTTTACAGTTGTGACTGTTCAGTATTTCCTCCAGTCCCTGTTTTTACAGTTGTGACAGTTCAGTATTTCCTCCAGGCCCTGTGTTTAAAGTTGTGACAGCTCAGTATTTCCCCCAGTCCCTGTGTTTACAGTTGTGACTGTTCAGTATTTCCTCCAGTCCCTGTGTTTACAGTTGTGACAGCTCAGTATTTCCCCCAGTCCCTGTGTTTACAGTTGTGACAGTTCAGTATTTCCTCCAGGCCCAGTGTTTACAGTTGTGACAGTTCAGTATTTCCTCCAGGCCCTTTGTTTAAAGTTGTGGCAGTTCAGTATTTCCTCCAGTCCCTGTGTTTACAGTTGTGACAGCTCAGTATTTCCCCCAGTCGGTGTGTTTACAGTTGTGACTGTTCAGTATTTCCCCCAGGACCTGTGTTTAAAGTTGTGACAGTTCAGTATTTCCTCCAGGCCCAGTGTTTACAGTTGTGACAGTTCAGTATTTCCTCCAGTCCCTGTGTTTACAGTTGTGACAGTTCAGTATTTCCTCCTGTCCCTGTGTTTACATTTGTGACAGTTCAGTATTTCCTCCAGTCCCTGTGTTTACAGTTGTGACAGTTCAGTATTTCCTCCAGGCCCAGTGTTTACAGTTGTGACAGTTCAGTATTTCCTCCAGTCCCTGTGTTTACAGTTGTGACAGTTCAGTATTTCCCCCAGGCCCTGTGTTTACAGTTGTGACAGTTCAGTATTTCCCCCAGGCCCTGTGTTTACATTTGTGACAGTTCAGTATTTCATCCAGTCCCTGTGTTTACATTTGTGACAGTTCAGTATTTCCTCCAGGCCCAGTGTTTACAGTTGTGACAGTTCAGTATTTCCTCCTGTCCCTGTGTTTACATTTGTGACAGTTCAGTATTTCCTCCAGGCCCAGTGTTTACAGTTGTGACAGTTCAGTATTTCCTCCAGGCCCAGTGTTTACAGTTGTGACAGTTCAGTATTTCCTCCAGTCCCTGTGTTTACAGTTGTGACTGTTCAGTATTTCCTCCAGTCCCTGTGTTTACAGTTGTGACAGCTCAGTATTTCCTCCAGTCCCTGTGTTTAAAGTTGTGACAGTTCAGTATTTCCTCCAGTCCCTGTGTTTACAGTTGTGACAGCTCAGTATTTCCCCCAGTCCCTGTGTTTACAGTTGTGACTGTTCAGTATTTCCCCCAGGACCTGTGTTTACAGTTGTGACAGTTCAGTATTTCCCCCAGGACCTGTGTTTAAATTTGTGACAGTTCAGTATTTCCTCCAGTCCCTGTGTTTACAGTTGTGACAGTTCAGTATTTCCCCCAGGACCTGTGTTTAAATTTGTGACAGTTCAGTATTTCCTCCAGGCCCAGTGTTTACAGTTGTGACAGTTCAGTATTTCCTCCAGTCCCTGTGTTTACATTTGTGACAGTTCAGTATTTCCTCCAGGCCCAGTGTTTACAGTTGTGACAGTTCAGTATTTCCTCCAGTCCCTGTGTTTACATTTGTGACAGTTCAGTATTTCCTCCAGTCCCTGTGTTTACATTTGTGACAGTTCAGTATTTCCCCCAGGCCCAGTGTTTACAGTTGTGACAGTTCAGTATTTCCTCCAGTCCCTGTGTTTACATTTGTGACAGTTCAGTATTTCCCACAGTCCCCTGGGCCAGATGGGATTTATCCTAGGATTCTCTGGGAAGCTAGGGAGGAGATTGCAGAGCCTTTGTCCTTGATCTTTATGTCGTCATTGTCGACAGGAATAGTGCCGGAAGACTGGAGGATAGCAAATGTTGTCTCCTTGTTCAAGAAGGGGAGTAGAGACAGCCCTGGTAATTATAGACCTGTGAGCCTTATTTCGGTTGTGGGTAAAATGTTGGAAAAGGTTATAAGAGACAGGATTTATAATCATCTTGAAAAGAATAAGTTCATTAGCGATAGTCAGCACGGTTTTGTGAAGGGTAGGTCGTGCCTCACAAACCTTATTGAGTTTTTCGAGAAGGTGACCAAACAGGTGGATGAGGGTAAAGCCGTGGATGTGGTGTATATGGATTTCAGTAAGGCGTTTGATAAGGTTCCCCACGGTAGGCGATTGCCGAAAATATGGAAGTATGGGGTTGAAGGCGATTTAGAGCTTTGGATCAGAAATTGGCTAGCTGAAAGAAGACAGAGGGTGGTGGTTGATGGCAAATGTTCATCCTGGAGTTTAGTTACCAGTGGTGTACCGCAAGGTTCTGTTTTGGGGCCACTGCTGTTTGTCATTTTTATAAATGACCTGGAAGAGGGTGTCGAAGGGTGGGTTAGTAAATTTGCGGATGACACTAAGGTCGGTGGAGTTGTGGATAGTGCCAAAGGATGTTGTAGGGTTCAGACAGACATAGATAGGCTGCAGAGCTGGGCTGAGAGATGGCAAATGGAGTTTAATGCGGAAGAGTGCGAGGTGATTCACTTTAGAAGGAGTAACAGGAATGCAGAGTACTGGGCTAATGGAAAGATTCTTGGTAGTGTAGATGAACAGAGAGATCTTGGTGTCCAGGTGCATAAATCTCTGACTGTTGCCACCCAGGTTAATAGGGCTGTTAAGAAGGCATATGGTGTGTTCGCTTTTATTAGTAGGGGGATCGAGTTTCGGAGCCACGAGGTCATGCTGCAGCTGTACAAAACTCTGGTGAGACTGCACCTGGAGTATTGCGTGCAGTTCTGGTCACCGCATTATAGGAAGGATGTGGAAGCTATGGAAAGGGTGCAGAGGAGATTTACTAGGATGTTGCCTGGTATGGAAGGAAGGTCTTACGAGGAAAGGCTGAGGGACTTGAGGTTGTTTTCGTTGGAGAGAAGGAGGAGGAGAGGTGACTTAATAGAGACATATAAGATAATCAGAGGGTTAGATAGGGTGGATAGTGAGAGTCTTTTTCCTCGGATGGTGATGGCAAACACGAGGGGACAGAGCTTTAAGTTGAGGGGTGATAGATATAGGACAGATGTCAGAGGTAGTTTCTTTACTCAGAGAGTAGTAGGGGTGTGGAACGCCCTGCCTGCAGCAGTAGTAGACTCGCCAACTTTAAGGGCATTTAAGTGGTCGTTGGATAGACATATGGATGAAAATGGAATAGTGTAGGTCAGATGGTTCCACAGGTCGGCGCAACATCGAGGGCCGAAGGGCCTGTACAGCGCTTTAATGTTCTAATTCTAATTCTAAGTTAGGACAATTTTATTTGAGGAACAGAAGGCTAAGAGGTGATTTGATAGAGGTATTCAAAATCATGAGGTGTCTGGACAGAGTCGATAGAGAGAAACTGTCCCACACGTGAAAGGATCAAGAATTAGAGGGCACAGATTTAAAGTATTTGGCAACAGAAGCAAAAGTGACATGAGGAAAAACTTTTTCACGCAGCAAGTGGTTAAGGTCTGGAATGTGCTGCCTGGGAACCTGGTGGAGGCAGCTTCAATTGAAGCATTCAAAAGGGAATTAGATAGTTATGTGAAAAGGAAGAATGTGCAGGGTTATGGGAAGAAGGAAGGGGAATGGACCTGAGGGAATGTCTCTTTCAGAGAGCCAGTGCAAACATGATGGGCCGAATGGCCACCTTCTGCGCTGTAACAATTCTGTTATTCTGTGATGTTTTGGTGCTTTTTTTTAATCTACTCTTCTCCCGCTGCTCCTCTCTTATTGACCAGCTTTTGGTTCTTTTTAAATCAGCACCATTCGTGACTCCTCAGATACTGAAGCAGTCCGTGTTGAATTGCAGCAAGACCGGGACAATATCCAGGCTTGGGCTGATAAGTGGCAAGTAACATTCGCACCACACAAGTGCCAGGCAATGATAATCTCCAAAAAGAGAGAATCTAACCATGTCCCCTTGAAATTCAACAGCATTACCATCGCTGAATTCCCCACTATCAACATGCTAGGGGTTACCATTGACCACAAACTGAACTTGAGTAGCCATATAAACACTGTGGCTACAAGAGCAGGTCAGAGGCTAGGAATCCTGAGGTGAGTAACTCACCTCCTGTCTCCCCAAAGCCTGTCCACAATCTACAAGGCACAAGTCAGGAGTATGATGGAATACTCTCCACTTTCCTGGATGGGTGCAGCTCCAACAACACTCAAGAAGCTCGACACCATCCAAGACAAAGCAGCCCGCTTGATTGCCACCCCATCTACAAACATTCACTCCCTCCATCACCGACACACAGTGACAGCAGTGTGTACCATCTACAAGATGCACTGCAGCAATGCGCCAAGGCTCCTTAGACAGCACCTTCCAAACCCACGACCTCTACCAACTAGAAGGAAAAGGGCAGCAAATACATGGGAACACCACCACCTGCAAGTTCCCCTCCAAGTCATGCACCATCCTGACTTGGAACTGTATCGCCGTTCCTTCACTGCCACTGGGTCAAAATCCTGGAACACCCTTCCTAACAGCACTGTGGGTATACCTACCCCAAATGGACTGCTGCGGTTCAAGAAGGAAGCTCACCACCATCTTCTGAAGGGCAATTAGGGATGGGCAATAAATGCTGGCCTGGCCTGCGACGCCCACATCCCATGAATGAATATAAACTCCTCTCCCACTGCCCCTCTCTAATTCACCAGGTTTTGCTGCTTTATTAGTCCACTCCTCTTCCGCTGTTGTTGGGGCTGTTACACAGTTGGCTCTCCCAATGCGCTTCTGTCTTTTTTCCTGCCAACTGCTAAGTCTCTTCGACTCGCCGCTCTTTAGCCCCGCCTTTATGGTTGCCCGCCAGCTCTGGAGATCACTGGCAACTGACTCCCACGACTTGTGATCAATGTCACAGGACTTCATGTTGCTTTTGCAGACGTCTTTAAAACGGAGAGACGGACGGCCGGCGGGTCTGATACCAGTGACGAGCTCGCTGTAGAATGCCTCCTTGGGGATTCTGCCATCTTCTATGTGGCTCACATGGCTAAGCCATGTCAAGCGCCGCTGGCTCAGTAGGATGTATATGCTGGGGATGTTGGCCGCCTCAAGGACTTCTGAGTTGGAGATACAGTCCTGCCACCTGATGCCAAAGATTCTCCGGAGGCAACGAAGATGGAATGAATTGAGACGTTGCTCTTGGCTGACATACGTTGTCCGGGCCTCGCTGCTGTTGAGCAAGGTAATGAGGATACAGGCTTGAAACATTCGGTATTTCCCATGCGCTTGTTGATTTCTGCATCGAGAGACAGGTTACTGGTGATAGTTGAGCCTAGGTAGGTGAACTCTTGAACCACTTCCAGAGCGTGGTCACCAATATTGATGGATGGAGCATAACGAAGCATTGCTTAGTTACTAATGAAGAAGGGTCACTGACCCGAAACGTTAACTCTGCTTCTCTTTCCACAGATGCTGCCAGACCTGCTGAGTGATTCCAGCATTTCTTGTTTTTATTTCAGATTTCCAGTATCCGCAGTATTTTGCTTTTATTATTGCTTAATTACTGACTAAATAAACATAATAAAATCAGTTCTTCACTGATGGTAATGCATTATTTAAATACTGCACTTTAAAATCTCTGTGACTGCTGAATTCAATAACAAGTGAGGCTGTCATCGTAATGTATTTAAATTTATATTTAATTGCCTGTAAATACTAAATACATTGACTATATTGTCTAACAGATGAACAGTTCTCCAATACCAATAACCACAGATATTTTTGTTTGAATGTATTAATTGAGTTGTGTTACTGGGATCTATAGATTAGATTTCCTCTAACACTCTGCTGCAGTCTTACCCTGTGAATCTCAGCATCTCCTCTCACTGTATTGAACCCTCTGTCTCCTCAGACATTGTGTCAGTTTATCCACTTTCCCATACCATCTGCTCCAGTCTCCCCTTCAGTACCAACATGTCCTTTTCCTTCTCTCCTTCCCAAACTCATTCACTGGTTCCACCTCCAGCTGCGTCTTCCAAATAAATCCCAACCCTCAAACTCACCGCAGCAGCTCTCAGAATTGTCCCATTTTGTACCAGTCCCTGTCGGCTTTCTGAACCCACAGCAAGAAACCATCTGCACATCCCGCTGCCCTAAACATTCCCGATCAACAGTCTGGAGACAAATTCCCATTTAACCCATGAGATTCCATCTCTGGAAAACCCTTTCTCATTCCCCCACAGGCACTGCATCCTCACTCTGTACTTCCAGTAGATCCAGTGTTGACCATATTCACTTTCTGTCTCAATTTCCCATTTCATTATTAATAATTGTGTTTTAAACATTTCACTGCGACAAAGCACTGCCCAGGTCAATGAATCAGTTTTCACTGTTCGATGCAGCAACAAAGCTGGAAATTTCAGCCCAGATCCTGTCAAACTGTTGCTTTGTCTCCAGGTCTGATCAGTAATTTCTCTGCTTCCTTTTCTCTCTCTCTTCCAGTTAACTTGGTGGCGATTGTGATCCTGTCCCGAGGAAAGTGTGGTCTCTCCAAATGTACCAGTGTCTACCTGGTGGGAATGGCAGTGTCTGATCTCCTGGTCGTTATCAATCATCTCATATTGTTGTGGATTGTTTTATTTTATTTCCCAGATTCATTCCTGAGTACTATGCCCATGTGTGCTCTTATTACAGTTCTGAGTTCTGCAGCCATAGCAACTTCTGTCTGGCTCACAGTCACTTTCACCTTTGATAGATTTGTGGCCATTTGTTGTGAGAAGCTGAGAGCAAAATATTGCACCGAGAAAATGGCAGCTGTGGTTGTCGGAACAGTGAGTGTGCTGGGATTTTTACTGTCTCTCCCCTGGTACTTTACACTTGAAAACGAGGAAATTATTGATAGTGTTCCCATGGGATGTGCTTTTAAACCAAGCTTCTTCACTTCCCCCACATGGGAGGCATTTCAATTGTTGTACTACATTTTAAACCCTTGTGTCCTGCTCTTTATGATTTTATGAAGAAGTGTAGTCGAGGTAGCTGTGGGAGTCAGTGGGCTTATAATGGATATTGGTAGACAACCTATCCCCAGCTACCTCGACTACACTTCTTCACACCCTACCTCCTGTAAGGACTCCATTCCATTCTCCCAGTTTCTCCGTCTCCGACGCATCTGCTCTGATGATGCTACCTTCCATGACGGTGCTTCTGATATGACCTCCTTTTTCCTCAACCGAGGATTTCCCCCCACTGTGGTTGACAGGGCCCTCAACCATGTCCGACCCATTCCCCGCACCTCTACCCTCACCCCTTCCCCTCCCTCCCAGAACCGTGACAGGGTTCCCTTGTCCTCACTTTTCATCCCACCAGCCTCCATATCCAAAGGATCATCCTCCGCCATTTTCGCCACCTCCAGCGTGATGCCACCACCAGTCGCATCTTCCCCTCCCTTCCCCTGTCAGCATTCCGAAGGGATCGTTCCCTCCGCGACACCCTGGTCCACTCCTCCATTACCCCCACCACCTCGTCCCCGTCCCAGGGCACCTTCCCTTGCAATCGCAGGAGGTGTAATACCTGCCCATTTACCTCCTCTCTCCTCACTATCCCAGGCCCCAAACACTCCTTTCAGGTGAAGCAGCGATTTACTTGTACTTCTTTCAATGTAGTATACTGTATTCGCTGCTCACAGTGTGGTCTCGTCTACATTGGGGAGACCAAGCGCAGACTGGGTGACCGCTTTGCGGAACATCTCCGCTCAGTCCGCAAGCAGGACCCTGAGCTTCCGGTTGCTTGCCATTTCAACACTCCCCCCTGCTCTCATGCTCACATCTCTGTCCTGGGATTGCTGCAGTGTTCCAGTGAACATCAACGCAAGCTCGAGGAACAGCATCTCATCTACCGATTAGGCACACTACAGCCTGCCGGACTGAACATTGAGTTCAATAATTTCAGAGCATGACAGCCCCCCACTTTACTTTCATTTTTAGTCATTTTTAGTTATTTTTTCTTCCTTTTTTTTTGCATTCCTTTTTACATTTTTTGCATTTATTTCATTTCATCTTAGTTTGTTCAGTTTGCTTACCCACTGTTTTTTAAAGGTTGTTGTTCTTCAGGTTTGCACTTGCTGATGTTCTATATTCAGTATATTCACACCTAATCTGTACTAATGCTTTGTCTTTCAAAACACCATTAACATATTGTTTGCCTTTGCTCTGTGACCTTTTGGTCAGCTATGTGGCCTGGTCCAATCTGCACCTTCTCCTTTGTTATCTCTTGCCCAACCCCCACCTCACTTGTTTATAATCTGTGACTTTTCTAATATTTGTCAGTTCCGAAGAAGGGTCACTGACCCGAAACGTTAACTCTGCTTCTCTTTCCACAGATGCTGCCAGACCTGCTGAGTGAATCCAGCATTTCTTGTTTTTGTTGTAGATGAAAACACACTGGTGGGCAAGATAAAACAAAATCCTAAGGCGTGTCATAAGTATATTAAGTGCAAGAGGATAACTAGGAAAGAGTAGGGCCTATGAGGGACCAAAGTGGCAATCTGTGTGTGGAGCCGGAGGACATAGGTGAGGTTTTCAATGATGGCTTTTCATTTGTGTTCAATATGGAGAAGGACGATTTATGTGCAGAGATCAGGCAGGGGGATTGTGATATACTTGATCATATTAGCAATGAAAGGGGGGAAGTATTAGCTGTTTTAGCGGGAGTAAAAGACGATAAACCCCCAGACCCAGATGAGATGTATCCCAGGCTGTTATGTGAGGCAAGGGAGGAGTTAGCAGGGGCTCTGACACAAATTTTCAAATCCTCTCTGTATACGGTTGTGAAAGCTCCGCATTTCCCCCAGGACCTGTCTTTAAAGTTGTGACAGCTCAGTATTTACCCCAGGACCTGTCCTTAAAGTTGTGACAGCTCAGTATTTACCCCAGGACCTGTCCTTAAAGTTGTGACAGCTCAGTATTTTACCCAGGACCTGTGTTTAAATTTGTGAAAGCTCAGTATTTTACCCGCGACCTGTGTTTAAAGTTGTGACAGCTCAGTATTTCCCCCAGGAACTCTCTTTAAAGTTGTGACAGCTCAGTATTTCCTTCCAGGACCTGTGTTTAAAGTTGTGACAGCTCAGTATTTCCCCCAGGATATGTCTTTAAAGTTGTGACAGCTCAGTATTTCCCCCAGGACCTGTGATTAAAGTTGTGACAGCTCAGTATTTCCCCCAGGACCTGTCTTTAAAGTTGTTACAGTTCAGGATTTCCCCCAGGCCCTGTCTTTAAAGTTGTGACAGCTCAGTATTTCCCCCAGGACCTGTCTTTAAAGTTGTGACAGCTCAGTATTTCCCCCAGGACCTGTGTTTAAAGTTGTGACAGGTCAGTATTTCCCCCAGGCCCTGTCTTTAAAGTTCTGTCAGTGCAGTCTTTCCTCCAGGATCTGTATTTAAAGTTGTCACAGATCAGTATTTTACGCAGGACCTGTGTTTAAAGTTGTGACAGCTCAGTCTTTCCCCCAGGCACTGTCTTTAAAGTTGTGGCAGCTCAGTATTTCCCCCAGGACCTGTCTTTAAAGTTCTGACAGCTCAGTATTTCCCCCAGGACCTGTCTTTAAAGTTCTGACAGCTCAGTATTTTACGCAGGACCTGTGTTTAAAATTGTGACAGCTCAGTATTTCCCCAAGAACCTGTGTTTAAAGTTGTGACAGCTCAGTATTTTACCCAGGACCTGTGTTTAAAGTTGTGACAGCTCAGTATTTCCCCCAGGACCTGTCTTTAAAGTTGTGACAGCTCAGTCTTTCCCCCAGGACCTGCGTTTCAAGTTGTGACAGTTCAGTATTTCCTGCAGGGCCTGTCTTTCAAGTTGTGACAGTTCAGTACTTCCTGCAGGGCCTGTGTTTAAAGTTGTGACAGTTCAGTATTTCCTGCAGGGCCTGTGTTTAAAGTTGTGACAACTCAGTATTTCCCCCAGGACCTGTCTTTAAAGTTGTGACAGCTCAGTATTTCCCCCAGGCCCTGTGTTTAAAGTTGTGACATCTCAGTATTTCCTCCAGCACTGTGCTAAAGTTGTGACAGCTCAGTATTTCCTCCAGGATCTGTGTTTAAATTTGTGACAGTTTAGTATTTTCCCCAGGACCTGTGTTTAAAGTTGTGACAGTTCAGTATTTCCCCCAGGACCTGTGTTTAAAGTTGTGACAGTTCAGTATTTCCCCCAGGACCTGTGTTTAAAGTTGTGACAGTTCAGTATTTCACCCAGGACCTGCCTTTAAAGTTGTGACAGCTCAGTATTTTCCCCAGGACCTGTCTTTAAAGTTGTGACAGCTCAGTATTTCCCCCAGGACCTGTCTTTAAAGTTCTGACAGCTCAGTATTTCCCCCAGGACCTGTCTTTAAAGTTCTGACAGCTCACTATTTTACGCAGGACCTGTGTTTAAAATTGTGACAGCTCAGTATTTCCCCAAGAACCTGTGTTTAAAGTTGTGACAGCTCAGTATTTTACCCAGGACCTGTGTTTCAAGTTGTGACAGCTCAGTATTGCCCCCAGGACCTGTCTTTAAAGATGTGACAGCTCAGTCTTTCCCCCAGGACCTGCGTTTCAAGTTGCGACAGTTCAGTATTTCCTGCAGGGCCTGTGTTTCAAGTTGTGACAGTTCAGTACTTCCTGCAGGGCCTGTGTTTAAAGTTGTGACAGTTCAGTATTTCCTGCAGGGCCTGTGTTTAAAGTTGTGACAACTCAGTATTTCCCCCAGGACCTGTCTTTAAAGTTGTGACAGCTCAGTATTTCCCCCAGGCCCTGTGTTTAAAGTTGTGACATCTCAGTATTTCCTCCAGCACCTGTGCTAAAGTTGTGACAGCTCAGTATTTTCTCCAGGATCTGTGTTTAAAGTTGTGACAGGTTAGTATTTTCCCCAGGACCTGTGTTTAAAGTTGTGACAGTTCAGTATTTCCCCCAGGACCTGTGTTTAAAGTTGTGACAGTTCAGTATTTTCCCCAGGACCTGCCTTTAAAGTTGTGACAGCTCAGTATTTTGCCCAGGACCTGTCTTTAAAGTTGTGACAGCTCAGTGTTTTCCCCAGGATCTGTGTTTAAAGTTGTGACAGTTCAGTATTTTCCCCAGGACCTGTCTTTAAAGTTGTGACAGCTCAGTATTTTCCCCAGGACCTGTCTTTAAAGTTGTGACAGTTCAGTATTTTCCCCAGGACCTGTCTTTAAAGTTGTGACAGCTCAGTATTTTCCCCAGGTCCTGTCTTTAAAGTTGTGACAGCTCAGTATTTTCCCCAGGAACTGTCTTTAAAGTTGTGACAGCTCAGTATTTTCCCCAGGACCTGTCTTGAAAGTTGTGACAGCTCACTATTTCCTCCAGGCCCTGTATTTACAGTTGTGACAGTTCAGTATTTCCCCCAGGACCTGTGTTTAAAGTTGTGACAGTTCAGTATTTCCCCCAGGACCTGTGTTTAAAGTTGTGACAGTTCATTATTTCCTCCAGGACCTGTGTTTAAAGTTGTGACAGTTCAGTATTTCCCCCAGGACCTGTGTTTAAAGTTGTGACAGTTCAGTATTTCCCCCAGGACCTGTGTTTAAAGTTGTGACAGTTCATTATTTCCTCCAGGACCTGTGTTTAAAGTTGTGACAGTTCAGTATTTCCCCCAGGACCTGTGTTTAAAGTTGTGACAGTTCAGTATTTCCCCCAGGATCTGTGTTTACAGTTGTGACAGCTCAGTATTTCCCCCAGAACCTGTGTTTAAAGTTGTGACAGCTCAGTACTTCCCCCAGGACCTGTGTTTAAAGTTGTGACAGCTCAGCATTTCCCCCAGGACCTGTATTTAAAGTTGTGACAGTTCAGTATTTCCCCCAGGACCTGTGTTTAAAGTTGTGACAGTTCAGTATTATCCCCAGGATCTGTGTTTAAAGTTGTGACAGTTCAGTATTTCCCCCAGGACCAGTGTTTAAAGTTGTGACAGTTCAGTATTTCCCCCAGGACCTGTGTTTAAAGTTGTGACAGTTCAGTATTATCCCCAGGACCTGTGTTTAAAGTTGTGACAGTTCAGTATTATCCCCATGACCTGTGTTTAAAGTTGTGACAGCTCAGTATTTCCCACAGGACCTGTGTTTAAAGTTGTGACAGTTCAGTATTATCCCCAGGACCTGTGTTTAAAGTTGTGACAGTTCAGTATTTTACCCAGGACCTGTCTTTAAAGTTGTGACAGCTCAGTATTTTCCCCAGGACCTGTCTTTAACGTTGTGACAGCTCAGTATTTTCCCCAGGATCTGTGTTTAAAGTGGTGACAGTTCAGTATTTTCCCCAGGACCTGTCTTGAAAGTTGTGACAGCTCAGTATTTTCCCCAGGATCTGTGTTTAAAGTTGTGACAGTTCAGTATTTCCCCCAGGAACTGTGTTTAAAGTTGTGACAGCTCAGTATTTCCCCCAGGAACTCTCTTTAAAGTTGTGACAGCTCAGTATTTCCTTCCAGGACCTGTGTTTAAAGTTGTGACAGCTCAGTATTTCCCCCAGGATATGTCTTTAAAGTTGTGACAGCTCAGTATTTCCCCCAGGACCTGTGTTTAAAGTTGTGACAGCTCAGTATTTCCCCCAGGACCTGTCTTTAAAGTTGTTACAGTTCAGGATTTCCCCCAGGCCCTGTCTTTAAAGTTGTGACAGCTCAGTATTTCCCCCAGGACCTGTCTTTAAAGTTGTGACAGCTCAGTATTTCCCCCAGGACCTGTGTTTAAAGTTGTGACAGGTCAGTATTTCCCCCAGGCCCTGTCTTTAAAGTTCTGTCAGTGCAGTCTTTCCTCCAGGATCTGTATTTAAAGTTGTCACAGATCAGTATTTTACGCAGGACCTGTGTTTAAAGTTGTGACAGCTCAGTCTTTCCCCCAGGCACTGTCTTTAAAGTTGTGGCAGCTCAGTATTTCCCCCAGGACCTGTCTTTAAAGTTCTGACAGCTCAGTATTTCCCCCAGGACCTGTCTTTAAAGTTCTGACAGCTCAGTATTTTACGCAGGACCTGTGTTTAAAATTGTGACAGCTCAGTATTTCCCCAAGAACCTGTGTTTAAAGTTGTGACAGCTCAGTATTTTACCCAGGACCTGTGTTTAAAGTTGTGACAGCTCAGTATTTCCCCCAGGACCTGTCTTTAAAGTTGTGACAGCTCAGTCTTTCCCCCAGGACCTGCGTTTCAAGTTGTGACAGTTCAGTATTTCCTGCAGGGCCTGTCTTTCAAGTTGTGACAGTTCAGTACTTCCTGCAGGGCCTGTGTTTAAAGTTGTGACAGTTCAGTATTTCCTGCAGGGCCTGTGTTTAAAGTTGTGACAACTCAGTATTTCCCCCAGGACCTGTCTTTAAAGTTGTGACAGCTCAGTATTTCCCCCAGGCCCTGTGTTTAAAGTTGTGACATCTCAGTATTTCCTCCAGCACCTGTGCTAAAGTTGTGACAGCTCAGTATTTCCTCCAGGATCTGTGTTTAAATTTGTGACAGTTTAGTATTTTCCCCAGGACCTGTGTTTAAAGTTGTGACAGTTCAGTATTTCCCCCAGGACCTGTGTTTAAAGTTGTGACAGTTCAGTATTTCCCCCAGGACCTGTGTTTAAAGTTGTGACAGTTCAGTATTTCACCCAGGACCTGCCTTTAAAGTTGTGACAGCTCAGTATTTTCCCCAGGACCTGTCTTTAAAGTTGTGACAGCTCAGTATTTCCCCCAGGACCTGTCTTTAAAGTTCTGACAGCTCAGTATTTCCCCCAGGACCTGTCTTTAAAGTTCTGACAGCTCACTATTTTACGCAGGACCTGTGTTTAAAATTGTGACAGCTCAGTATTTCCCCAAGAACCTGTGTTTAAAGTTGTGACAGCTCAGTATTTTACCCAGGACCTGTGTTTCAAGTTGTGACAGCTCAGTATTGCCCCCAGGACCTGTCTTTAAAGATGTGACAGCTCAGTCTTTCCCCCAGGACCTGCGTTTCAAGTTGCGACAGTTCAGTATTTCCTGCAGGGCCTGTGTTTCAAGTTGTGACAGTTCAGTACTTCCTGCAGGGCCTGTGTTTCAAGTTGTGACAGTTCAGTATTTCCTGCAGGGCCTGTGTTTAAAGTTGTGACAACTCAGTATTTCCCCCAGGACCTGTCTTTAAAGTTGTGACAGCTCAGTATTTCCCCCAGGCCCTGTGTTTAAAGTTGTGACATCTCAGTATTTCCTCCAGCACCTGTGCTAAAGTTGTGACAGCTCAGTATTTTCTCCAGGATCTGTGTTTAAAGTTGTGACAGGTTAGTATTTTCCCCAGGACCTGTGTTTAAAGTTGTGACAGTTCAGTATTTCCCCCAGGACCTGTGTTTAAAGTTGTGACAGTTCAGTATTTTCCCCAGGACCTGCCTTTAAAGTTGTGACAGCTCAGTATTTTGCCCAGGACCTGTCTTTAAAGTTGTGACAGCTCAGTGTTTTCCCCAGGATCTGTGTTTAAAGTTGTGACAGTTCAGTATTTTCCCCAGGACCTGTCTTTAAAGTTGTGACAGCTCAGTATTTTCCCCAGGACCTGTCTTTAAAGTTGTGACAGTTCAGTATTTTCCCCAGGACCTGTCTTTAAAGTTGTGACAGCTCAGTATTTTCCCCAGGTCCTGTCTTTAAAGTTGTGACAGCTCAGTATTTTCCCCAGGAACTGTCTTTAAAGTTGTGACAGCTCAGTATTTTCCCCAGGACCTGTCTTGAAAGTTGTGACAGCTCACTATTTCCTCCAGGCCCTGTATTTACAGTTGTGACAGTTCAGTATTTCCCCCAGGACCTGTGTTTAAAGTTGTGACAGTTCAGTATTTCCCCCAGGACCTGTGTTTAAAGTTGTGACAGTTCATTATTTCCTCCAGGACCTGTGTTTAAAGTTGTGACAGTTCAGTATTTCCCCCAGGACCTGTGTTTAAAGTTGTGACAGTTCAGTCTTTCCCCCAGGACCTGTGTTTAAAGTTGTGACAGTTCATTATTTCCTCCAGGACCTGTGTTTAAAGTTGTGACAGTTCAGTATTTCCCCCAGGACCTGTGTTTAAAGTTGTGACAGTTCAGTATTTCCCCCAGGATCTGTGTTTACAGTTGTGACAGCTCAGTATTTCCCCCAGAACCTGTGTTTAAAGTTGTGACAGCTCAGTATTTCCTTCCAGGACCTGTGTTTAAAGTTGTGACAGCTCAGCATTTCCCCCAGGACCTGTATTTAAAGTTGTGACAGTTCAGTATTTCCCCCAGGACCTGTGTTTAAAGTTGTGACAGTTCAGTATTATCCCCAGGATCTGTGTTTAAAGTTGTGACAGTTCAGTATTTCCCCCAGGACCAGTGTTTAAAGTTGTGACAGTTCAGTATTTCCCCCAGGACCTGTGTTTAAAGTTGTGACAGTTCAGTATTATCCCCAGGACCTGTGTTTAAAGTTGTGACAGTTCAGTATTATCCCCATGACCTGTGTTTAAAGTTGTGACAGCTCAGTATTTCCCACAGGACCTGTGTTTAAAGTTGTGACAGCTCAGTATTATCCCCAGGACCTGTGTTTAAAGTTGTGACAGTTCAGTATTTTACCCAGGACCTGTCTTTAAAGTTGTGACAGCTCAGTATTTTCCCCAGGACCTGTCTTTAACGTTGTGACAGCTCAGTATTTTCCCCAGGATCTGTGTTTAAAGTTGTGACAGTTCAGTATTTTCCCCAGGACCTGTCTTTAAAGTTGTGACAGCTCAGTATTTTCCCCAGGATCTGTGTTTAAAGTTGTGACAGTTCAGTATTTCCCCCAGGAACTGTGTTTAAAGTTGTGACAGCTCAGTATTTCCTCCAGGACCTGTGTCTACAGGTGTGACAGCTCAGTATTTCCTCCAGGACCTGTGTTTAAAGTTGTGACAGCTCCGTATTTCCCCCAGGACCTGTCTTTAAAGTTGTGACAGCTCAGTATTTCCTCCAGGCCCTGTATTTACAGTTGTGACAGCCCAGTATTTCCTCCAGGACCTGTGTTTAAAGTTGTGACAGTTCGGTATATCCCCCAGGACCTGTGGTTAAAGTTCTGACAGTTCATTATTTCCTCCAGGACCTGTGTTTAAAGTTGTGACAGCTCAGTATTTCCCCCAGGACCTGTGTTTAAAGTTGTGACAGTTCAGTATTATCCCCAGGACCTGTGTTTAAAGTTGTGACAGTTCAGTATTTTACCCAGGCCCTGTCTTTAAAGTTGTGACAGCTCAGTATTTTCCCCAGAATCTGTGTTTAAAGTTGTGACAGTTCAGTATTTCCCCCAGGACCTGTGTTTAAAGTTGTGACAGTTCAGTATTTCCCCCAGGACCTGTGTTTAAAGTTGTGGCAGCTCAGTATTTCCTCCAGGACCTGTGTTTACAGGTGTGACAGCTCAGTATTTCCTCCAGGACCTGTCTTTAAAGTTGTGACAGCTCAGTATTTCCCCCAGGACCTGTGTTTAAAGTTGTGACAGCTCAGTATTTCCTCCAGGCCCTGTATTTACAGTTGTGACAACCCAGTATTTCCTCCAGGACCTGTGCTAAAGTTGTGACAGCTCAGTATTTACCCCAGGACCTGTCCTTAAAGTTGTGACAGCTCAGTATTTTACCCAGGACCTGTGTTTAAATTTGTGAAAGCTCAGTATTTTACCCGCGACCTGTGTTTAAAGTTGTGACAGCTCAGTATTTCCCCCAGGAACTCTCTTTAAAGTTGTGACAGCTCAGTATTTCCTTCCAGGACCTGTGTTTAAAGTTGTGACAGCTCAGTATTTCCCCCAGGATATGTCTTTAAAGTTGTGACAGCTCAGTATTTCCCCCAGGACCTGTGTTTAAAGTTGTGACAGCTCAGTATTTCCCCCAGGACCTGTCTTTAAAGTTGTTACAGTTCAGGATTTCCCCCAGGCCCTGTCTTTAAAGTTGTGACAGCTCAGTATTTCCCCCAGGACCTGTCTTTAAAGTTGTGACAGCTCAGTATTTCCCCCAGGACCTGTGTTTAAAGTTGTGACAGGTCAGTATTTCCCCCAGGCCCTGTCTTTAAAGTTCTGTCAGTGCAGTCTTTCCTCCAGGATCTGTATTTAAAGTTGTCACAGATCAGTATTTTACGCAGGACCTGTGTTTAAAGTTGTGACAGCTCAGTCTTTCCCCCAGGCACTGTCTTTAAAGTTGTGGCAGCTCAGTATTTCCCCCAGGACCTGTCTTTAAAGTTCTGACAGCTCAGTATTTCCCCCAGGACCTGTCTTTAAAGTTCTGACAGCTCAGTATTTTACGCAGGACCTGTGTTTAAAATTGTGACAGCTCAGTATTTCCCCAAGAACCTGTGTTTAAAGTTGTGACAGCTCAGTATTTTACCCAGGACCTGTGTTTAAAGTTGTGACAGCTCAGTATTTCCCCCAGGACCTGTCTTTAAAGTTGTGACAGCTCAGTCTTTCCCCCAGGACCTGCGTTTCAAGTTGTGACAGTTCAGTATTTCCTGCAGGGCCTGTCTTTCAAGTTGTGACAGTTCAGTACTTCCTGCAGGGCCTGTGTTTAAAGTTGTGACAGTTCAGTATTTCCTGCAGGGCCTGTGTTTAAAGTTGTGACAACTCAGTATTTCCCCCAGGACCTGTCTTTAAAGTTGTGACAGCTCAGTATTTCCCCCAGGCCCTGTGTTTAAAGTTGTGACATCTCAGTATTTCCTCCAGCACCTGTGCTAAAGTTGTGACAGCTCAGTATTTCCTCCAGGATCTGTGTTTAAATTTGTGACAGTTTAGTATTTTCCCCAGGACCTGTGTTTAAAGTTGTGACAGTTCAGTATTTCCCCCAGGACCTGTGTTTAAAGTTGTGACAGTTCAGTATTTCCCCCAGGACCTGTGTTTAAAGTTGTGACAGTTCAGTATTTCACCCAGGACCTGCCTTTAAAGTTGTGACAGCTCAGTATTTTCCCCAGGACCTGTCTTTAAAGTTGTGACAGCTCAGTATTTCCCCCAGGACCTGTCTTTAAAGTTCTGACAGCTCAGTATTTCCCCCAGGACCTGTCTTTAAAGTTCTGACAGCTCACTATTTTACGCAGGACCTGTGTTTAAAATTGTGACAGCTCAGTATTTCCCCAAGAACCTGTGTTTAAAGTTGTGACAGCTCAGTATTTTACCCAGGACCTGTGTTTCAAGTTGTGACAGCTCAGTATTGCCCCCAGGACCTGTCTTTAAAGATGTGACAGCTCAGTCTTTCCCCCAGGACCTGCGTTTCAAGTTGCGACAGTTCAGTATTTCCTGCAGGGCCTGTGTTTCAAGTTGTGACAGTTCAGTACTTCCTGCAGGGCCTGTGTTTAAAGTTGTGACAGTTCAGTATTTCCTGCAGGGCCTGTGTTTAAAGTTGTGACAACTCAGTATTTCCCCCAGGACCTGTCTTTAAAGTTGTGACAGCTCAGTATTTCCCCCAGGCCCTGTGTTTAAAGTTGTGACATCTCAGTATTTCCTCCAGCACCTGTGCTAAAGTTGTGACAGCTCAGTATTTTCTCCAGGATCTGTGTTTAAAGTTGTGACAGGTTAGTATTTTCCCCAGGACCTGTGTTTAAAGTTGTGACAGTTCAGTATTTCCCCCAGGACCTGTGTTTAAAGTTGTGACAGTTCAGTATTTTCCCCAGGACCTGCCTTTAAAGTTGTGACAGCTCAGTATTTTGCCCAGGACCTGTCTTTAAAGTTGTGACAGCTCAGTGTTTTCCCCAGGATCTGTGTTTAAAGTTGTGACAGTTCAGTATTTTCCCCAGGACCTGTCTTTAAAGTTGTGACAGCTCAGTATTTTCCCCAGGACCTGTCTTTAAAGTTGTGACAGTTCAGTATTTTCCCCAGGACCTGTCTTTAAAGTTGTGACAGCTCAGTATTTTCCCCAGGTCCTGTCTTTAAAGTTGTGACAGCTCAGTATTTTCCCCAGGAACTGTCTTTAAAGTTGTGACAGCTCAGTATTTTCCCCAGGACCTGTCTTGAAAGTTGTGACAGCTCACTATTTCCTCCAGGCCCTGTATTTACAGTTGTGACAGTTCAGTATTTCCCCCAGGACCTGTGTTTAAAGTTGTGACAGTTCAGTATTTCCCCCAGGACCTGTGTTTAAAGTTGTGACAGTTCATTATTTCCTCCAGGACCTGTGTTTAAAGTTGTGACAGTTCAGTATTTCCCCCAGGACCTGTGTTTAAAGTTGTGACAGTTCAGTATTTCCCCCAGGACCTGTGTTTAAAGTTGTGACAGTTCATTATTTCCTCCAGGACCTGTGTTTAAAGTTGTGACAGTTCAGTATTTCCCCCAGGACCTGTGTTTAAAGTTGTGACAGTTCAGTATTTCCCCCAGGATCTGTGTTTACAGTTGTGACAGCTCAGTATTTCCCCCAGAACCTGTGTTTAAAGTTGTGACAGCTCAGTACTTCCCCCAGGACCTGTGTTTAAAGTTGTGACAGCTCAGCATTTCCCCCAGGACCTGTATTTAAAGTTGTGACAGTTCAGTATTTCCCCCAGGACCTGTGTTTAAAGTTGTGACAGTTCAGTATTATCCCCAGGATCTGTGTTTAAAGTTGTGACAGTTCAGTATTTCCCCAGGACCAGTGTTTAAAGTTGTGACAGTTCAGTATTTCCCCCAGGACCTGTGTTTAAAGTTGTGACAGTTCAGTATTATCCCCAGGACCTGTGTTTAAAGTTGTGACAGTTCAGTATTATCCCCATGACCTGTGTTTAAAGTTGTGACAGCTCAGTATTTCCCACAGGACCTGTGTTTAAAGTTGTGACAGTTCAGTATCATCCCCAGGACCTGTGTTTAAAGTTGTGACAGTTCAGTATTTTACCCAGGACCTGTCTTTAAAGTTGTGACAGCTCAGTATTTTCCCCAGGACCTGTCTTTAACGTTGTGACAGCTCAGTATTTTCCCCAGGATCTGTGTTTAAAGTGGTGACAGTTCAGTATTTTCCCCAGGACCTGTCTTTAAAGTTGTGACAGCTCAGTATTTTCCCCAGGATCTGTGTTTAAAGTTGTGACAGTTCAGTATTTCCCCCAGGAACTGTGTTTAAAGTTGTGACAGCTCAGTATTTCCCCCAGGAACTCTCTTTAAAGTTGTGACAGCTCAGTATTTCCTTCCAGGACCTGTGTTTAAAGTTGTGACAGCTCAGTATTTCCCCCAGGATATGTCTTTAAAGTTGTGACAGCTCAGTATTTCCCCCAGGACCTGTGTTTAAAGTTGTGACAGCTCAGTATTTCCCCCAGGACCTGTCTTTAAAGTTGTTACAGTTCAGGATTTCCCCCAGGCCCTGTCTTTAAAGTTGTGACAGCTCAGTATTTCCCCCAGGACCTGTCTTTAAAGTTGTGACAGCTCAGTATTTCCCCCAGGACCTGTGTTTAAAGTTGTGACAGGTCAGTATTTCCCCCAGGCCCTGTCTTTAAAGTTCTGTCAGTGCAGTCTTTCCTCCAGGATCTGTATTTAAAGTTGTCACAGATCAGTATTTTACGCAGGACCTGTGTTTAAAGTTGTGACAGCTCAGTCTTTCCCCCAGGCACTGTCTTTAAAGTTGTGGCAGCTCAGTATTTCCCCCAGGACCTGTCTTTAAAGTTCTGACAGCTCAGTATTTCCCCCAGGACCTGTCTTTAAAGTTCTGACAGCTCAGTATTTTACGCAGGACCTGTGTTTAAAATTGTGACAGCTCAGTATTTCCCCAAGAACCTGTGTTTAAAGTTGTGACAGCTCAGTATTTTACCCAGGACCTGTGTTTAAAGTTGTGACAGCTCAGTATTTCCCCCAGGACCTGTCTTTAAAGTTGTGACAGCTCAGTCTTTCCCCCAGGACCTGCGTTTCAAGTTGTGACAGTTCAGTATTTCCTGCAGGGCCTGTCTTTCAAGTTGTGACAGTTCAGTACTTCCTGCAGGGCCTGTGTTTAAAGTTGTGACAGTTCAGTATTTCCTGCAGGGCCTGTGTTTAAAGTTGTGACAACTCAGTATTTCCCCCAGGACCTGTCTTTAAAGTTGTGACAGCTCAGTATTTCCCCCAGGCCCTGTGTTTAAAGTTGTGACATCTCAGTATTTCCTCCAGCACCTGTGCTAAAGTTGTGACAGCTCAGTATTTCCTCCAGGATCTGTGTTTAAATTTGTGACAGTTTAGTATTTTCCCCAGGACCTGTGTTTAAAGTTGTGACAGTTCAGTATTTCCCCCAGGACCTGTGTTTAAAGTTGTGACAGTTCAGTATTTCCCCCAGGACCTGTGTTTAAAGTTGTGACAGTTCAGTATTTCACCCAGGACCTGCCTTTAAAGTTGTGACAGCTCAGTATTTTCCCCAGGACCTGTCTTTAAAGTTGTGACAGCTCAGTATTTCCCCCAGGACCTGTCTTTAAAGTTCTGACAGCTCAGTATTTCCCCCAGGACCTGTCTTTAAAGTTCTGACAGCTCACTATTTTACGCAGGACCTGTGTTTAAAATTGTGACAGCTCAGTATTTCCCCAAGAACCTGTGTTTAAAGTTGTGACAGCTCAGTATTTTACCCAGGACCTGTGTTTCAAGTTGTGACAGCTCAGTATTGCCCCCAGGACCTGTCTTTAAAGATGTGACAGCTCAGTCTTTCCCCCAGGACCTGCGTTTCAAGTTGCGACAGTTCAGTATTTCCTGCAGGGCCTGTGTTTCAAGTTGTGACAGTTCAGTACTTCCTGCAGGGCCTGTGTTTCAAGTTGTGACAGTTCAGTATTTCCTGCAGGGCCTGTGTTTAAAGTTGTGACAACTCAGTATTTCCCCCAGGACCTGTCTTTAAAGTTGTGACAGCTCAGTATTTCCCCCAGGCCCTGTGTTTAAAGTTGTGACATCTCAGTATTTCCTCCAGCACCTGTGCTAAAGTTGTGACAGCTCAGTATTTTCTCCAGGATCTGTGTTTAAAGTTGTGACAGGTTAGTATTTTCCCCAGGACCTGTGTTTAAAGTTGTGACAGTTCAGTATTTCCCCCAGGACCTGTGTTTAAAGTTGTGACAGTTCAGTATTTTCCCCAGGACCTGCCTTTAAAGTTGTGACAGCTCAGTATTTTGCCCAGGACCTGTCTTTAAAGTTGTGACAGCTCAGTGTTTTCCCCAGGATCTGTGTTTAAAGTTGTGACAGTTCAGTATTTTCCCCAGGACCTGTCTTTAAAGTTGTGACAGCTCAGTATTTTCCCCAGGACCTGTCTTTAAAGTTGTGACAGTTCAGTATTTTCCCCAGGACCTGTCTTTAAAGTTGTGACAGCTCAGTATTTTCCCCAGGTCCTGTCTTTAAAGTTGTGACAGCTCAGTATTTTCCCCAGGAACTGTCTTTAAAGTTGTGACAGCTCAGTATTTTCCCCAGGACCTGTCTTGAAAGTTGTGACAGCTCACTATTTCCTCCAGGCCCTGTATTTACAGTTGTGACAGTTCAGTATTTCCCCCAGGACCTGTGTTTAAAGTTGTGACAGTTCAGTATTTCCCCCAGGACCTGTGTTTAAAGTTGTGACAGTTCATTATTTCCTCCAGGACCTGTGTTTAAAGTTGTGACAGTTCAGTATTTCCCCCAGGACCTGTGTTTAAAGTTGTGACAGTTCAGTCTTTCCCCCAGGACCTGTGTTTAAAGTTGTGACAGTTCATTATTTCCTCCAGGACCTGTGTTTAAAGTTGTGACAGTTCAGTATTTCCCCCAGGACCTGTGTTTAAAGTTGTGACAGTTCAGTATTTCCCCCAGGATCTGTGTTTACAGTTGTGACAGCTCAGTATTTCCCCCAGAACCTGTGTTTAAAGTTGTGACAGCTCAGTATTTCCTTCCAGGACCTGTGTTTAAAGTTGTGACAGCTCAGCATTTCCCCCAGGACCTGTATTTAAAGTTGTGACAGTTCAGTATTTCCCCCAGGACCTGTGTTTAAAGTTGTGACAGTTCAGTATTATCCCCAGGATCTGTGTTTAAAGTTGTGACAGTTCAGTATTTCCCCCAGGACCAGTGTTTAAAGTTGTGACAGTTCAGTATTTCCCCCAGGACCTGTGTTTAAAGTTGTGACAGTTCAGTATTATCCCCAGGACCTGTGTTTAAAGTTGTGACAGTTCAGTATTATCCCCATGACCTGTGTTTAAAGTTGTGACAGCTCAGTATTTCCCACAGGACCTGTGTTTAAAGTTGTGACAGCTCAGTATTATCCCCAGGACCTGTGTTTAAAGTTGTGACAGTTCAGTATTTTACCCAGGACCTGTCTTTAAAGTTGTGACAGCTCAGTATTTTCCCCAGGACCTGTCTTTAACGTTGTGACAGCTCAGTATTTTCCCCAGGATCTGTGTTTAAAGTTGTGACAGTTCAGTATTTTCCCCAGGACCTGTCTTTAAAGTTGTGACAGCTCAGTATTTTCCCCAGGATCTGTGTTTAAAGTTGTGACAGTTCAGTATTTCCCCCAGGAACTGTGTTTAAAGTTGTGACAGCTCAGTATTTCCTCCAGGACCTGTGTCTACAGGTGTGACAGCTCAGTATTTCCTCCAGGACCTGTGTTTAAAGTTGTGACAGCTCCGTATTTCCCCCAGGACCTGTCTTTAAAGTTGTGACAGCTCAGTATTTCCTCCAGGCCCTGTATTTACAGTTGTGACAGCCCAGTATTTCCTCCAGGACCTGTGTTTAAAGTTGTGACAGTTCGGTATATCCCCCAGGACCTGTGGTTAAAGTTCTGACAGTTCATTATTTCCTCCAGGACCTGTGTTTAAAGTTGTGACAGCTCAGTATTTCCCCCAGGACCTGTGTTTAAAGTTGTGACAGTTCAGTATTATCCCCAGGACCTGTGTTTAAAGTTGTGACAGTTCAGTATTTTACCCAGGCCCTGTCTTTAAAGTTGTGACAGCTCAGTATTTTCCCCAGAATCTGTGTTTAAAGTTGTGACAGTTCAGTATTTCCCCCAGGACCTGTGTTTAAAGTTGTGACAGTTCAGTATTTCCCCCAGGACCTGTGTTTAAAGTTGTGGCAGCTCAGTATTTCCTCCAGGACCTGTGTTTACAGGTGTGACAGCTCAGTATTTCCTCCAGGACCTGTCTTTAAAGTTGTGACAGCTCAGTATTTCCCCCAGGACCTGTGTTTAAAGTTGTGACAGCTCAGTATTTCCTCCAGGCCCTGTATTTACAGTTGTGACAACCCAGTATTTCCTCCAGGACCTGTGCTAAAGTTGTGACAGCTCAGTATTTCCCCCAGGACCTGTGTTTAAAGTTGTGACAGTTCAGTATTTCCCCCAGGACCTGTGTTTAAAGTTGTGACAGTTCAGTATTTCCCCCAGGACCTGTGTTTAAAGTTGTGACAGTTCAGTATTTCCCCCAGGACCTGTGTTTAAAGTTGTGACAGTTCAGTATTTCCTCCAGGCCCTGTATTTACAGTTGTGACAGCCCAGTATTTCCTCCAGGACCTGTGCTAAAGTTGTGACAGTTCAGTATTTCCCCCAGGACCTGTCTTTAAAGTTGTGACAGTTCAGTATTTCCCCCAGGACCTGTGTTTAAAGTTGTGACAGTTCAGTATTTCCTCCAGGCCCTGTATTTACAGTTGTGACAGCCCAGTATTTCCTCCAGGACCTGTGCTAAAGTTGTGACAGCTCATTATTTCCCCCAGGACCTGTGTTTAAAGTTGTGACAGTTCAGTATTTCCCCCAGGACCTGTGTTTAAAGTTGTGACAGTTCAGTATTTCCCCCAGGACCTGTGTTTAAAGTTGTGACAGTTCAGTATTTCCCCCAGGACCTGTGTTTAAAGTTGTGACAGTTCATTATTTCCTCCAGGACCTGTGTTTAAAGTTGTGACAGGTCAGTATTTTACCCAGGACCTGTCTTTAAAGTTGTGACAGCTCAGCATTTTCCCCAGGATCTGTGTTTAAACTTGTGACAGTTCAGTATTTCCCCCCAGGACCTGTGTTTAAAGTTGTGACAGTTCAGTATTTCCCCCAGGAACTCTCTTTAAAGTTGTGACAGCTCAGTATTTCCTTCCAGGACCTGTTTTTAAAGTTGTGACAGCTCAGTATTTCCCCCAGGATATGTCTTTAAAGTTGTGACATCTCAGTATTTCCCCCAGGACCTGTGTTTAAAGTTGTGACAGCTCAGTATTTCCCCCAGGACCTGTCTTTAAAGTTGTGACAGTTCAGGATTTCCCCCAGGCCCTGTCTTTAAAGTTGTGACAGCTCAGTATTTCCCCCAGGACCTGTGTTTAAAGTTGTGACAGCTCAGTATTTCCCCCAGGCCCTGTCTTTAAAGTTCTGTCAGTGCAGTCTTTCCTCCAGGATCTGTATTTAAAGTTGTCACAGATCAGTATTTTACGCAGGACCTGTGTTTAAAGTTGTGACAGCTCAGTCTATCCCCCAGACACTGTCTTTAAAGTTGTGGCAGCTCAGTATTTCCCCCAGGACCTGTCTTTAAAGTTCTGACAGCTCAGTATTTCCCCCAGGACCTGTCTATAAAGTTCTGACAGCTCAGTATTTTACGCAGGACCTGTGTTTAAAATTGTGACAGCTCAGTATTTCCCCAAGAACCTGTGTTTAAAGTTGTGACAGCTCAGTATTTTACCCAGGACCTGTGTTTAAAGTTGTGACAGCTCAGTATTTCCCCCAGGACCTGTCTTTAAAGTTGTGACAGCTCAGTCGTTCCCCCAGGACCTGCGTTTCAAGTTGTGACAGTTCAGTATTTCCTGCAGGGCCTGTCTTTCAAGTTGTGACAGTTCAGTACTTCCTGCAGGGCCTGTGTTTAAAGTTGTGACAGTTCAGTATTTCCTGCAGGGCCTGTGTTTAAAGTTGTGACAGCTCAGTATTTCCCCCAGGCCCTGTGTTTAAAGTTGTGACAGTTCAGTATTTCCTGCAGGGCCTGTCTTTCAAGTTGTGACAGTTCAGTACTTCCTGCAGGGCCTGTGTTTAAAGTTGTGACAGTTCAGTATTTCCTGCAGGGCCTGTCTTTAAAGTTGTGACAGCTCAGTATTTCCCCCAGGCCCTGTGTTTAAAGTTGTGACAGTTCAGTATTTCCTGCAGGGCCTGTCTTTCAAGTTGTGACAGTTCAGTATTTCCTCCAGGCCCTGTGTTTAAAGTTGTGACAGTTCAGTATTTCCTGCAGGGCCTGTGTTTAAAGTTGTGACAGCTCAGTATTTCCACCAGGCCCTGTGTTTAAAGTTGTGACAGTTCAGTATTTCCTGCAGGGCCTGTCTTTCAAGTTGTGACAGTTCAGTACTTCCTGCAGGGCCTGTGTTTAAAGTTGTGACAGTTCAGTATTTCCTGCAGGGCCTGTCTTTAAAGTTGTGACAGCTCAGTATTTTCCCCAGGACCTGTGTTTAAA
This sequence comes from Heterodontus francisci, assembly GCF_036365525.1. NCBI lineage: Eukaryota > Metazoa > Chordata > Chondrichthyes > Heterodontiformes > Heterodontidae > Heterodontus > Heterodontus francisci. Next base: position 2,544,041 of record NC_090409.1, on the reverse strand, counting down.
GTTGTGACAACTCAGTATTTCCCCCAGGACCTGTCTTTAAAGTTGTGACAGTTCAGTATTTCCCCCAGGCCCTGTGTTTAAAGTTGTGACATCTCAGTATTTCCTCCAGCACCTGTGCTAAAGTTGTGACAGCTCAGTATTTCCTCCAGCATCTGTGTTTAAAGTTGTGACAGTTTCGTATTTTCCCCAGGACCTGTGTTTAAAGTTGTGACAGTTCAGTATTTCCCCCAGGACCTGTGTTTAAAGTTGTGACAGTTCAGTATTTCCCCCAGGACCTGTGTTTAAAGTTGTGACAGTTCAGTATTTCCCCCAGGACCTGTCTTTAATGTTCTGACAGCTCACTATTTTACGCAGGACCTGTGTTTAAAATTGTGACAGCTCAGTATTTCCCCAAGAACCTGTGGTTAAAGTTGTGACAGCTCAGTATTTTACCCAGGACCTGTGTTTCAAGTTGTGACAGCTCAGTATTGCCCCCAGGACCTGTCTTTAAAGATGTGACAGCTCAGTCTTTCCCCCAGGACCTGCGTTTCAAGTTGCGACAGTTCAGTATTTCCTGCAGGGCCTGTGTTTCAAGTTGTGACAGTTCAGTACTTCCTGCAGGGCCTGTGTTTAAAGTTGTGACAGTTCAGTATTTCCTGCAGGGCCTGTGTTTAAAGTTGTGACAACTCAGTATTTCCCCCAGGACCTGTCTTTAAAGTTGTGACAGCTCAGTATTTCCCCCAGGACCTGTCTTTAAAGTTGTGACAGCTCAGTATTTCCCCCAGGCCCTGTGTTTAAAGTTGTGACATCTCAGTATTTCCTCCAGCACCTGTGCTAAAGTTGTGACAGCTCAGTATTTTCTCCAGGATCTGTGTTTAAAGTTGTGACAGTTTAGTATTTTCCCCAGGACCTGTGTTTAAAGTTGTGACAGTTCAGTATTTCCCCCAGGACCTGTGTTTAAAGTTGTGACAGTTCAGTATTTCCCCCAGGACCTGTGTTTAAAGTTGTGACAGTTCAGTATTTCCCCCAGGACCTGTGTTTAAAGTTGTGACAGTTCAGTATTTTCCCCAGGACCTGCCTTTAAAGTTGTGACAGCTCAGTATTTTGCCCAGGACCTGTCTTTAAAGTTGTGACAGCTCAGTGTTTTCCCCAGGATCTGTGTTTAAAGTTGTGACAGCTCAGTATTTTCCCCAGGTCCTGTCTTTAAAGTTGTGACAGCTCAGTATTTTCCCCAGGACCTGTCTTTAAAGTTGTGACAGTTCAGTATATTCCCCAGGACCTGTCTTTAAAGTTGTGACAGCTCAGTATTTTCCCCAGGTCCTGTCTTTAAAGTTGTGACAGCTCAGTATTTTCCCCAGGAACTGTCTTTAAAGTTGTGACAGCTCAGTATTTTCCCCAGGACCTGTCTTGAAAGTTGTGACAGCTCAGTATTTCCTCCAGGCCCTGTATTTACAGTTGTGACAGTTCAGTATTTCCCCCAGGACCTGTGTTTAAAGTTGTGACAGTTCAGTATTTCCCCCAGGACCTGTGTTTAAAGTTGTGACAGTTCATTATTTCCTCCAGGACCTGTGTTTAAAGTTGTGACAGTTCAGTATTTCCCCCAGGACCTGTGTTTAAAGTTGTGACAGTTCAGTATTTCCCCCAGGACCTGTGTTTAAAGTTGTGACAGTTCATTATTTCCTCCAGGACCTGTGTTTAAAGTTGTGACAGTTCAGTATTTCCCCCAGGACCTGTGTTTAAAGTTGTGACAGTTCAGTATTTCCCCCAGGATCTGTGTTTACAGTTGTGACAGTTCAGTATTATCCCCATGACCTGTGTTTAAATTTGTGACAGCTCAGTATTTCCCCCAGGACCTGTGTTTAAAGTTGTGACAGTTCAGTATTATCCCCAGGACCTGTGTTTAAAGTTGTGACAGTTCAGTATTTTACCCAGGACCTGTCTTTAAAGTTGTGACAGCTCAGTATTTTCCCCAGGACCTGTCTTTAACGTTGTGACAGCTCAGTATTTTCCCCAGGATCTGTGTTTAAAGTTGTGACAGTTCAGTATTTTCCCCAGGACCTGTCTTTAAAGTTGTGACAGCACAGTATTTTCCCCAGGATCTGTGTTTAAAGTTGTGACAGTTCAGTATTTCCCCCAGGAAATGTGTTTAAAGTTGTGACAGCTCAGTATTTCCTCCAGGACCTGTGTCTACAGGTGTGACAGCTCAGTATTTCCTCCAGGACCTGTGTTTAAAGTTGTGACAGCTCCGTATTTCCCCCAGGACCTGTGTTTAAAGTTGTGACAGCTCAGTATTTCCTCCAGGCCCTGTATTTACAGTTGTGACAGCCCAGTATTTCCTCCAGGACCTGTGTTTAAAGTTGTGACAGTTCGGTATATCCCCCAGGACCTGTGGTTAAAGTTGTGACAGTTCAGTATTTCCCCCAGGACCTGTGTTTAAAGTTGTGACAGTTCATTATTTCCTCCAGGACCTGTGTTTAAAGTTGTGACAGTTCAGTATTTTACCCAGGACCTGTCTTTAAAGTTGTGACAGCCCAGCATTTTCCCCAGGATCTGTGTTTAAACTTGTGACAGTTCAGTATTTCCCCCAGGACCTGTGTTTAAAGTTGTGACAGTTCAGTATTTCCCCCAGGACCTGTGTTTAAAGTTGTGACAGCTCAGTATTTCCTCCAGGACCTGTGTTTACAGGTGTGACAGCTCAGTATTTCCTCCAGGACCTGTCTTTAAAGTTGTGACAGCTCAGTATTTTCCCCAGGATCTGTGTTTAAAGTTGTGACAGTTCAGTATTTCCCCCAGGACCTGTGTTTAAAGTTGTGACAGTTCAGTATTTCCCCCAGGACCTGTGTTTAAAGTTGTGACAGCTCAGTATTTCCTCCAGGACCTGTGTTTACAGGTGTGACAGCTCAGTATTTCCTCCAGGACCTGTGTTTAAAGTTGTGACAGTTCAGTATTTCCCCCAGGACCTGTGTTTAAAGTTGTGACAGTTCAGTATTTCCCCCAGGACCTGTGTTTAAAGTTGTGACAGTTCAGTATTTCCTCCAGGCCCTGTATTTACAGTTGTGACAGCCCAGTATTTCCTCCAGGACCTGTGCTAAAGTTGTGACAGTTCAGTATTTCCCCCAGGACCTGTCTTTAAAGTTGTGACAGTTCAGTATTTCCCCCAGGACCTGTGTTTAAAGTTGTGACAGTTCAGTATTTCCCCCAGGACCTGTGTTTAAAGTTGTGACAGTTCAGTATTTCCCCCAGGACCTGTGTTTAAAGTTGTGACAGTTCAGTATTTCCTCCAGGCCCTGTATTTACAGTTGTGACAGCCCAGTATTTCCTCCAGGACCTGTGCTAAAGTTGTGACAGTTCAGTATTTCCCCCAGGACCTGTGTTTAAAGTTGTGACAGTTCAGTATTTCCCCCAGGACCTGTGTTTAAAGTTGTGACAGTTCAGTATTTCCTCCAGGCCCTGTATTTACAGTTGTGACAGCCCAGTACTTCCTCCAGGACCTGTGCTAAAGTTGTGACAGCTCATTATTTCCCCCAGGACCTGTGTTTAAAGTTGTGACTGTTCAGTATTTCCCCAGGACCTGTGTTTAAAGTTGTGACAGTTCAGTATTTCCCCCAGGACCTGTGTTTAAAGTTGTGACAGTTCAGTATTTCCCCCAGGACCTGTGTTTAAAGTTGTGACAGTTCAGTATTTCCCCCAGGACCTGTGTTTAAAGTTGTGACAGTTCATTATTTCCTCCAGGACCTGTGTTTAAAGTTGTGACAGTTCATTATTTCCTCCAGGACCTGTGTTTAAAGTTGTGACAGTTCAGTATTTCCCCCAGGACCTGTGTTTAAAGTTGTGACAGTTCAGTATTTCGCCCAGGATCTGTGTTTACAGTTGTGACAGTTCAGTATTTCCCCCAGGCCCGGTGTTTACAGTTGTGACAGTTCAGTATTTCCCCCAGGCCCAGTGTTTACAGTTGTGACAGTTCAGTATTTCCCCCAGGACCTGTGTTTAAAGTTGTGACAGTTCATTATTTCCTCCAGGACCTGTGTTTAAAGTTGTGACAGCTCCGTATTTCCTCCTGGACCTGTGTTTAAAGTTGTGACAGTTCAGTATTTTACCCAGGACCTGTGTTTAATGTTGTGACAGTTCAGAATTTCCCCCAGGACCTGTGTTTACAGTTGTGACAGTTCAGTATTTCCCCCAGGACCTGTGTTTAAAGTTGTGACAGTTCAGTATTTCCCCCAGGACCTGTGTTTACAGTTGTGACAGCTCAGTATTTCCCCCAGGACCTGTGTTTAAAGTTGTGACATCTCAGTACTTCCCCCAGGACCTGTGTTTAAAGTTGTGACAGCTCAGCATTTCCCCCAGGACCTGTATTTAAAGTTGTGACAGCTCAGTATTTCACCCAGGTCCTGTGTTTAAAACTACGACAGCTCAGTATTTCCCCCAGGCCCTGTCTTTAAAGTTGTGACAGCTCAGTATTTTCCCCAGGATCTGTGTTTAAAGTTGTGACAGTTCAGTATTTCCCCCAGGAACTGTGTTTAAAGTTGTGACAGCTCAGTATTTCCTCCAGGACCTGTGTCTACAGGTGTGACAGCTCAGTATTTCCTCCAGGACCTGTGTTTAAAGTTGTGACAGCTCCGTACTTCCCCCAGGACCTGTGTTTAAAGTTGTGACAGCTCAGTATTTCCTCCAGGCCCTGTATTTACAGTTGTGACAGCCCAGTATTTCCTCCAGGACCTGTGTTTAAAGTTGTGACAGTTCGGTATATCCCCCAGGACCTGTGGTTAAAGTTCTGACAGTTCATTATTTCCTCCAGGACCTGTGTTTAAAGTTGTGACAGCTCAGTATTTCCCCCAGGACCTGTGTTTAAAGTTGTGACAGTTCAGTATTATCCCCAGGACCTGTGTTTAAAGTTGTGACAGTTCAGTATTTTACCCAGGCCCTGTCTTTAAAGTTGTGACAGCTCAGTATTTTCCCCAGGATCTGTGTTTAAAGTTGTGACAGTTCAGTATTTCCCCCAGGACCTGTGTTTAAAGTTGTGACAGTTCAGTATTTCCCCCAGGACCTGTGTTTAAAGTTGTGGCAGCTCAGTATTTCCTCCAGGACCTGTGTTTACAGGTGTGACAGCTCAGTATTTCCTCCAAGACCTGTCTTTAAAGTTGTGACAGCTCAGTATTTCCCCCAGGACCTGTGTTTAAAGTTGTGACAGCTCAGTATTTCCTCCAGGCCCTGTATTTACAGTTGTGACAACCCAGTATTTTCTCCAGGACCTGTGCTAAAGTTGTGACAGCTCAGTATTTCCCCCAGGACCTGTGTTTAAAGTTGTGACAGTTCAGTATTTCCCCCAGGACCTGTGTTTAAAGTTGTGACAGTTCAGTATTTCCCCCAGGACCTGTGTTTAAAGTTGTGACAGTTCAGTATTTCCCCCAGGACCTGTGTTTAAAGTTGTGACAGTTCAGTATTTCCTCGAGGACCTGTGTTTAAAGTTGTGACAGTTCAGTATTTCCTCCAGGACCTGTGCTAAAGTTGTGACAGTTCAGTATTTCCCCCAGGACCTGTGTTTAAAGTTGTGACAGTTCAGTATTTCCCCCAGGACCTGTGTTTAAAGTTGTGACAGTTCAGTATTTCCTCCAGGCCCTGTATTTACAGTTGTGACAGCCCAGTATTTCCTCCAGGACCTGTGCTAAAGTTGTGACAGCTCATTATTTCCCCCAGGACCTGTGTTTAAAGTTGTGACAGTTCAGTATTTCCCCCAGGACCTGTGTTTAAAGTTGTGACAGTTCAGTATTTCCCCCAGGACCTGTGTTTAAAGTTGTGACAGTTCAGTATTTCCCCCAGGACCTGTGTTTACAGTTGTGACAGTTCAGTATTTCCCCCAGGCCCTGTGTTTACAGTTGTGACAGTTCAGTATTTCCCCCAGGACCTGTGTTTAAAGTTGTGACAGTTCATTATTTCCTCCAGGACCTGTGTTTAAAGTTGTGACAGCTCCGTATTTCCTCCTGGACCTGTGTTTAAAGTTGTGACAGTTCAGTATTTTACCCAGGACCTGTGTTTAATGTTGTGACAGTTCAGAATTTCCCCCAGGACCTGTGTTTACAGTTGTGACAGTTCAGTATTTCCCCCAGGACCTGTGTTTAAAGTTGTGACAGTTCAGTATTTCCCCCAGGACCTGTGTTTACAGTTGTGACAGCTCAGTATTTCCCCCAGGACCTGTGTTTAAAGTTGTGACAGCTCAGTACTTCCCCCAGGACCTGTGTTTAAAGTTGTGACAGCTCAGCATTTCCCCCAGGACCTGTATTTAAAGTTGTGACAGCTCAGTATTTCCCCCAGGTCCTGTGTTTAAAACTACGACAGCTCAGTATTTCCCCCAGGCCCTGTCTTTAAAGTTGTGACAGCTCAGTATTTTCCCCAGGATCTGTGTTTAAAGTTGTGACAGTTCAGTATTTCCCCCAGGAACTGTGTTTAAAGTTGTGACAGCTCAGTATTTCCTCCAGGACCTGTGTCTACAGGTGTGACAGCTCAGTATTTCCTCCAGGACCTGTGTTTAAAGTTGTGACAGCTCCGTACTTCCCCCAGGACCTGTGTTTAAAGTTGTGACAGCTCAGTATTTCCTCCAGGCCCTGTATTTACAGTTGTGACAGCCCAGTATTTCCTCCAGGACCTGTGTTTAAAGTTGTGACAGTTCGGTATATCCCCCAGGACCTGTGGTTAAAGTTCTGACAGTTCATTATTTCCTCCAGGACCTGTGTTTAAAGTTGTGACAGCTCAGTATTTCCCCCAGGACCTGTGTTTAAAGTTGTGACAGTTCAGTATTATCCCCAGGACCTGTGTTTAAAGTTGTGACAGTTCAGTATTTTACCCAGGCCCTGTCTTTAAAGTTGTGACAGCTCAGTATTTTCCCCAGGATCTGTGTTTAAAGTTGTGACAGTTCAGTATTTCCCCCAGGACCTGTGTTTAAAGTTGTGACAGTTCAGTATTTCCCCCAGGACCTGTGTTTAAAGTTGTGGCAGCTCAGTATTTCCTCCAGGACCTGTGTTTACAGGTGTGACAGCTCAGTATTTCCTTCAAGACCTGTCTTTAAAGTTGTGACAGCTCAGTATTTCCCCCAGGACCTGTGTTTAAAGTTGTGACAGCTCAGTATTTCCTCCAGGCCCTGTATTTACAGTTGTGACAACCCAGTATTTCCTCCAGGACCTGTGCTAAAGTTGTGACAGCTCAGTATTTCCCCCAGGACCTGTGTTTAAAGTTGTGACAGTTCAGTATTTCCCCCAGGACCTGTGTTTAAAGTTGTGACAGTTCAGTATTTCCCCCAGGACCTGTGTTTAAAGTTGTGACAGTTCAGTATTTCCCCCAGGACCTGTGTTTAAAGTTGTGACAGTTCAGTATTTCCTCCAGGACCTGTGTTTAAAGTTGTGACAGTTCAGTATTTCCTCCAGGACCTGTGCAAAAGTTGTGACAGTTCAGTATTTCCCCCAGGACCTGTGTTTAAAGTTGTGACAGTTCAGTATTTCCCCCAGGACCTGTGTTTAAAGTTGTGACAGTTCAGTATTTCCTCCAGGCCCTGTATTTACAGTTGTGACAGCCCAGTATTTCCTCCAGGACCTGTGCTAAAGTTGCGACAGCTCATTATTTCCCCCAGGACCTGTGTTTAAAGTTGTGACAGTTCAGTATTTCCCCCAGGACCTGTGTTTAAAGTTGTGACAGTTCAGTATTTCCCCCAGGACCTGTGTTTAAAGTTGTGACAGTTCAGTATTTCCCCCAGGACCTGTGTTTAAAGTTGTGACAGTTCATTATTTCCTCCAGGACCTGTGTTTAAAGTTGTGACAGTTCAGTATTTTACCCAGGACCTGTCTTTAAAGTTGTGACAGCTCAGCATTTTCCCCAGGATCTGTGTTTAAACTTGTGACAGTTCAGTATTTCCCCCAGGACCTGTGTTTAAAGTTGTGACAGTTCAGTATTTCCCCCAGGACCAGTGTTTAAAGTTGTGACAGCTCAGTATTTCCTCCAGGACCTGTGTTTACAGGTGTGACAGCTCAGTATTTCCTCCAGGACCTGTCTTTAAAGTTGTGACAGCTCAGTATTTTCCCCAGGATCTGTGTTTAAAGTTATGACAGTTCAGTATTTCCCCCAGGACCTGTGTTTAAAGTGTGACAGTTCAGTATTTCCCCCAGGACCTGTGTTTAAAGTTGTGACAGCTCAGTATTTCCTCCAGGACCTGTGTTTACAGGTGTGACAGCTCAGTATTTCCTCCAGGACCTGTCTTTAAAGTTGTGACAGCTCAGTATTTCCCCCAGGACCTGTGTTTAAAGTTGTGACAGTTCAGTATTTCCCCCAGGACCTGTGTTTAAAGTTGTGACAGTTCAGTATTTCCCCCAGGACCTGTGTTTAAAGTTGTGACAGTTCAGTATTTCCCCCAGGACCTGTGTTTAAAGTTGTGACAGTTCAGTATTTCCTCCAGGCCCTGTATTTACAGTTGTGACAACCCAGTATTTCCTCCAGGACCTGTGCTAAAGTTGTGACAGCTCAGTATTTCCCCCAGGACCTGTGTTTAAAGTTGTGACAGTTCAGTATTTCCCCCAGGACCTGTGTTTAAAGTTGTGACAGTTCAGTATTTCCCCCAGGACCTGTGTTTAAAGTTGTGACAGTTCAGTATTTCCCCCAGGACCTGTGTTTAAAGTTGTGACAGTTCAGTATTTCCTCCAGGCCCTGTATTTACAGTTGTGACAGCCCAGTACTTCCTCCAGGACCTGTGCTAAAGTTGTGACAGCTCATTATTTCCCCCAGGACCTGTGTTTAAAGTTGTGACAGTTCAGTATTTCCCCCAGGACGTGTGTTTAAAGTTGTGACAGTTCAGTATTTCCCCCAGGACCTGTGTTTAAAGTTGTGACAGTTCAGTATTTCCCCCAGGACCTGTGTTTAAAGTTGTGACAGTTCATTATTTCCTCCAGGACCTGTGTTTAAAGTTGTGACAGTTCAGTATTTCCCCCAGGACCTTGTTTAAAGTTGTGACAGTTCAGTATTTCGCCCAGGATCTGTGTTTACAGTTGTGACAGTTCAGTATTTCCCCCAGGCCCGGTGTTTACAGTTGTGACAGTTCAGTATTTCCCCCAGGCCCAGTGTTTACAGTTGTGACAGTTCAGTATTTCCCCCAGGACCTGTGTTTAAAGTTGTGACAGTTCATTATTTCCTCCAGGACCTGTGTCTACAGGTGTGACAGCTCAGTATTTCCTCCAGGACCTGTGTTTAAAGTTGTGACAGCTCCGTACTTCCCCCAGGACCTGTGTTTAAAGTTGTGACAGCTCAGTATTTCCTCCAGGCCCTGTATTTACAGTTGTGACAGCCCAGTATTTCCTCCAGGACCTGTGTTTAAAGTTGTGACAGTTCGGTATATCCCCCAGGACCTGTGGTTAAAGTTCTGACAGTTCATTATTTCCTCCAGGACCTGTGTTTAAAGTTGTGACAGCTCAGTATTTCCCCCAGGACCTGTGTTTAAAGTTGTGACAGTTCAGTATTATCCCCAGGACCTGTGTTTAAATTTGTGACAGTTCAGTATTTTACCCAGGCCCTGTCTTTAAAGTTGTGACAGCTCAGTATTTTCCCCAGGATCTGTGTTTAAAGTTGTGACAGTTCAGTATTTCCCCCAGGACCTGTGTTTAAAGTTGTGACAGTTCAGTATTTCCCCCAGGACCTGTGTTTAAAGTTGTGGCAGCTCAGTATTTCCTCCAGGACCTGTGTTTACAGGTGTGACAGCTCAGTATTTCCTCCAAGACCTGTCTTTAAAGTTGTGACAGCTCAGTATTTCCCCCAGGACCTGTGTTTAAAGTTGTGACAGCTCAGTATTTCCTCCAGGCCCTGTATTTACAGTTGTGACAACCCAGTATTTCCTCCAGGACCTGTGCTAAAGTTGTGACAGCTCAGTATTTCCCCCAGGACCTGTGTTTAAAGTTGTGACAGTTCAGTATTTCCCCCAGGACCTGTGTTTAAAGTTGTGACAGTTCAGTATTTCCCCCAGGACCTGTGTTTAATGTTGTGACAGTTCAGTATTTCCCCCAGGACCTGTGTTTAAAGTTGTGACAGTTCAGTATTTCCTCCAGGACCTGTGTTTAAAGTTGTGACAGTTCAGTATTTCCTCCAGGACCTGTGCTAAAGTTGTGACAGTTCAGTATTTCCCCCAGGACCTGTGTTTAAAGTTGTGACAGTTCAGTATTTCCCCCAGGACCTGTGTTTAAAGTTGTGACAGTTCAGTATTTCCTCCAGGCCCTGTATTTACAGTTGTGACAGCCCAGTATTTCCTCCAGGACCTGTGCTAAAGTTGTGACAGCTCATTATTTCCCCCAGGACCTGTGTTTAAAGTTGTGACAGTTCAGTATTTCCCCCAGGACCTGTGTTTAAAGTTGTGACAGTTCAGTATTTCCCCCAGGACCTGTGTTTAAAGTTGTGACAGTTCAGTATTTCCCCCAGGACCTGTGTTTAAAGTTGTGACAGTTCATTATTTCCTCCAGGACCTGTGTTTAAAGTTGTGACAGTTCAGTATTTTACCCAGGACCTGTCTTTAAAGTTGTGACAGCTCAGCATTTTCCCCAGGATCTGTGTTTAAACTTGTGACAGTTCAGTATTTCCCCCAGGACCTGTGTTTAAAGTTGTGACAGTTCAGTATTTCCCCCAGGACCTGTGTTTAAAGTTGTGACAGCTCAGTATTTCCTCCAGGACCTGTGTTTACAGGTGTGACAGCTCAGTATTTCCTCCAGGACCTGTCTTTAAAGTTGTGACAGCTCAGTATTTTCCCCAGGATCTGTGTTTAAAGTTGTGACAGTTCAGTATTTCCCCCAGGACCTGTGTTTAAAGTGTGACAGTTCAGTATTTCCCCCAGGACCTGTGTTTAAAGTTGTGACAGCTCAGTATTTCCTCCAGGACCTGTGTTTACAGGTGTGACAGCTCAGTATTTCCTCCAGGACCTGTCTTTAAAGTTGTGACAGCTCAGTATTTCCCCCAGGACCTGTGTTTAAAGTTGTGACAGTTCAGTATTTCCCCCAGGACCTGTGTTTAAAGTTGTGACAGTTCAGTATTTCCCCCAGGACCTGTGTTTAAAGTTGTGACAGTTCAGTATTTCCCCCAGGACCTGTGTTTAAAGTTGTGACAGTTCAGTATTTCCTCCAGGCCCTGTATTTACAGTTGTGACAACCCAGTATTTCCTCCAGGACCTGTGCTAAAGTTGTGACAGCTCAGTATTTCCCCCAGGACCTGTGTTTAAAGTTGTGACAGTTCAGTATTTCCCCCAGGACCTGTGTTTAAAGTTGTGACAGTTCAGTATTTCCCCCAGGACCTGTGTTTAAAGTTGTGACAGTTCAGTATTTCCCCCAGGACCTGTGTTTAAAGTTGTGACAGTTCAGTATTTCCTCCAGGCCCTGTATTTACAGTTGTGACAGCCCAGTACTTCCTCCAGGACCTGTGCTAAAGTTGTGACAGCTCATTATTTCCCCCAGGACCTGTGTTTAAAGTTGTGACAGTTCAGTATTTCCCCCAGGACCTGTGTTTAAAGTTGTGACAGTTCAGTATTTCCCCCAGGACCTGTGTTTAAAGTTGTGACAGTTCAGTATTTCCCCCAGGACCTGTGTTTAAAGTTGTGACAGTTCATTATTTCCTCCAGGACCTGTGTTTAAAGTTGTGACAGTTCAGTATTTCCCCCAGGACCTGTGTTTAAAGTTGTGACAGTTCAGTATTTCGCCCAGGATCTGTGTTTACAGTTGTGACAGTTCAGTATTTCCCCCCGGCCCGGTGTTTACAGTTGTGACAGTTCAGTATTTCCCCCAGGCCCAGTGTTTACAGTTGTGACAGTTCAGTATTTCCCCCAGGACCTGTGTTTAAAGTTGTGACAGTTCATTATTTCCTCCAGGACCTGTGTTTAAAGTTGTGACAGCTCAGTATTTCCTCCTGGACCTGTGTTTAAAGTTGTGACAGTTCAGTATTTTACCCAGGACCTGTGTTTAAAGTTGTGACAGTTCAGAATTTCCCCCAGGACCTGTGTTTACAGTTGTGACAGTTCAGTATTTCCCCCAGGACCTATGTTTAAAGTTGTGACAGTTCAGTATTTCCCCCAGGACCTGTGTTTACAGTTGTGACAGCTCAGTATTTCCCCCAGGACCTGTGTTTAAAGTTGTGACAGCTCAGTACTTCCCCCAGGACCTGTGTTTAAAGCTGTGACAGCTCAGCATTTCCCCCAGGACCTGTATTTAAAGTTGTGACAGCTCAGTATTTCCCCCAGGTCCTGTGTTTAAAACTACGACAGCTCAGTATTTCCCCCAGGCCCTGTCTTTAAAGTTGTGACAGCTCAGTATTTCCTCCAGGACCTGTGTTTAAAGTTGTGACAGCTCAGTATTTCCCCCAGGCCCTGTCTTTAAAATTGTGACAGCTCTGAATTTTCCCCAGGACCTGTGGTTAAAGTTGTGACAGCTCAGTATTTCCTCCAGGACCTGTGTTTAAAGTTGTGACAGTTCAGTATTATCCCCAGTACCTGTGTTTAAAGTTGTGACAGTTCAGTATTTTCCCCAGGAGCTGTCTTTAAAGTTGTGACAGCTCAGTATTTTCCCCAGGACCAGTCTTTAAAGTTGTGACAGCTCAGTATTTTCCCCAGGATCTGTGTTTAAAGTTGTGACAGCTCAGTTATTCCTCCAGGACCTGTGTTTTAATTTGTGACAGCTCAGTATTTCCTCCAGGACCTGTGTTTAACTTTGTGACAGCTCAGTATTTCCTCCAGGACCTGTGTTTAAAGTTGTGACAGCTCAGTATTTCCTCCTGCCCTGTATTTAAAGTTGTGACATCTCAGTATTTCCTCCAGGACCTGTGCTAAAGTTGTGACAGCTCAGTATTTCCTCCAGGATCTGTGTTTAAAGTTGCGACAGTTCAGTATTTCCCCCAGGACCTGTGTTTAAAGTTGTGACAGTTCAGTATATCCCCCAGGATCTGTGTTTAAAGTTGTGACAGCTCAGTATTTTCCGCAGGATCTGTGTTTAAAGTTGTGACAGTTCAGTATTTTTCCCAGGACCTGTCTTTAAAGTTGTGACAGCTCAGTATTTTCCCCAGGACCTGTCTTTAAAGTTGTGACAGCTCAGTATTTTCCGCAGGACCTGTCTTTAAAGTTGTGACAGTTCAGTATTTCCCCTAGGCCCTGTATTTACAGTTGTGACAGTTCAGTATTTCCTCCAGGACCTGTGTTTAAATTTGTGACAGCTCAGTATTTCCTCCAGGACCGACGTTTAAAGTTGTGACAGTTCAGTATTTCCCCCAGGACCTGTGTTTAAAGTTGTGACAGTTCAGTATTTCCCCCAGGACCTGTGTTTAAAGTTGTGACAGTTCAGTATTTCCCCCAGGCCCGGTGTTTACAGTTGTGACAGTTCAGTATTTCCCCCAGGACCTGTGTTTAAAGTTGTGACAGTTCAGTATTTCCCCCAGGACCTGTGTTTAACGTAGTGACAGTTCAGTATTTCCCCCGGGCCCAGTGTTTACAGTTGTGACAACTCAGTATTTCCTCCAGGATCTGTGTTTACCGTTGTGATAGTTCAGTATTTCCCCCAGGACCTGTGTTTAAAGTTGTGACAGTTCAGTATTTCCCCCAGGCCCTGTGTTTAAAGTTGTGACAGCTCAGTATTTTCCCCAGGACCTGTCTTTAAATTTGTGACAGCTCAGTATTTCCTCCAGGACCTGTGTTTACAGGTGTGACAGCTCAGTATTTCCTCCAGGACCTGTGTTTAAAGTTGTGACAGCTCAGTATTTCCTCCAGGATCTCTGTTTACAGTTGTGACAGTTCATTATTTCCCCCAGGACCTGTGTTTAAAGTTGTGACAGCTCAGTATTTTCCCCAGGACCTGTCTTTAAAGTTGTGACAGCTCAGTATTTCCCTCAGGACCTGTGTTTACTGGTGTGACAGCTCAGTATTTCCTCCAGGACCTGTGTTTAATGTTGTGACAGCTCAGTATTTTCCCCAGGACCTGTGTTTAAAGTTGTGACAGCTCAGTATTTCCCCCAGGACCTGTGTTTAAAGTTGTGACAGCTCAGTATTTCCTCCATGCCCTGTATTTACAGTTGTGACAGCCCAGTATTTCCTCCAGGACCTGTGTTTAAAGTTGTGACAGTTCAGTATTTTACCCAGGACCTGTCTTTAAAGTTGTGACAGCTCAGTATTTTACCCAGGATCTGTGTTTAAAGTTGTGACAGTTCAGTAATTCCCCCAGGACCAGTGTTTAAATTTGTGACAGTTCAGTATTTTCCCCAGGACCTGTCTTTAAAGTTGTGACAGTTCAGTATTTCCCCCAGGACCTGTGTTTAAAGTTGTGACAGCTCAGTATTTTCCCCAGGATCTGTGTTTAAAGTTGTGACAGTTCAGTATTTTCCCCAGGAACTGTCTTTAAAGTTGTGACAGCTCAGTATTTCCTCCAGGACCTGTGTTTACAGGTGTGACAGCTCAGTATTTCCTCCAGGACCTGTCTTTAAAGTTGTGACAGCTCAGTATTTCCCCCAGGACCTGTGTTTAAAGTTGTGACAGCTCAGTATTTCCTCCAGGCCCTGTATTTACAGTTGTGACAACCCAGTATTTCCTCCAGGACCTGTGCTAAAGTTGTGACAGCTCAGTATTTTCCCCAGGACCTGTGGTTAAAGTTGTGACAGCTCAGTATTTCCTCCAGGACCTGTGTTTAAATTTGTGACAGCTCAGTATTTCCTCCAGTACCTGTGTTTAAAGTTGTGACAGCTCAGTATTTCCTCCAGGACCTTTGTTTACAGGTGTGACAGCTCAGTATTTCCTCCAGGACCTGTGCTAAAGTTGTGACAGTTCATTATTTCCCCCAGGACCTGTGTTTAAAGTTGTGACAGTTCAGTATTTCCCCCAGGACCTGTGTTTAAAGTTGTGACAGTTCAGTATTTCCCCCAGGACCTGTGTTTAAATTTGTGACAGTTCATTATTTCCTCCAGGACCTGTGTTTCAAGTTGTGACAGTTCAGTATTTCCCCCAGGACCTGTGTTTAATGTTGTGACAGTTCAGTATTTATCCCAGGACCTGTGTTTAAAGTTGTGACAGTTCATTATTTCCTCCAGGACCTGTGTTTAAAGTTGTGACAGTTCAGTATTTCCCCCAGGACCTGTGTTTAAAGTTGTGACAGTTCAGTATATCCCCCAGGATCTGTGTTTACAGTTGTGACAGATCAGTATTTTCCCAGGACCTGTCTTTAAAGTTGTGACAGCTCAGTATTTTCCCCAGGACCTGTCTTTAAAGTTGTGACAGCTCAGTATTTTCCCCAGGACCTGTCTTTAAAGTTGTGACAGTTCAGTATTTCCCCCAGGCCCTGTGTTTACCGTTGTGATAGTTCAGTATTTCCCCCAGGCCCTGTGTTTAAAGTTGTGACAGTTCAGTATTTCCCCCAGGATATGTGTTTACAGTTGTGACAGTTCAGTATTTCCCCCAGGACCTGTGTTTAAAGTTGTGACAGTTCAGTATTTATCCCAGGACCTGTGTTTAAAATTGTGACAGTTCATTATTTCCTCCAGGACCTGTGTTTAAAGTTGTGACAGTTCAGTATTTCCCCCAGGACCTGTGTTTAAAGTTGTGACAGTTCAGTATTTCGCCCAGGATCTGTGTTTACAGTTGTGACAGTTCAGTATTTCCCTCAGGCCCTGTGTTTCCAGTTGTGACAGTTCAGTATTTCCCCCAGGACCTGTGTTTAAAGTTGTGAAAGTTCATTATTTCCTCCAGGACCTGTGTTTAAAGTTGTGACAGCTCAGTATTTCCCCCAGGACCTGTGTTTAAAGTTGTGACAGTTCAGTATTTCCCCCAGGACCTGTGTTTAAAGTTGTGACAGTTCAGTATTTCCCCCAGGACCTGTGTTTACAGTTGTGAAAGTTCAGTATTTCCCCCAGGCCCAGTGTTTACAGTTGTGACAGCTCAGTATTTCCCCCAGGACCTGTGTTTAAAGTTGTGACAGCTCAGTACTTCCCCCAGGACCTGTGTTTAAAGTTGTGACAGCTCAGTATTTCCTCCTGGACCTGTGTTTAAAGTTGTGACAGCTCAGTATTACCTCCTGGACCTGTGTTTAAATTTGTGACAGCTCAGTATTTCCTCCTGGACCTGTGTTTAAAGTTGTGACAGTTCAGTATTTCCCCCAGGACCTGTGTTTAAAGTTGTGACAGTTCAGTATTTCCCCCAGGACCTGTGTTTACAGTTGTGACAGTTCAGTATTTCCCCCAGGCCCAGTGTTTACAGTTGTGACAGCTCAGTATTTCCCCCAGGACCTGTGTTTAAAGTTGTGACAGCTCAGTACTTCCCCCAGGACCTGTGTTTAAAGTTGTGACAGCTCAGCATTTCCCCCAGGACCTGTATTTAAAGTTGTGACAGTTCAATATTTCCCCCAGGTCATGAGTTTAAAACTACGACAGCTCAGTATTGCCCCCAGGCCCTGTCTCTAAAGTTGTGACAGCTCAGTATTTCCTCCAGGACCTGTGTTTAAAGTTGTGACAGCTCAGTATTTCCCTCAGGCCCTGTCTTTAAAATTGTGACAGCTCCGAATTTTCCCCAGGACCTGTGGTTAAAGTTGTGACAGCTCAGTATTTCCTCCAGGACCTGGGTTTAAATTTGTGACAGCTCAGTATTTCCTCCAGGACCTGTGTTTAAAGTTGTGACAGCTCAGTATTTCCTCCAGGACCTGTGTTTACAGGTGTGACAGCTCAGTATTTCCTCCAGGACCTGTGCTAAAGTTGTGACAGCTCAGTATTTCCTCCAGGATCTGTTTTTAAAGTTGCGACAGTTCAGTATTTCCCCCAGGACCTGTGTTTAAAGTTGTGACAGTTCAGTATATCCCCCAGGATCTGTGTTTACAGTTGTGACAGATCAGTATTTTACCCAGGACCTGTCTTTAAAGTTGTGACAGCTCAGTATTTTCCCCAGGACCTGTCTTTAAAGTTGTGACAGCTCAGTATTTTCCCCAGGATCTGTGTTTAAAGATGTGACAGTTCAGTATTTTCCCCAGGACCTGTCTTTAAAGTTGTGACAGCTCAGTATTTTCCCCCAGGACCTGTCTTTAAAGTTGTGACAGCTCAGTATTTTCCGCAGGACCTGTCTTTAAAGTTGTGACAGTTCAGTATTCCCCCAGGCCCTGTGTTTACCGTTGTGATAGTTCAGTATTTCCCCCAGGCCCTGTGTTTAAAGTTGTGACAGTTCAGCATTTCCCCCAGGATCTGTGTTTACAGTTGTGACAGTTCAGTATTTCCCCCAGGACCTGTCTTTAAAGTTGTGACAGCACAGTATTTCCTCCAGGACCTGTGTTTACAGGGGTGACAGCTCAGTATTTCCTCCAGGACCTGTGTTTAAAGTTGTGACAGCTCAGTATTTCCCCCAGGACCTGTGTTTAAAGTTGTGACAGTTCATTATTTCCTCCTGGACCTGTGTTTAAAGTTGTGACAGCTCAGTATTTCCTCCTGGACCTGTGTTTAAAATTGTGACAGTTCAGTATTTCCTCCAGGACCTTTGTTTAAAGTTGTGACAGTTCAGTATTTCCCCCAGGACCTGTGTTTACAGTTGTGACAGTTCAGTATTTCCCCCAGGACCTGTGTTTAAAGTTGTGACAGTTCAGTATTTCCCCCAGGCCCAGTGTTTACAGTTGTGACAGCTCAGTATTTGCCCCAGGACCTGTGTTTAAAGTTGTGACAGCTCAGCATTTCCCCCAGGACCTGTATTTAAAGTTGTGACAGTTCAGTATTTTCCCCAGGTCCTGTGTTTAAAACTACGACAGCTCAGTATTTCCCCCAGGCCCTGCCTTTAAAGTTGTGACAGCTCAGTATTTCCTCCAGGACCTGTGTTTAATGTTGTGACAGCTCAGTATTTCCCCCAGGCCCTGTCTTTAAAATTGTGACAGCTCCGAAATTTCCCCAGGACCTGTGGTTAAAGTTGTGACAGCTCAGTATTTTCCCCAGGACCTGTCTTTAAAGTTGTGACAGCTCAGTATTTTCCCCAGGACCAGTCTTTAAAGTTGTGACAGATCAGTATTTTCCCCAGGATCTGTGTTTAAAGTTGTGACAGCTCAGTATTTCCTCCAGGAGCTGTGTTTACAGGTGTGACAGCTCAGTATTTCCTCCAGGACCTGTGTTTAAATTTGTGACAGCTCAGTATTTCCTCCAGGACCTGTGTTTAAATTTGCGACAGCTCAGTATTTCCTCCAGGACCTACGTTTAAATTTGTGACAGCTCAGTATTTCCTCCAGGACCTGTGTTTAAAGTTGTGACAGCTCAGTATTTCCTCCAGGACCTGTGTTTAAAGTTGTGACAGCTCAGTATTTCCTCCTGCCCTGTATTTACAGTTGTGACATCTCAGTATTTCCTCCAGGACCTGTGCTAAAGTTGTGACAGCTCAGTATTTCCTCCAGGATCTGTGTTTAAAGTTGCGACAGTTCAGTATTTCCCCCAGGACCTGTGGTTAAAGTTGTGACAGTTCAGTATATCCCCCAGGATCTGTGTTTACAGTTGTGACAGATCAGTATTTTACCCAGGACCTGTCTTTAAAGTTGTGACAGCTCAGTATTTTCCGCAGGACCTGTCTTTAAAGTTGTGACAGTTCAGTATTTCCCCCAGGCCCTGTGTTTACCGTTGTGATAGTTCAGTATTTCCCCCAGGCCCTGTGTTTAAAGTTGTGACAGCTCAGTATTTCCCCCAGGCCCTGTCTTTAAAATTGTGACAGCTCCGAATTTTCCCCAGGACCTGTGGTTAAAGTTGTGACAGCTCAGTATTTCCTCCAGGACCTGTGTTTAAAGTTGTGACAGTTCAGTATTATCCCCAGTACCTGTGTTTAAAGTTGAGACAGTTCAGTATTTTCCCCAGGACCTGTCTTTAAAGTTGTGACAGCTCAGTATTTTCCCCAGGATCTGTGTTTACAGTTGTGACAGTTCAGTATTTCCCCCAGGCCCTGTGTTTAAAGTTGTGACAGTTCAGTATTTCCCCCAGGATCTGTGTTTACAGTTGTGACAGTTCAGTATTTCCCCCAGGACCTGTCTTTAAAGTTGTGACAGCTCAGTATTTCCTCCAGGACCTGTGTTTACAGGGGTGACAGCTCAGTATTTCCTCCAGGACCTGTGTTTAAAGTTGTGACAGCTCAGTATTTCCCCCAGGACCTGTGTTTAAAGTTGTGACAGTTCATTATTTCCTCCAGGACCTGTGTTTACAGTTGTGACAGTTCAGTATTTCCCCCAGGACCTGTCTTTAAAGTTGCGACAGTTCAGTATTTCCCCCAGGCCCAGTGTTTCCAGTTGTGACAGCTCAGTATTTCCCCCAGTCCCTGTGTTTAAAGTTGTGACAGCTCAGCATTTCCCCCAGGACCTGTGTTTAAAACTACGACAGCTCAGTATTTCCCCCAGTCCCTGTATTTAAAGTTGTGACAGTTCAGTATTTCCCCCAGGTCCTGTGTTTAAAACTACGACAGCTCAGTATTTCCCCCAGGCTCTGTCTTTAAAGTTGTGACAGCTCAGTATTTCCCCCAGGCCCTGTCTTTAAAATTGTGACAGCTCAGTATTTCCTCCAGGACCTGTGTTTAATGTTGTGACAGCTCAGTATTTCCCCCAGGCCCTGTCTTTAAAATTGTGACAGCTCCGAATTTTCCCCAGGACCTGTCTTTAAAATTGTGACAGCTCAGTATTTCCTCCAGGACCTGTGGTTAAAGTTGTGACAGCTCTGTATTTCCTCCAGGACCTGTGTTTAAAGTTGTGACCGTTCAGTATTGACCCCAGGCCCTGTCTTTAAAGTTGTGACAGCTCAGTATTTCCTCCAGGACCTGTGTTTAATGTTGTGACATCTCAGTATTTCCCCCAGGCCCTGTCTTTAAAATTGTGACAGCTCCGAATTTTCCCCAGGACCTGTGGTTAAAGTTGTGACAGCTCAGTATTTCCTCCAGGACCTGTGTTTAAAGTTGTGACAGTTCAGTATTATCCCCAGTACCTGTGTTTAAAGTTGTGACAGTTCAGTATTTTCCCCAGGACCTGTCTTTAAAGTTGTGAAAGCTCAGTATTTTCCCCAGGACCAGTCTTTAAAGCTGTGACAGCTCCGTATTTTCCCCAGGATCTGTGTTTAAAGTTGTGACAGCTCAGTATTTCCTCCAGGAGCTGTGTTTACAGGTGTGACAGCTCAGTATTTCCTCCAGGACCTGTGTTTAAATTTGTGACAGCTCAGTATTTCCTCCAGTACCTGTGTTTAAATTTGTGACAGCTCAGTATTTTCTGAAGGACCTGTGTTTAAATTTGTGACAGCTCAGTATTTCCTCCAGGACCTGTGTTTAAAGTTGTGACAGCTCAGTATTTCCTATTGCCCTGTATTTACAGTTGTGACATCTCAGTATTTCCTCCAGGACCTGTGCTAAAGTTGTGACAGCTCAGTATTTCCTCCAGGATCTGTGTCTAAAGTTGCGACAGTTCAGTATTTCCCCCAGGACCTGTGTTTAAAGTTGTGACAGTTCAGTATATCCCCCAGGATCTGTGTTTGCAGTTGTGACAGATCAGTATTTTACCCAGGACCTGTCTTTAAAGTTGTGACAGCTCAGTATTTTCCCCAGGACCTGTCTTTAAAGTTGTGACAGCACAGTATTTTCCGCAGGACCTGTCTTTAAAGTTGTGACAGTTCAGTATTTCCCCCAGGCCCTGTGTTTACAGTTGTGATAGTTCAGTATTTCCCCCAGGCCCTGTGTTTAAAGTTGTGACAGCTCAGTATTTCCCCCAGGCCCTGTCTTTAAAATTGTGACAGCTCCGAATTTTCCCCAGGACCTGTGGTTAAAGTTGTGACAGTTCAGTATTTCCTCCAGGATCTGTGTTTAAAGTTGTGACAGTTCAGTATTTTCCCCAGGACCTGTCTTTAAAGTTGTGACAGCTCAGTATTTTCCCCAGGACCTGTGTTTAAAGTTGTGACAGTTCAGTATTATCCCCAGTACCTGTGTTTAAAGTTGTGACAGTTCAGTATTTCCCCCAGGACCTGTCTTTAAAGTTGTGACAGCTCAGTATTTTCCCCAGGACCAGTCTTTAAAGTTGTGACAGCTCAGTATTTTCCCCAGGATCTGTGTTTAAAGTTGTGACAGCTCAGTATTTCCTCCAGGACCTGTGTTTACAGGTGTGACAGCTCAGTATTTCCTCCAGGACCTGTGTTTAAATTTGTGACAGCTCAGTATTTCCTCCAGGACCTGTGTTTAAATTTGTGACAGCTCAGTATTTCCTCCAGGACCTGTGTTTAAAGTTGTGACAGCTCAGTATTTCCTCCTGCCCTGTATTTACAGTTGTGACATCTCAGTATTTCCTCCAGGACCTGTGCTAAAGTTGTGACAGCTCAGTATTTCCTCCAGGATCTGTGTTTAAAGTTGCGACAGTTCAGTATTTCCCCCAGGACCTGTGTTTAAAGTTGTGACAGCTCAGTATTTCCTCCAGGACCTGTGTTTACAGGTGTGACAGCTCAGTATTTCCTCCAGGACCTGTGTTTAAATTTGTGACAGCTCAGTATTTCATCCAGGACCTGTGTTTAAATTTGTGACAGCTCAGTATTTCCTCCAGGACCTGTGTTTAAACTTGTGACAGCTCAGTATTTCCTCCTGCCCTGTATTTACAGTTGTGACATCTCAGTATTTCCTCCAGGACCTGTGCTAAAGATGTGACAGCTCAGTATTTCCTCCAGGATCTGTGTTTAAAGTTGCGACAGTTCAGTATTTCCCCCAGGATCTGTGTTTACAGTTGTGACAGTTCAGTATTTCCCCCAGGACCTGTGTTTACAGTTGTGACAGTTCAGTATTTCCCCCAGGACCTGTGTTTAAAGTTGTGACAGTTCAGTATTTCCCCCAGGACCTGTGTTTACAGTTGTGACAGTTCAGTATTTCCCCCAGGCCCAGTGTTTACAGTTGTGACAGCTCAGTATTTCCCCCAGGACCTGTGCTTAAAGTTGTGACAGCTCAGTACTTCCCCCAGGACCTGTGTTTAAAGTTGTGACAGCTCAGCATTTCCCCCAGGACCTGTATTTAAAGTTGTGACAGTTCAGTATTTCCCCCAGGTCCTGTGTTTAAAACTACGACAGCTCAGTATTTCCCCCAGGCCCTGTCTTTAAAGTTGTGACAGCTCCGAATTTTCCCCAGGACCTGTGTTTAAAGTTGTGACAGTTCAGTATTATCCCCAGGCCCTGTGTTTAAAGTTGTGACAGTTCAGTATTTTCCCCAGGACCTGTCTTTAAAGTTGTGACAGCTTAGTATTTTCCCCAGGACCAGTCTTTAAAGTTGTGACAGCTCAGTATTTTCCCCAGGATCTGTGTTTAAAGTTGTGACAGCTCAGTATTTCCTCCAGGACCTGTGTTTACAGGTGTGACAGCTCAGTATTTCCTCCAGGACCTGTGTTTAAATTTGTGACAGCTCAGTATTTCCTCCAGGACCTGTGTTTAAATTTGTGACAGCTCAGTATTTCTTCCAGGACCTGTGTTTAAATTTGTGACAGCTCAGTATTTCCTCCAGGACCTGTGTTTAAAGTTGTGACAGCTCAGTATTTCCTCCTGCCCTGTATTTACAGTTGTGACATCTCAGTATTTCCTCCAGGACCTGTGCTAAAGTTGTGACAGCTCAGTATTTCATCCAGGATCTGTGTTTAAAGTTGCGACAGTTCAGTATTTCCCCCAGGACCTGTGTTTAAAGTTGTGACAGTTCAGTATATCCCCCAGGATCTGTGTTTACAGTTGTGACAGTTCAGTATTTCCTGCAGGGCCTGTCTTTAAAGTTGTGACAGCTCAGTATTTTCCCTAGGACCTGTCTTTAAAGTTGTGACAGCTCAGTATTTTCCCCAGGATCTGTGTTTAAAGTTGTGACAGTTCAGTATTTTCCCCAGGACCTGTCTTTAAAGTTGTGACAGCTCAGCATTTTCCCCAGGACCTGTCTTTAAAGTTGTGACAGCTCAGTATTTTCCCCAGGATCTGTGTTTAAAGTTGTGATAGTTCAGTATTTCCCCCAGGCCCTGTGTTTAAAGTTGTGACAGTTCAGTATTTCCCCCAGGACCTGTGTTTACAGGGGTGACAGCTCAGTATTTCCTCCAGGACCTGTGTTTAAAGTTGTGACAGTTCAGTATTTTCCCCAGGACCTGTGGTTAAAGTTGTGACAGTTTAGTATTTCCCCCAGGACCTGTGTTTAAAGTTGTGACAGCTCAGTATTTCCTCCAGGACCTGTGTTTAAAGTTGTGACAGTTCAGTATTTCCCCCAGGACCTGTGTTTAAAGTTGTGACAGCTCAGTATTTCCTCCAGGACCTGTGTTTAAAGTTGTGACAGTTCAGTATTTCCCCCAGGACCTGTGTTTAAAGTTGTGACAGTTCAGTATTTCCCCCAGGACCTGTGTTTGCAGTTGTGACAGTTCAGTATTTCCCCCAGGACCTGTGGTTAAAGTTGTGACAGCTCATTATTTACCCCAGGACCTGTGTTTAAAGTTGTGACAGTTCATTATTTCCTCCAGGACCTGTGTTTAAAGTTGTGACAGTTCAGTATTTCCCCCAGGACCTGTGTTTAAAGTTGTGACAGTTCAGTATTTCCCCCAGGACCTGTGTTTGCAGTTGTGACAGTTCAGTATTTCCCCCAGGACCTGTGTTTAAAGTTGTGACAGTTCATTATTTCCTCCAGGACCTGTGTTTAAAGTTGTGACAGTTCACTATTTCCTCCAGGACCTTTGTTGAAAGTTGTGACAGCTCAGTATTTCCACCAGGACCTGTGTTTAAAGTTGTGACAGTTCAGTATTTCCCCCAGGCCCAGTGTTTATAGTTGTGACAGCTCAGTATTTCCCCCAGGACCTGTGTTTAAAGTTGTGACAGTTCAGTATTTCCCCCAGTACCTGTGTTTACAGCTGTGACAGTTCAGTATTTCCCCCAGGACCTGTGTTTAAAGTTGTGACAGTTCAGTATTTCCCCCAGGACCTGTGTTTACAGGTGTGACAGCTCAGTATTTCCTCCAGGACCTGTGTTTAAATTTGTGACAGCTCAGTATTTCCTCCAGGACCTGTGTTTACAGGTGTGACAGCTCAGTATTTCCTCCAGGACCTGTGTTTAAATTTGTGACAGCTCAGTATTTCCTCCAGGCCCTGTATTTACAGTTGTGACAGCTCCGTATTTCCCCCAGGACCTGTGTTTAAAGTTGTGACAGCTCAGTACTTCCCCCAGGACCTGTGTTTAAAGTTGTGACAGCTCAGCATTTCCCCCAGGACCTGTATTTAAAGTTGTGACAGTTCAGTATTTCCCCCAGGTCCTGTGTTTAAAACTACGACAGCTCAGTATTTCCCCCAGGCCCTGTCTTTAAAATTGTGACAGCTCCGAATTTTCCCCAGGACCTGTGGTTAAAGTTGTGACAGCTCAGTATTTCCTCCAGGACCTGTGTTTAAAGTTGTGACAGTTCAGTATTATCCCCAGTACCTGTGTTTAAAGTTCTGACAGTTCAGTATTTTCCCCAGGACCTGTCTTTAAAGTTGTGACAGCTCAGTATTTTCCCCAGGACCAGTCTTTAAAGTTGTGACAGCTCAGTATTTTCCCCAGGACCTGTGTTTAAATTTGTGACAGCTCAGTATTTCCTCCAGGACCTGTGTTTACAGGTGTGACAGCTCAGTATTTCCTCCAGGACCTGTGTTTAAATTTGTGACAGCTCAGTATTTCCTCCAGTACCTGTGTTTAAATTTGTGACAGCTCAGTATTTTCTGAAGGACCTGTGTTTAAATTTGTGACAGCTCAGTATTTCCTCCAGGACCTGTGTTTAAAGTTGTGACAGATCAGTATTTCCCCCAGGACCTGTGTTTAAAGTTGTGACAGTTCAGTATTTCCTCCTGCCCTGTATTTACAGGTGTGACAGCTCAGTATTTCCTCCAGGACCTGTGTTTAAATTTGTGACAGCTCAGTATTTCCTCCAGGACCTGTGTTTAAATTTGTGACAGCTCAGTATTTCCTCCAGGACCTGCGTTTAAAGTTGTGACAGCACAGTATTTCCTCCTGCCCTGTATTTACAGTTGTGACATCTCAGTATTTCCTCCAGGACCTGTGTTTACAGGTGTGACAGCTCAGTATTTCCTCCAGGACCTGTGTTTAAATTTGTGACAGCTCAGTATTTCCTCCAGGCCCTGTATTTACAGTTGTGACAGCTCCGTATTTCCTCCAGGATCTGTGTTTAAAGTTGCGACAGTTCAGTATTTCCCCCAGGACCTGTGTTTAAAGTTGTGACAGTTCAGTATATCCCCCAGGATCTGTGTTTACAGTTGTGACAGATCAGTATTTTACCCAGGACCTGTCTTTAAAGTTGTGACAGCTCAGTATTTTCCCCAGGACCTGTCTTTAAAGTTGTGACAGCTCAGTATTTTCCCCAGGATCTGTGTTTAAAGTTGTGACAGTTCAGTATTTTCCCCAGGAACTGTCTTTAAAGTTGTGACAGCTCAGTATTTTCCCCAGGACCTGTCTTTAAAGTTGTGACAGCTCAGTATTTTCCTCAGGACCTGTCTTTAAAGTTGTGACAGTTCAGTATTTCCCCCAGGACCTGTGTTTAAAGTTGTGACAGTTCAGTATTTCCTCCAGGACCTGTGTTTAAAGTTGTGACAGTTCAGTATTTCCCCCAGGACCTGTGTTTACAGTTGTGACAGTTCAGTATTTCCCCCAGGACCTGTGTTTAAAGTTGTGACAGTTCAGTATTTCCCCCAGGACCTGTGTATAAAGTTGTGACAGTTCAGTATTTCCCCCAGGACCTGTCTTTAAAGTTGTGACAGCTCAGTATTTTCCGCAGGACCTGTCTTTAAAGTTGTGACAGTTCAGTATTTCCCCCAGGACCTGTGTTTAAAGTTGTGACAGTTCAGTATTTCCCCCAGGACCTGTCTTTAAAGTTGTGACAGTTCAGTATTTCCCCCAGGAACTGTGTTTACAGTTGTGACAGTTCAGTATTTCCCCCAGGACCTGTCTTTAAAGTTGTGACAGCTCAGTATTTCCTACAGGACCTGTGTTTAAAGTTGTGACAGATCAGTACTTCCCCCAGGACCTGTGTTTAAAGTTGTGACAGCTCAGTATTTCCTCCTGCCCTGTATTTACAGTTGTGACAGCTCAGTATTTCCTCCAGGACCTGTATTTAAATTTGTGACAGCTCAGTATTTCCTCCAGGACCTTTGTTTAAATTTGTGACTGCTCAGTATTTCCTCCAGGATCTGTGTTTAAAGTTGCGACAGTTCAGTATTTCCCCCAGGACCTGTGTTTAAAGTTGTGACAGTTCAGTATATCCCCCAGGATCTGTGTTTACAGTTGTGACAGTTTAGTATTTTACCCAGGACCTGTCTTTAAAGTTGTGACAGCTCAGTATTTTCCCCAGGACCTGTCGTTAAAGTTGTGACAGCTCAGTATTTTCCCCAGGATCTGTGTTTAAAGTTGTGACAGATTAGTATTTTACCCAGGACCTGTCGTTAAAGTTGTGACAGCTCAGTATTTTCCCCAGGATCTGTGTTTAAAGTTGTGACAGCTCAGTATTTTCCCCAGGATCTGTGTTTAAAGTTGTGACAGTTCAGTATTTTCCCCAGGACCTGTGTTTACAGTTGTGACAGATTAGTATTTTACCCAGGACCTGTCTTTAAAGCTGTGACAGCTCAGTATTTTCCCCAGGACCTGTCGTTAAAGTTGTGACAGCTCAGTATTTTCCCCAGGACCTGTCTTTAAAGTTGTGACAGCTCAGTATTTTCCCCAGGACCTGTCTTTAAAGTTGTGACAGCTCAGTATTTTCCCCAGGCCCTGTGTTTAAAGTTGTGACAGTTCATTATTTCCCCCAGGACCTGTGTTGACAGTTGTGACAACTCAGTATTTCCCCAAGGATCTGTGTTTACAGGGGTGACAGCTCAGTATTTCCTCCAGGACCTGTGTTTAAAGTTGTGACAGCTCAGTATTTCCTCCAGGACCTGTGTTTAAAGTTGTGACAGTTCAGTATTTCCTCCAGGACCTGTGTTTAAAGTTGTGACAGTTCAGTATTTCCCCCAGGACCTGTGTTTAAAGTTGTGACAGCTCAGTATTTCCTCCAGGACCTGTGTTTAAAGTTGTGACAGTTCAGTATTTCCCCCAGGACCTGTGTTTAAAGT
The DNA here is from genome assembly GCF_036365525.1 of Heterodontus francisci. NCBI lineage: Eukaryota > Metazoa > Chordata > Chondrichthyes > Heterodontiformes > Heterodontidae > Heterodontus > Heterodontus francisci. Next base: position 2,516,979 of record NC_090409.1, on the reverse strand, counting down.
TGTGACAGTTCAGTATTTCCACCAGGACCTGTGTTTGCAGCTGTGACAGTTCAGTATTTCCCCCAGGACCTGTGGTTAAAGTTGTGACAGCTCATTATTTACCCCAGGACCTGTGTTTAAAGTTGTGACAGTTCATTATTTCCTCCAGGACCTGTGTTTAAAGTAGTGACAGTTCAGTATTTCCCCCAGGACCTGTGTTTAAAGTTGTGACAGTTCAGTATTTCCCCCAGGACCTGTGTTTGCAGTTGTGACAGTTCAGTATTTCCCCCAGGACCTGTGTTTAAAGTTGTGACAGTTCATTATTTCCTCCAGGACCTGTGTTTAAAGTTGTGACAGTTCATTATTTCCACCAGGACCTGTGTTTAAAGTTGTGACAGCTCAGTATTTCCACCAGGACCTGTGTTTAAAGTTGTGACAGTTCAGTATTTCCCCCAGGCCCAGTGTTTACAGTTGTGACAGCTCAGTATTTCCCCCAGGACCTGTCTTTAAAGTTGTGACAGCTCAGTATTTCCTCCAGGACCTGTGTTTACAGTTGTGACAGCTCAGTATTTCCTCCAGGACCTGTGTTTAAAGTTGTGACAGTTCAGTATTTCCCCCAGGACCTGTGTTTACAGTTGTGACAGTTCAGTATTTCCCCCAGGACCTGTGTTTAAAGTTGTGACAGTTCAGTATTTCCCCCAGGACCTGTGTTTACAGTTCTGACAGTTCAGTATTTCCCCCAGGCCCAGTGTTTACAGTTGTGACAGCTCAGTATTTCCCCCAGGACCTGTGTTTAAAGTTGTGACAGCTCAGTACTTCCCCCAGGACCTGTGTTTAAAGTTGTGAAAGCTCAGCATTTCCCCCAGGACCTGTATTTAAAGTTGTGACAGCTCAGTATTTTCCCCAGGATCTGTGTTTAAAGTTGTGACAGTTCAGTATTTTCCCCAGGACCTGTGTTTACAGTCGTGACAGATTAGTATTTTAGCCAGGACCTGTCTTTAAAGCTGTGACAGCTCAGTATTTTCCCCAGGACCTGTCGTTAAAGTTGTGACAGCTCAGTATTTTCCCCAGGACCTGTCTTTAAAGTTGTGACAGCTCAGTATTTTCCCCAGGACCTGTCTTTAAAGTTGTGACAGCTCAGTATTTTCCCCAGGCCCTGTGTTTAAAGTTGTGACAGTTCATTATTTCCCCCAGGACCTGTGTTGACAGTTGTGACAACTCAGTATTTCCCCAAGGATCTGTGTTTACAGGGGTGACAGCTCAGTATTTCCTCCAGGACCTGTGTTTAAAGTTGTGACAGCTCAGTATTTCCTCCAGGACCTGTGTTTAAAGTTGTGACAGTTCAGTATTTCCTCCAGGACCTGTGTTTAAAGTTGTGACAGTTCAGTATTTCCCCCAGGACCTGTGTTTAAAGTTGTGACAGCTCAGTATTTCCTCCAGGACCTGTGTTTAAAGTTGTGACAGTTCAGTATTTCCCCCAGGACCTGTGTTTAAAGTTGTGACAGTTCAGTATTTCCACCAGGACCTGTGTTTGCAGCTGTGACAGTTCAGTATTTCCCCCAGGACCTGTGGTTAAAGTTGTGACAGCTCATTATTTACCCCAGGACCTGTGTTTAAAGTTGTGACAGTTCATTATTTCCTCCAGGACCTGTGTTTAAAGTAGTGACAGTTCAGTATTTCCCCCAGGACCTGTGTTTAAAGTTGTGACAGTTCAGTATTTCCCCCAGGACCTGTGTTTGCAGTTGTGACAGTTCAGTATTTCCCCCAGGACCTGTGTTTAAAGTTGTGACAGTTCATTATTTCCTCCAGGACCTGTGTTTAAAGTTGTGACAGTTCATTATTTCCACCAGGACCTGTGTTTAAAGTTGTGACAGCTCAGTATTTCCACCAGGACCTGTGTTTAAAGTTGTGACAGTTCAGTATTTCCCCCAGGCCCAGTGTTTACAGTTGTGACAGCTCAGTATTTCCCCCAGGACCTGTCTTTAAAGTTGTGACAGCTCAGTATTTCCTCCAGGACCTGTGTTTACAGTTGTGACAGCTCAGTATTTCCTCCAGGACCTGTGTTTAAAGTTGTGACAGTTCAGTATTTCCCCCAGGACCTGTGTTTACAGTTGTGACAGTTCAGTATTTCCCCCAGGACCTGTGTTTAAAGTTGTGACAGTTCAGTATTTCCCCCAGGACCTGTGTTTACAGTTGTGACAGTTCAGTATTTCCCCCAGGCCCAGTGTTTACAGTTGTGACAGCTCAGTATTTCCCCCAGGACCTGTGTTTAAAGTTGTGACAGCTCAGTACTTCCCCCAGGACCTGTGTTTAAAGTTGTGAAAGCTCAGCATTTCCCCCAGGACCTGTATTTAAAGTTGTGACAGTTCAGTATTTCCCCCAGGTCCTGTGTTTAAAACTATGACAGCTCAGTATTTCCCCCAGGCCCTGTCTTTAAAGTTGTGACAGCTCCGATTTTTCCCCAGGACCTGTGGTTAAAGTTGTGACAGCTCAGTATTTCCTCCAGGACCTGTGTTTAAAGTTGTGACAGTTCAGTATTATCCCCAGTACCTGTGTTTAAAGTTGTGACAGTTCAGTATTTTCCCCAGGACCTGTCTTTAAAGTTGTGACAGCTCAGTATTTTCCCCAGGACCAGTCTTTAAAGTTGTGACAGCTCAGTATTTTCCCCAGGATCTGTGTTTAAAGTTGTGACAGCTCAGTATTTCCTCCAGGACCTGTGTTTACAGGTGTAACAGCTCAGTATTTCCTCCAGGACCTGTGTTTAAATTTGTGACAGCTCAGTATTTCCTCCAGGACCTGTGTTTAAAGTAGTGACAGTTCAGTATTTCCCCCAGGACCTGTGTTTAAAGTTGTGACAGTTCAGTATTTCCCCCAGGACCTGTGTTTGCAGTTGTGACAGTTCAGTATTTCCCCCAGGACCTGTGTTTAAAGTTGTGACAGTTCATTATTTCCTCCAGGACCTGTGTTTAAAGTTGTGACAGTTCATTATTTCCACCAGGACCTGTGTTTAAAGTTGTGACAGCTCAGTATTTCCACCAGGACCTGTGTTTAAAGTTGTGACAGTTCAGTATTTCCCCCAGGCCCAGTGTTTACAGTTGTGACAGCTCAGTATTTCCCCCAGGACCTGTCTTTAAAGTTGTGACAGCTCAGTATTTCCTCCAGGACCTGTGTTTACAGTTGTGACAGCTCAGTATTTCCTCCAGGACCTGTGTTTAAAGTTGTGACAGTTCAGTATTTCCCCCAGGACCTGTGTTTACAGTTGTGACAGTTCAGTATTTCCCCCAGGACCTGTGTTTAAAGTTGTGACAGTTCAGTATTTCCCCCAGGACCTGTGTTTACAGTTGTGACAGTTCAGTATTTCCCCCAGGCCCAGTGTTTACAGTTGTGACAGCTCAGTATTTCCCCCAGGACCTGTGTTTAAAGTTGTGACAGCTCAGTACTTCCCCCAGGACCTGTGTTTAAAGTTGTGAAAGCTCAGCATTTCCCCCAGGACCTGTATTTAAAGTTGTGACAGTTCAGTATTTCCCCCAGGTCCTGTGTTTAAAACTATGACAGCTCAGTATTTCCCCCAGGCCCTGTCTTTAAAGTTGTGACAGCTCCGATTTTTCCCCAGGACCTGTGGTTAAAGTTGTGACAGCTCAGTATTTCCTCCAGGACCTGTGTTTAAAGTTGTGACAGTTCAGTATTATCCCCAGTACCTGTGCTTAAAGTTGTGACAGTTCAGTATTTTCCCCAGGACCTGTCTTTAAAGTTGTGACAGCTCAGTATTTTCCCCAGGACCAGTCTTTAAAGTTGTGACAGCTCAGTATTTTCCCCAGGATCTGTGTTTAAAGTTGTGACAGCTCAGTATTTCCTCCAGGACCTGTGTTTACAGGTGTAACAGCTCAGTATTTCCTCCAGGACCTGTGTTTAAATTTGTGACAGCTCAGTATTTCCTCCAGGACCTGTGTTTAAATTTGTGACAGCTCAGTATTTCCTCCAGGACCTGTGTTTAAAGTTGTGACAGCTCAGTATTTCCTCCTGCCCTGTATTTACAGTTGTGACATCTCAGTATTTCCTCCAGGACCTGTGCTAAAGTTGTGACAGCTCAGTATTTCCTCCAGGACCTGTGTTTAAAGTTGTGACAGTTCAGTATTTCCCCCAGGCCCAGTGTTTACAGTTGTGACAGCTCAGTATTTCCCCCATGACCTGTGTTTCCAGTTGTGACAGATTAGTATTTTACCCAGGACCTGTCTTTAAAGTTGTGACAGCTCAGTATTTTCCCCAGGACCTGTCGTTAAAGTTGTGACAGCTCAGTATTTTCCCCAGTATCTGTGTTTAAAGTTGTGACAGCTCAGTATTTTCCCCAGGCCCTGTGTTTAAAGTTGTGACAGTTCAGTATTTCCCCCAGGACCTGTGTTGACAGTTGTGACAACTCAGTATTTCCCCAAGGATCTGTGTTTACAGGGGTGACAGCTCAGTATTTCCTCCAGGACCTGTGTTTAAAGTTGTGACAGTTCAGTATTTTCCCCAGGACCTGTCTTTAAAGTTGTGACAGCTCAGTATTTCCTCCAGGACCTGTGTTTAAAGTTGTGACAGTTCAGTATTTCCCCCAGGACCTGTGTTTAAAGTTGTGACAGCTCAGTATTTCCTCCAGGACCTGTGTTTAAAGTTGTGACAGTTCAGTATTTCCCCCAGGACCTGTGTTTAAAGTTGTGACAGTTCAGTATTTCCACCAGGACCTGTGTTTGCAGCTGTGACAGTTCAGTATTTCCCCCAGGACCTGTGGTTAAAGTTGTGACAGCTCATTATTTACCCCAGGACCTGTGTTTAAAGTTGTGACAGTTCATTATTTCCTCCAGGACCTGTGTTTAAAGTAGTGACAGTTCAGTATTTCCCCCAATCCTGTGTTTAAAGTTGTGACAGTTCAGTATTTCCCCCAGGACCTGTGTTTGCAGTTGTGACAGTTCAGTATTTCCCCCAGGACCTGTGTTTAAAGTTGTGACAGTTCATTATTTCCTCCAGGACCTGTGTTTAAAGTTGTGACAGTTCATTATTTCCACCAGCACCTGTGTTTAAAGTTGTGACAGCTCAGTATTTCCACCAGGACCTGTGTTTAAAGTTGTGACAGTTCAGTATTTCCCCCAGGCCCTGTGTTTACAGTTGTGACAGCTCAGTATTTCCCCCAGGACCTGTGTTTAAAGTTGTGACAGTTCAGTATTTCCCCCAGGATCTGTGTTTACAGTTGTGACAGTTCAGTATTTCCCCCAGGCCCAGTGTTTACAGTTGTGACAGCTCAGTATTTCCCCCAGGACCTGTGTTTATAGTTGTGACAGCTCAGTACTTCCCCCAGGACCTGTGTTTAAAGTTGTGACAGCTCAGCATTTCCCCCAGGACCTGTACTTAAAGTTGTGACAGTTCAGTATTTCCCCCAGGTCCTGTGTTTAAAACTACGACAGCTCAGTATTTCCCCCAGGCCCTGTCTTTAAAGTTGTGACAGCTCAGTATTTCCTCCAGGCCCTGTCTTTAAAATTGTGACAGCTCCGAATTTTCCCCAGGACCTGTGCTTAAAGTTGTGACAGATCAGTATTTCCTCCAGGACCTGTGTTTAAAGTTGTGACAGTTCAGTATTATCCCCAGTACCTGTGTTTAAAGTTCTGACAGTTCAGTATTTTCCCCAGGACCTGTCTTTAAAGTTGTGACAGCTCCGTATTTCCTCCAGGACCTGTGTTTAAATTTGTGACAGCTCAGTATTTCCTCCAGGACCTGTGTTTACAGGTGTGACAGCTCAGTATTTCCTCCAGGACCTGTGTTTAAATTTGTGACAGCTCAGTATTTCCTCCAGGACCTGTGTTTAAATTTGTGACAGCTCAGTATTTCCTCCAGCACCTGTGTTTAAATTTGTCACAGCTCAGTATTTCCTCCAGGACCTGTGCTTAAAGTTGTGACAGCTCAGTATTTCCCCCAGGACCTGTGTTTAAAGTTGTGACAGTTCAGTATTTCCTCCTGCCCTGTATTTACAGTTGTGACATCTCAGTATTTCCTCCAGGACCTGTGTTTAAAGTTGTGACAGTTCAGTATATCCCCCAGGATCTGTGTTAACAGTTGTGACAGATCAGTATTTTACCCAGGACCTGTCTTTAAAGTTGTGACAGCTCAGTATTTTCCCCAGGACCTGTCTTTAAATTTGTGACAGTTCAGTATTTCCCCCAGGCCCTGTGTTTAAAGTTGTGACAGTTCAGTATTTCCCCCAGGATCTGTGTTTACAGTTGTGACAGTTCAGTATTTCCCCCAGGACCTGTCTTTAAAGTTGTGACAGTTCAGTATTTCCCCCAGGCCCAGTGTTTAAAGTTGTGACAGTTCAGTATTTCCTCCAGGACCTGTGTTTAAAGTTGTGACAGTTCAGTATTTCCCCCAGGCCCAGTGTTTAAAGTTGTGACAGTTCAGTATTTCCTCCAGGACCTGTGTTTAAAGTTGTGACAGTTCAGTATTTCCCCCAGGCCCTGTGTTTACGGTTGTGACAGTTCAGTATTTCCTCCAGGCCCTGTGTTTACAGTTGTGACAGTTCAGTATTTCCCCCAGGCCCAGTGTTTAAAGTTGTGACAGTTCAGTATTTCCTCCAGGAACTGTGTTTAAAGTTGTGACAGTTCAGTATTTCCCCCAGGCAATGTGTTTTCAGTTGTCACAGTTCAGTATTTCCTCCAGGCCCTGTGTTTACAGTTGTGACAGTTCAGTATTTCCTCCAGGATCAGTGTTTACAGTTGTGACTGTTCAGTATTTCCCCCAGTCCCTGTGTTTACAGTTGTGACTGTTCAGTATTTCCCCCAGGACCTGTGTTTACAGTTGTGACAGTTCAGTATTTCCCCCAGGACCTGTGTTTACAGTTGTGACAGTTCAGTATTTGCTCCAGTCCCTGTGTTTACATTTGTGACAGTTCAGTATTTCATCCAGCCCCAGTGTTTAAAGTTGTGGCAGTTCAGTATTTCCTCCAGTCCCTGTGTTTACAGTTGTGACAGCTCAGTATTTCCCCCAGTCCCTGTGTTTACAGTTGTGACTGTTCAGTATTTCCCCCAGGACCTGTGTTCACAGTTGTGACAGTTCAGTATTTCCCCCAGGACCTGTGTTTACAGTTGTGACAGTTCAGTATTTCCTCCAGTCCCTGTGTTTACAGTTGTGACAGTTCAGTATTTCCTCCTGTCCCTGTGTTTACATTTGTGACAGTTCAGTATTTCCTCCAGGCCCAGTGTTTACAGTTGTGACAGTTCAGTATTTCCTCCAGGACCTGTGTTTACATTTGTGATAGTTCAGTATTTCCCCCAGGCCCTGTGTTTACATTAGTGACAGTTCAGTATTTCCTCCAGGCCCAGTGTTTACAGTTGTGACAGTTCAGTATTTCCCCCAGGCCCTGTGTTTACATTTGTGACAGTTCAGTATTTACTCCAGTCCCTGTGTTTACATTTGTGACAGTTCAGTATTTCCTCCAGGCCCAGTGTTTACAGTTGTGACAGTTCAGTATTTCCTCCAGTCCCTGTGTTTACATTTGTGACAGTTCAGTATTTCCCCCAGGCCCTGTGTTTACATTAGTGACAGTTCAGTATTTCCTCCAGGCCCAGTGTTTACAGTTGTGACAGTTCAGTATTTCCCCCAGGCCCTGTGTTTACATTTGTGACAGTTCAGTATTTCATCCAGGCCCAGTGTTTAAAGTTGTGACAGTTCAGTATTTCCTCCAGTCCCTGTGTTTAAATTTGTGACTGTTCAGTATTTCCTCCAGTCCCTGTGTTTACAGTTGTGACAGTTCAGTATTTCCTCCAGTCCCTGTGTCTACAGATGTGACAGCTCAGTATTTCCTCCAGGCCCTGTGTTTAAAGTTGTGGCAGTTCAGTATTTCATCCAGTCCCTGTGTTTACAGTTGTGACATCTCAGTATTTCCCCCAGGACCTGTGTTTACAGTTGTGACAGTTCAGTATTTCCCCCAGGACCTGTGTTTAAAGTTGTGACAGTTCAGTATTTCCTCCAGTCCCTGTGTTTACATTTGTGACAGTTCAGTATTTCCTCCAGGCCCTGTGTTTACAGTTGTGACAGTTCAGTATTTCCTCCAGGCCCTGTGTTTACATTTGTGACAGTTCAGTATTTCCCCCAGGACCTGTGTTTACAGTTGTGACAGTTCAGTATTTCCTCCAGTCCCTGTGTTTACATTTGTGACAGTTCAGTATTTCATCCAGGCCCAGTGTTTAAATTTGTGGCAGTTCAGTATTTCCTCCAATCCCTGTGTTTACAGTTGTGACAGTTCAGTATTTCCCCCAGGCCCTGTGTTTACATTAGTGACAGTTCAGTATTTCCTCCAGGCCCAGTGTTTACAGTTGTGACAGTTCAGTATTTCCCCCAGGCCCTGTGTTTACATTTGTGACAGTTCAGTATTTACTCCAGTCCCTGTGTTTACATTTGTGACAGTTAAGTATTTCCTCCAGGCCCAGTGTTTACAGTTGTGACAGTTCAGTATTTCCTCCAGTCCCTGTTTTACATTTGTGACAGTTCAGTATTTCCCCCAGGCCCTGTGTTTACATTAGTGACAGTTCAGTATTTCCTCCAGGCCCAGTGTTTACAGTTGTGACAGTTCAGTATTTCCCCCAGGCCCTGTGTTTACATTTGTGACAGTTCAGTATTTCATCCAGGCCCAGTGTTTAAAGTTGTGACAGTTCAGTATTTCCTCCAGTCCCTGTGTTTAAATTTGTGACTGTTCAGTATTTCCTCCAGTCCCTGTGTTTACAGTTGTGACAGTTCAGTATTTCCTCCAGTTCCTGTGTCTACAGTTGTGACAGCTCAGTATTTCCTCCAGGCCCTGTGTTTAAAGTTGTGGCAGTTCAGTATTTCATCCAGTCCCTGTGTTTACAGTTGTGACATCTCAGTATTTCCCCCAGGACCTGTGTTTACAGTTGTGACAGTTCAGTATTTCCCCCAGGACCTGTGTTTAAAGTTGTGACAGTTCAGTATTTCCTCCAGTCCCTGTGTTTACATTTGTGACAGTTCAGTATTTCCTCCAGGCCCTGTGTTTACAGTTGTGACAGTTCAGTATTTCCTCCAGGCCCTGTGTTTACATTTGTGACAGTTCAGTATTTCCCCCAGGACCTGTGTTTACAGTTGTGACAGTTCAGTATTTCCTCCAGTCCCTGTGTTTACATTTGTGACAGTTCAGTATTTCATCCAGGCCCAGTGTTTAAAGTTGTGGCAGTTCAGTATTTCCTCCAATCCCTGTGTTTACAGTTGTGACAGTTCAGTATTTCCCCCAGGCCCTGTGTTTACATTTGTGACAGTTCAGTATTTCATCCAGGCCCAGTGTTTAAAGTTGTGGCAGTTCAGTATTTCCTCCAGTCCCTGTGTTTACAGTTGTGACAGTTCAGTATTTCCTCCAGTCCCTGTGTTTACAGTTGTGACAGCTCTGTATTTCCTCCAGGCCCTGTGTTTAAAGTTGTGGCAGTTCAGTATTTCCTCCAGTCCCTGTGTTTACAGTTGTGACAGCTCAGTATTTCCCCCAGTCCCTGTGTTTACAGTTGTGACTGTTCAGTATTTCCCCCAGGACCTGTGTTTACAGTTGTGACAGTTCAGTATTTCCCCCAGGACCTGTGTTTACAGTTGTGACAGTTCAGTATTTCCTCCAGTCCCTGTGTTTACATTTGTGACAGTTCAGTATTTCCTCCAGGCCCAGTGTTTACAGTTGTGACAGTTCAGTATTTCCTCCAGTCCCTGTGTTTACATTTGTGACAGTTCAGTAATTCCTCCAGGCCTAGTGTTTTCAGTTGTGACAGCTCAGTATTTCCCCCAGGACCTCTGTTTAAAGTTGTGACAGCTCAGTATTTCCCCCAGGACCTGTGTTTAAAGTTGTGACAGTTCAGTATTTCCTCCAGGCCCAGTGTTTACAGTTGTGACAGTTCAGTATTTCCTCCAGGCCCAGTGTTTACAGTTGTGACAGTTCAGTATTTCCCCCAGGACCTGTGTTTACAGTTGTGACAGTTCAGTATTTCCTCCAGTCCCTGTGTTTACATTTGTGACAGTTCAGTATTTCCCCCAGGACCTGTGTTTACAGTTGTGACAGCTCAGTATTTCCCCCAGGACCTGTGTTTACAGTTGTGACAGTTCAGTATTTCCTCCAGTCCCTGTGTTTACATTTGTGACAGTTCAGTATTTCCCCCAGGACCTGTGTTTACAGTTGTGACAGTTCAGTATTTCCCCCATTCCCTGTATTTAAAGTTGTGACAGTTCAGTATTTCCTCCAGTCCCTGTGTATACATTTGTGACAGTTCAGTATTTCCTCCAGGCCCAGTGTTTACAGTTGTGAGAGTTCAGTATTTCCTCCAGTCCCTGTGGTTACATTTGTGACAGTTCAGTATTTCCTCCAGGCCCAGTGTTTACAGTTGTGACAGTTCAGTATTTCCCCCAGGCCCAGTGTTTACAGTTGTGACAGTTCAGTATTTCCCCCAGGACCTTTGTTTAAAGTTGTGACAGTTCAGTATTTCCTCCAGTCCCTGTGTTTACATTTGTGACAGTTCAGTATTTCCCCCAGGACCTGTGTTTACAGTTGTGACAGTTCAGTATTTCCCCCAGGCCCAGTGTTTACAGTTGTGACAGTTCAGTATTTCCCCCAGGACCTGTGTTTACAGTTGTGACAGCTCAGTATTTCATCCAGGCCCTGTGTTTACAGTTGTGACAGTTCAGTATTTCCCCCAGGCCCTGTGTTTACATTTGTGACAGTTCAGTATTTCATCCAGACCCAGTGTTTAAAGTTGTGGCAGTTCAGTATTTCCTCCAAAACCTGTGTTTACAGTTGTGACAGTTCAGTATTTCCTCCAGTCCCTGTGTTTACAGTTGTGACAGTTCAGTATTTCCTCCAGTCCCTGTTTTTACAGTTGTGACAGCTCAGTATTTCCTCCAGGCCCTGTGTTTAAAGTTGTGGCAGTTCAGTATTTCCCCCAGTCCCTGTGTTTACAGTTGTGACAGCTCAGTATTTCCCCCAGGACCTGTGTTTACAGTTGTGACAGTTCAGTATTTCCCCCAGGACCTGTGTTTACAGTTGTGACAGTTCAGTATTTCCTCCAGTCCCTGTGTTTACATTTGTGACAGTTCAGTATTTCCTCCAGGCCCAGTGTTTACAGTTGTGACAGTTCAGTATTTCCTCCAGTCCCTGTGTTTACATTTGTGACAGTTCAGTATTTCCTCCAGTCCCTGTGTTTGCATTTGTGACAGTTCAGTATTTCCCCCAGGACCTGTGTTTACAGTAGTGACAGTTCAGTATTTCCTCCAGTCCCTGTGTTTACATTTGTGACAGTTCAGTATTTCATCCAGGCCCAGTGTTTAAAGTTGTGGCAGTTCAGTATTTCCTCCAATCCCTGTGTTTACAGTTGTGACAGTTCAGTATTTCCCCCAGGCCCTGTGTTTACATTTGTGACAGTTCAGTATTTCCTCCAGTCCCTGTGTTTACAGTTGTGACAGTTCAGTATTTCCTCCAGTCCCTGTGTTTACAGTTGTGACAGTTCAGTATTTCCTCCAGTCCCTGTGTTTACAGTTGTGACAGCTCAGTATTTCCCCCAGGACCTGTGTTTACAGTTGTGACAGCTCAGTATTTCCTCCAGTCCCTGTGTTTACATTTGTGACAGTTCAGTATTTCCCCCAGGACCTGTGTTTACAGTTGTGACAGTTCAGTATTTCCTCCAGTCCCTGTGTTTACATTTGTGACAGTTCAGTATTTCATCCAGGCCCAGTGTTTAAAGTTGTGGCAGTTCAGTATTTCCTCCAATCCCTGTGTTTACAGTTGTGACAGTTCAGTATTTCCCCCAGGCCCTGTGTTTACATTTGTGACAGTTCAGTATTTCATCCAGGCCCAGTGTTTAAAGTTGTGGCAGTTCAGTATTTCCTCCAGTCCCTGTGTTTACAGTTGTGACAGTTCAGTATTTCCTCCAGTCCCAGTGTTTACAGTTGTGACAGCTCAGTATTTCCTCCAGGCCCTGTGTTTAAAGTTGTGGCTATTCAGTATTTCCTCCAGTCCCTGTGTTTACAGTTGTGACAGCTCAGTATTTCCCCCAGGCCCTGTGTTTACATTTGTGACAGTTCAGTATTTCATCCAGGCCCAGTGTTTAAAGTTGTGGCAGTTCATTATTTCCTCCAGTCCCTGTGTTTACAGTTGTGACAGTTCAGTATTTCCTCCAGTCCCAGTGTTTACAGTTGTGACAGCTCAGTATTTCCTCCAGGCCCTGTGTTTAAAGTTGTGACTGTTCAGTATTTCCCCCAGGCAATTTGTTTTAATTCGTGAGAGTTTAGGATTTGCTTCAGGCCCTGTGTTTAAAATCCTGACAGTTCACGTTGTCCCCCAGGCCCTTTGTTTAAAGTTGTGACAATTCAGGATTTTTCCCAGCCCCTGTGTTTTAAATTCTGACAGTTCAGGATATCCCCCAGCCCCTGTGTTTAAATTTGTGACAGTTCATGATTTCCCCCAGGCCTTGTGTTTAAGATTGTGACAGTTCAGGATTTCCCGAAGGCCCTGTGTTTAAAGTTGTGCCAGATCTGGATTTCACAAAAGCCCGACGTTTAAATTTGTGACAATTCAGGGATTCACCCCAGTCCCTGTGTTTAAAATTGTGACAGTTCGGGATTTTCCCCAGGACCTGTGATTAAAGTTATGACATCAGTATTTCCCCCAGGCCTTGTCTTTAAAGTTGTGACAGTTCAGGATTTGCCCCAGGGCTTGTGTTTAAGTTGTGACAGTTCAGGACTTCCCCCAGGGCCTGTATTAAAAATCTGACACTTCAAGAATTCCCCCAATTTCTGTTTTTAAAAATCTGACAGTTCAGGATTTCCCCCAGGCCCTGTGTTTACAGTTGTCACAGTTCAGGATTTCCCCCCAGTCCCTGAGTTTAAAATTCGGGCATTTCAGGAATTCCCCCAGGACCTATCTTTAAAGTTGTGACAGTTCAGTATTTCCCCCAGGCCCTGTGTTTAAAGTTGTGCCAGTTCAGGATTTCCCCCAGGTCCTATGTTTTAAATTCTGTCAGTTCAGGATTTCCCCCAGGCCCTGTGTATAATATTGTGACAGTTCTGAACTGGCTCAGGGTCAAATTCTTGTGTTTTTTAAAAAAGTTGATTCGAGTGACGTGTGTGTCGCTGGCAAGGCCAGCATCTATTACCCATCCCTAATTGCCCTTTGAGAAGGTGGTGGTGAGCCATGTTCTTGAACCACTGCAGTCCATGTGGGGTAGGTACACCCACAGTGCCGTTAGGAAGGATGTTCCAAGATTTTGAAACAGTGACAGTGTACGAAGTGCAATATAGTTCCAAGTGACGATGGTGTGTGACTTCAGTTGTCGTGTGTGGCCATCTTTTTCAGATTTTGATCTTTTTGATATATTTTTAACACGGTTAGATGTAAAATCTCTCCTAAAATCTGCCTGTCTCTCCCTGTCTCTCCCTCCCTCTTTCTGCCCGTCGCTCCCTCCCTCTCTCTCTTTGTCTCTCTGAAGACCAAGATCGCATGCATCTTATGAATTACTCTCTTAATATGTCCTATCGCCTTCAAAGATCGCTGGTCGGGATCCCTCATTTCCCTCTGTACCTGCACACTCTTGAGCAATATGACATAGTGCAATCAAACAAAGTCAACATGGTTTCACGAAAGGTAAATCTCCTTTGAAGCTTCTCTGCTCTAAGGAGAACAAGCCCAGCTTCTCCAGTCTATCAGCGTAACTGTAATCATTGCATCCCTGGAACTGTTCTAGTAAATCTCTTCCATACATTCACCAAAGCCTCCATGTACTTCCGAAAGTGTGGTCCCAGAATTGGACACAATACGTCAGTTGGGGACAAACTATTATTTTATAAATGTTTCACATCACTTCATTTTTCAAACAGAAAACCACAAATGCATTGGCAGTGATATTATTAAAGCCCTTAGGAAGATGGAGGAGGCCTTTCGGCCCCTCAAATCTGTCCCGCCATTCACTCAGGTCTTGGCTGATTTGCTCCTTATCCACATCGAGCTGTCTCGGCACCGTAAACATTCCGAACATATTCCCTACCGACAATCAGGAATTAATGTCACTTCCTGTTAACACTGGGGAATTCCTTCCCTAAATCTCTCCCTTTCTCTACCTCTCATACCTGCTTAAAGATGTTCCTTAAAACTAACCTCTTTGACCAAGCTTTTAATCTCAATTTATGTGGGTTTGGTGTCAGATTTTGCTTTTTAATGGACGCTGTGCAGCACCTTTGGGACTTTTTATTTCTTGCCTTCTCCATCATCCGGTCTCTCTCTCTCTCTCTTTCTCCCCCTCACTCCCCCTCTTATTCTCCCTCTTACCCCGTATCTCCCTCCCTCTCCTCCTCACCTCTAAGACAAATATTTCATTCCTTCAGTACCGAGACCAGGACTGTACACAGTACTCCAGGTGTGGGCTCACCAAACCCTATACCATTACAGCAAGAATTCCTCACTCTTGTACTCTAACCTCCTTGCAGTAAAGGACAACACTCCATTTGCTGTACCTGCATGTTAACTCTCTGTGTACAAGGACACCCAAATCCCTCTGAATACCAATATTTAAAAGTTTCTCACCATTTGAAAAATGTTCTGTGTTTCTATTCTTCCTGCCAAAGTGAATAACCTCACATCTCTCCACATGATATTCCAGCTGCCACTTTCTTGCCCACTCGCTTAACCCGTCCATCTGCCAATGCAGTATCTTTGTGTCTCACAGCTTACCGTCCCCCCTAACTTTGTATCATCAGCCCATATAAACCCAACATAGGCCGTGTTTGAGAGAGGAACTTTTGTCCTGACAAGTATTAAGATACAACTGGTTGATATTTTGTGCAGGATATTTCTGTATATTTATTGGAGTTATTAAGATGAAAGATCTTTAATAAGAGATTAGAGAGTTTCCTTCAGTGTCCTCGCCCACCCTCACATCCAGAATTGGAAACACAAACACACAGAGCCACAAAGACAGCCAAGTAAACACAGACAGACTAACACGGCCAGATAAACACACACACACACACACACACACATAGAAATCCATACCCAGGCACATCCACTCCCACTGATCGAGAGAGCGAGAAAAAAACCACACAGTGACACATATATTCACATTGAACAACTTCGACAGATAAACACAAACACTTCCTTCTGTTTAAATAATGTTTTTACAAACATCATAATCTCTCTTTTCTCCTTTTATATTTCACTCTCGGTTTTTAAATTTATTGTCAATCTGATTTCACTGGGACCTGGAGAATTTTTGCATTCCTTTTCTTGCCTTTGGGGTCAGGGGTCATTGGTCAATCCCAGTGTCCGTACAGTCTGTGACCCCTGACCCAGCGCTGTGGCCCTGAGGGGGGTGGAGGGAGTCGGGAGAGTGTCAGTCCCAACCTCTTAAAGGGACCCCGCACTGTCAGAAATGCTTCTTAGGTTTTGAACTTCGAGGGAATCAGTAGGACTTTGAACAAGGGTGGGAACGAAATGACATTGAATCCTTCAATATTAATTTATTCAGTGTTGTTAATAAACAGCAAATTATCTGCCGATTCCAAATTCACACAAATACTATTGTGAATTCGGATTAAAAATTTTAAAGGAGAACTTGTTAATTACTTGCATTTCATTTGCTAAAAAATGACCAAGACCTTGTTTAGTTCAGGATGTAATATTAACAAAGACCTTAGGAAGACAGGTGGAGGCCGTTCGGCCCCTCAAGCATGTCCAATCCCTGGGAGACATTATATTCCTCGCCCTCTCCCTTACTGTGTGTGTCTCTCTCTCCTTCAGCCTGTCTCTCTCTCTCTATTCCTTCCCCTCACAGGTATCTTTCTCTCCCTCACCCTGTCTCTGTCTATCCCCATCAGCCATTCTCTCTCTCTCTTTCCCTCACCCCGTCTATCTCTCGCTCTCTCTTTCCCTCACCCCGTCTATCTCTCTCTCCCTCTTTCCCTCACTCCGTCTACCTCTCTCTCTTTCCTCACCCCATCTCTCTCTCTCTCTCTTTCCCTCACCCCGGCTATCTCTCTTTCTCTCCCGCTCTCTCTTTCCCTCACCCCGTCTATCTCTCTTTATCACTCTTTCCCTCACACCGTCTATCTCTCCCTCACTCTCTCTCTTTCCCTCACCCCGTCTATCTCTCTCTCTCTCTTTCCCTCACCCCGTCTATCTCTCTCTCTCTCTTTCCCTCACCCCGTCTATCTCTCTCTCTCTCAGAAGAGGACTATAGAATCAAAGAGTAGTACAACACAGTAGGAGGCGATTCGACACATTGAATCTGTGCTAGCTCCTTTGAAGAGCAGTCCACTTAGTGCCACTCTCCTGTTCTTCCCCAACACTTCATTCTTTTCCTGTTTCAGTTATTTATCTAATTCTCCTATTGAAAGATACTATTGAACCAATATCCACTATGCTATCAGACAGTGCATTTCAAATCCGAAGCAAGTATTGCTAAAAAGAAACGGTTTTCCTTCATGTCGCCTCTGTTTTTTTTTGCCAATCGCCTTCAGTCTGTGCTCTCTGGTTATTGACCCTTCAGCCATTGGAAACAGTTTCTCTTTGTTTACGCTATCCAAAACTTTCATGATTTTAAACACATCAATTAAATCACTTTTTAAACTTCACCACCATGAAGAGAACAACGCCAGCTTCTCCAGTATATCAGCGTATCACCCCTAGAACCATGCTAGCAAAACTTTTCTGTACATTGACCGAAGCCTCCATGTCCTTCCTAATGTGTAGTGTCCAGAATTGGACACAATGCTTCAGACGAGGACAAACAATTATTTTATAAAGGTTTAGCATCACTTCCTGACTTTTGTGCTCGAGACCTCTGCATCCCCTATACCTTTTACATTAGTCTCAGTTATCAATGCACCAGTTAAGACCGGAATGGACCATGCTTCTGTTTATATTGTACTAACTCTGTCTCTGCTAAGAAAATGGTTAAAAAGTGAGTTTAAAAGGGTGAGATGTCTGTGGGCTTCTCCTGCATTTTATATGTAAAGGGGGAGCTCCCACCATTTTATACACAGAGGAGGAGCGCCCTCCATCTTAAATGTAGAGGGAGAGCTGTCATCATTTTGTACAGAGAGGGGAAGTTCCCTTCATTTTATACACAGACGATAAGCTCCCTCCATTTTTTACACTGATGTAGAGCTTCCATCATCTTATACACAGATGGAGAGCTCCCACCATTTTCTACACAGATGGTGAGCTGCATCCATTTGATATGTAGAGGGAGCTCCCTGCACTTTATATGTAGGCAGGAAGAGTAGGTGTTTCTGTCACAGGTCCCAGTACATCACCCCAGGTTCCCCACACAGCATGTCTCCCGTCCCCTTGATTCAAAAGTGTCTCAGGATAAACTGACACTTTCTAGCTCTAAGCTTCTGTCTCGATCCCTCACTATCTCTCTGCTCTCACTCCGTTTCTATCTTTCCATATCGATAGGTTACTCTACCACTGTTCCTCTCTTTCTCTGCCTATCACTCTCTCTCACCATGTTGGTTATCATTAGGGGTCGAGTTAAATCATCGAGAAAATAAACACTTCACCTGTCTGCCCCGGAATAAATAGGAACATTTATGGCTATTTTATGTCTGTATTCAGGCAACATAGACAGCAAAGTATATTATATGATGGGATGCTGCACATCGATTTACACTACTTTTGTCGGAAAAACAACTTTAAAATACAATTATTCTCAAGTCCAGTCCTACTTAACTACAGATTCGATCCGATAAGGAAAAGATTAAATATTCCACGTAGGTTAGGATACATAGAATTCTAGTAAAACAGCACTAAAATCCCAGTGAATATTCCTGGAAAAATCAATGCTGCAAATGATTCCCACAGACTCTCACGTAGTCTGTGTCTTTAATCTCACCAAGTTCCCACTGATCAATGATCAGCCGATCAGGAGGGATCTTCTACCAATAGCTGGCCCGGGTATCTGGTCTGCAGTGTCAGATAAATGAAAGGGAATCCCTTATATCTAGGACTGACCCTCACTTTCCCCTCGTGCACCATGTCACTGGGCTCAGTGTTAGGGTCTTTCCCTGCATGATCAATCCCTGTGTGTGTTCAATATCTTTTCCTATACCCACATCCCACTGCACAAGACCGCACACACATTGCAATTGCTTCTACATTCCAAGCCTCACCCGTACATAATCCCTTGTATTGAAAGACTCCATTTTATTATCCATGTCCTGCCTTCTTGTAATTCCAGGCCTCTGGTCATTTACTGTTTATATCTTGTCTTCGATATGCATCAGACAGGGCATTCCATAGCAATGTAGTTAAATGTTTATTTATCCAAGTGAATTGACCATTTAATATGTTTAACTTGTGTTCCCACAAAGATCAAGCTAGAATATTCAACAGTGGCCACTTTGACTTCATCCCATCGTGTGTTATAAACATTCTCACAGGACAGCAGACATAATGCGGCATAGTGGTGGTATACTGGCGCAATGGTTAGCACCGCAGCCTCACAGCTCCAGCGACCCGGGTTCAATTCTGGGTGCTGCCTGTGTGGAGTTTGCAAGTTCTCCCTGTGCATGCGTGAGTTTCTTCCGGGTGCTTCCATTTCCTCCCACATGCCAAAGACTTGCAGGTTGATAGGTAAATTGGCCATTAGCAATTGCCCCCAGTAGGTGGTAGGGAAAATGTAGGGACAGGTGGGGATGTGTTAGCAATATGGAATTAGTGTAGGATTAGTATAAATGGGTGATTGATGGTCGGCACCGACTCGGTAGGCCGAAGGGCCTGTTTCAGTGCTGTATCACTAAACTAAACTAAAACATAACAGTAGTCATAGCATGCAGCCAAAAATTGATCAGTTACATTGTCATTTCAGTCCACGTTTACAGTACACACGGGACCATACTGCCTCACATGGAGGCAAAATTTCACTGGGTGTACATTCTCACCCAATACAATATGATTCTCTGAGAGATTACTGGTGCTTATCGTCCACATGAGCAGTCGTTCTATTGCCATGTGCCTGTCCTGCTCCCAAACCCGGCATCCACTTACATGAAGGCAAATGACACAGGAGCATCTCACTGACTGAGGCAGGTGAGTCTTGAAGCCGACCCGGGTACAGTGAGTGACCCGGGTTAATCTGACATTCCAGGGACAGTTTAGATGGAGCTTTACTCCGTATCTAACCTGTATAGTACCTTCTGAGTTTATTCGATGGGTCAGGGTAGACGTGGAGAAGTTATTCCTTCAACTACATATCCAAGTTTTTTTTTAATGTGATGAGGTTTCTATCTCTACCAGCTTTTCAGGCTGTGAGTTCCAGTCCCCTACCTGGGTGAAAAAATTACCCCTCATCTCTCTTTTAATCTTTGTACGAATTACTTTAAATCTATGCGCTATACGTATTGACTCCTCTACTGAGGGAAATAGGTCCTCCCGATCCACTCTATCAAGGCATATCATCATTTTGTTACACATCAATTAAGTCTCCCCTTCAGGCTGACACCCTATCCAGTCTTTCCTCATAGCAAAAATTCTCCATTCCTGACAACAACCTCTGTAAATCTCCTCTGTATCTTCTCTTGTACAATCACATCCTTCCTGTAATGTGGTGACTACAGCTGTATGTTGTGGTCCAACGACAGCTTGATATAGTTCTAGACTAACCTCCCTGCTCTTATATTCTGCACATCGGCCAATAAAGGAGAGTTCAATCGACAATCCTGTGAGAAAAACTATCAGCAATTGTCACAGTGCAACACAAGTGTGATTTATTAAACTTTGACAGAACAAAGTTTGTCACTATGTCGTGTAAAGTGCATTGCACTGTTACTGACCTTTACTCCAGTCCCTCAATCCCACTTCATCTCTGAGAGATTATTGGAAGACTCACCCCATCCTTTCAAAGATAAATATTACCCACATCAAACCAGAACAATTAGAAACAGTACACAGCTGCTGATAGCTAGTACCAAGACTGAAGGTATTCGAATGACCAAAAAATGAATTCATCCTCCAACCCAGACAAATATATATCTTTATTTATATGAATCTCTATCTGTGTGAATAGAGTCAAATGTAGGCCAGGCCTCTCCCATAAAGACATTGTTCGACCATTTCACTTCTTATTACATACAGAAAGCTTTCTTCTGTCTTGTCTCTATTCTACTCAAATTCTTTGACTGATATTAATGACTTGTTACTTTCTGTAGGATTTGCGATGACCTCTCCCGTGACAGAGAATCCACTGACAAGAACATCAGGTGAAATATTTGTCTCCTGAAATCTGTGTTTCTTGCTTCTTGGAGCCAATTCCATCTGTTTCGCTCTATTTTACTCCATCTTTTATGATTTTAAGCTCCTTGATCAAATCTCCCTTTAAGCTTTGCTCTAAGGAGAACAGCCCCAGCTTCTCGAGTATATCAGCGTGACTGTAATAATCTCATCCCCAGAACCGTTCTCATAAATCTCTTCGATACATTCACCAAAGCCTCCATGTCCTTCCTAAAGTGTGGTCCCAGAATTGGACACAATTCTCCAGCTGGGGACAAACTATTGTTTTATAAAGGTTTAGCATCACTTCCTGACTTTTACACTCTATACTTGTTGAGAAGCTCAGGATCCCATCTGCTTTATTAACCCATCAGTAATGAGAGAAATTCTACCAGAACCATTGACCAGTTCCCTTAGACATGAATCCATGAGTCATTAAAAGGCTGGCGGGGGAGGGGGTGGGGGGTGGGTTTAGGGGAGTCCAGACAGAACCCCGACCTGGTCACATTTTTTCAAACAGAAATCCATCAGTACATTGGCACCAATGACCTGGAAGGAGGCTTTTACTAGTGGTAACATTTGCAGATGTGAATCAGTGGATACAGAGTTCAAATCCATCACCACACCATCCCAGTGACTGCACACTGGAGATCTGCCTCTGAATACTGTGTAGACATCTAGCAAGATATTCAGCTGTGTGATCCATCCTACCTTTCTCTCACTACCTCTCCTCTTTGGCCTCGGCCTCTCCCTGTCATTCGCTGTGTCTTTCCCTCTGTCAACACGTCTTTGTCCTTTTCTCCCTTCCTGTCATAAGAACATAAGAAATAGGAACAGGACTAGGCCATACGGCCTCTCAAGCCTGCTCTGTCATTATCTGATGAACCTTTGTTACATCGCCTCTAAGACAAGTATATCCTTAGTTCAGTACTACGTCCGGAGCTGTACACAGTACTCCAGGTGTGGGCTCACCAAACCCTGTACCATTGCAACAAGACTTCCTCACTCCTGCACTCTAATCCCATTGCAATGAAGTCCAAAACTCCATTTCCCTTCCTAATTGATGCCTGTACCTGCAGGTTAACTTTCTGTGATTTGTGTAGAAGGATACCCAAAACTCTCTGAACACCAACATTTAACAGTTTCTCACCATTTGAAAAAATGTTCTCTGTTTCTATTCTTCCTTCTCCACATGATATTCCAGCTGCCACTTTCATGTCCACTCAAAACCCGTCCATTTTCCTTTGCAGCCTTTTTGTGTCCTCCTCACAACTTACTGCCCCAACTAACTTTTCATCGCTTTGTTTCGCTCCTTTCTCTCTCCCTCACTCCAATGCAACAATTCAGAGAGAATTTGACCATGCCTCTGCTTATATTATATTCGATCTCAGCGCTGGCATAAAAATAGTTAAAAAGTGTTTTAAAGTGAGTGAGGTGTCTGTGGGATCCCCCTCCATTTTATACATACAGGTGAAACACCCTACATTTTATATGTAGAGGGGGAGTTCCTTCCATTTGTTATATAGAAAGGATCTCCCTCCATTTTATACATAGAAGGATATCTCCCTCCATTTTATACATCGAGGGCTATCTCCCTCCATTTGATACGCAGAGGGGGAGTGCCCTCCATTTTATACGTGGAGAGGGAGCTCCCTCATTAATAATAAGTCAATTGTTCGTTTACAATAACTCGATTTTAACAATTAGTAATCTGGTTTGCAGCTTTTAGGAACCTAATAATCTTACACAGATGAGTGATTGATCCTTTTCAGTGCCTGATGGGCTGAGGCAGGGACAGAGGCTGGAGATGTTATGGGGGTGGAAGGAGGTGTCATTTCTGATGGAGACAAGATCAGGTCAGAAGCTCAGGTTAGGGATGAATAGGGAGCATATTTTGCACAACATCTTATTTAGTATGATATAACAGCTAGGAATGGTGATGGAATCAATGACAAGGGGTGGAGTTTGTGGTGGAACCAAAGGTGGAGGCTTAGTTCTGCACTATGTTTAATTGGAGGAAATTTCAGCCCATCAGAAACAGACTTTTACAATCTGATAACGCAGAGGAAGTGGAGGGTCGAGAGAGATGATGGAGAGCTGGAGTTGGTTGCTGTCAGCTGACATGTGGAAGCTCACTGCATATCTGTAGATGATGTCACCAGCAGGGTGGGATCAGCAGGGTAGATGTGGGAGCAGAGGGAACAGGAAGACAAAGTTCCGGGTTTCCAGAGGGAATAGTGCTGGTGTGGGAAGAGAGGCCATTGCTGGAGATGCACTGATTACAATCAGATCAGTAATATTGGAAAATGGTGGGGCAGTCCCATTGAAAGATGAGTAGTGGTGAGGACATGGAAGAAATTTAACCCAATGATAAGAATCATAATTGCAGTACTTAGAGGACTGGGATCCAATGCAGGTCAGTTCGGCTGAAGATGTTGGGTGAGATGGACTTGGCTAAGTTGGTCATGGAAACAGGGATTTGTAGCAGTTGATAGCGAGGGAAAGTGGAATTCGGCTGTCAGGTCAGCAGTGAACTGGAGGAAAGGAGCCAGGAGTTGGCACAGTTCTAATTTTACTGGAGCCATTAACCACTATAGAATAAACAGGGAAATCGCTGCAGTGAAATAGCGGGTAGACGTTTGTCTTTTATTCCATCATGTGATGTCAGCATTTGTTGTCCTTGACATCTTGCTGGGCCATTTCAGAGGGCAGTTAAGAGTCAGCCACATTGCTCTGGGTCTGTAACCACATGTAGGTCAGACCAGGTAATTATGGCAGATTTCTATCTCGAAAAGTAATTACCGATCCAAATGGGTTTTCACAGCAATCGATGATCGTCTCATGGCTCCATGACAGAGACTAGCTTTCAATTGCAGACCTTTGTTCATTAATTGAATTTAAGTTCCAGCAGCTGTCATGCTGGGATTTGAACCCCTGTCACCAGGCCATTGGGTTGGACCTCTGGATTACTATCCCAGTAATATTATCGCTACGCAACTGCCTCCCCAATGGACGTGTACAGTATCTGCCCGCAATATCAATATCTAGTCTGTAACTCTGAACGTGGTCCCAAATCAGAGACTTAAAGTTCACGTTTTAACTGGGAAAAGGTAGGAACAGAGTGAAACGGGATGGTTTTTGTCCCTGAATCCAGTGTCCACTGTAGACAGTTCAGTTACATTTACAATATAAATGCCTGGAGTGAACGAGGTCAATACAACAATAGGGAAAATGTAAATGACGCCACTCATAATTGTTGCATCCATCCAGTATGAGTACAGATTTGAGGTTTATTCCCGAGAGAGGAATTACTGAGAAAATGTCGTTGACATCGAAACTATTGCGTTTTATCCACCAGATTATTTACTGGAGTCAAAGCTGCTGATGTAATGCGTTTGCTCAGGTGAGTGTAACTAATAGCAATGAGCAGGGGTATAACTGTACCAGTAGAGACTTATCCCCTGTATAAATCAGGACCCACTGGAATGGATCAGCTCAGAGTGCCTGCTGGAGCTGTGGGTTCCAGGCTAACAGAACTTAGGTTCTCACAGAAATGGGATATCCATTAATGCATCAGATAGAACGCATTTATTATCCTGTACTTGCAGCAATTGGAGTTCCTGGTAAGCCTGTATTTCAGCTGTTTATGTGTAAATCGATATTAACAGTGCTGTTGGACTCGGTAATATTTCTCACTGTGTGTGTTACACAACCGCCTGTACTTTTCAAGCAATTTACGGATGGAATCTCCTCATTGTCTACTCTTTCAGTTTTACAGGAGCTGTATGATATCTTTAATGGCATTGGTTTAAGTAACCCTGGCATTGTTGCTGCATTATTCTGTGAATTGAATGCCTTTGAAGGAGATGTCTTTGTTAGGATCAAGAGGCAGACCTTCAGGAGATTTTAACAGTTTCATGATGTAGATATAACCGGTCCTGGAATTTTTTTTTTATGTATGTGTTTTTCGATGTTTGATGATGAGACATCTCACGGTCTCAGTGTTACAAGGGTACAGCACAATGTCCTCCATCCCCAAAATATGGTGCAATGTAACAGAGATTTCAACGCATTTATTGGTTATCACTGTTATAAAATATTATTTCATACTGTGTGTGTCTGATGCTGCTTCAGATGTCTGGCTACTGAACTGAGTTTGCTGCTGACTCTTTCACATCTCCTTCTCTGCTTCACTGTGGACCCTTCACTGTCACTGGACGACATTGTAAAATAGAAAGTACTAATGTGATGTTTTATTGGTTTGCACTCTATCAGTTGGAATCAAGAGTCTTTCCATTTATCTGTAGATTATCAGGTGCAGCGCTGATGTTGGTGTTTTCTTCATTGAACAATCTCACATTTTAACGGTTTACATTATAATTCCAGGAGAAGGAATTTCAGTGATTGAGAGATTTGTCTGGAAGAAGCTTTCGATCATGTTTATTCCATGTATTGTAAATAAAGTGGAGTGTCGGTGGCATGGGTGTTCTGTAGATGCATTAAATTATTCACAGAGGTTTCACCGTTGAACAAACTATTTCTGAGAATAGAATCATTGAACACGGGGCTGGTGAACAGAACACAGGCGCACAGTGTTAGGAATAAATTGTATGTGAAAATCAGCATTAAGTAACAGTTTTCAGGGTGTGAGCACACCAGAGAGATAGGGAGGGAGACTGAGAGAAGGAAGAAGAAATGGATCAGGGAGAACGAAACCGAGGGAAAGTGATAAGCAGAAGGAAAGAGCAAGAGAAAGAAGCAGCGGTGTGAATAATTCACTGTCATAAAATGCTGAAATATCCAGAAAAATTAGTGAGAGAAACTGTGACTTGAAGGTGTCTGTTGTCAGATTGCGTTAATTTTCCTGTTTGACTTGATCCTCTGTGTTTATTTCTGTCAGATCTTCATGTTATTTTGTGGAAAGTTTCTATTCCTTACTTACTGACTGAAAAAAAATCATAGAATCAGTTCTTCACCGATGATAATTCAGTATTTAAATACTGCACTTTAAAAACTCTGTGACTGCCGAATTCAACAAAGAACGAGGCTGATATCAGAAACATATTTAAATTTATATTTAATTAACGGAACAAACGAAATGTATTGACTACATTGGAGAACCAATGAACTGTTCTCCAACATCAATAAACACATGTATTATTTTTGAAAGTATTAATTGAGTTGTGTTACTGGGATCTATAGATTAGATTTCCTCTAACACTCTGCTGCAGTCTTTCCCTGTGATTCTCAGCCTCTCCTCTCACTGTATTGAATCCTTTGCCTCCTCATCCATTGCTTCGGTTTATCCATTCCCCCAAAACATCTGCTCCTGTCTCCCTTCCAGCTCCAACATGTCCTTTTCCTTCTCTTTCTCCCAATCTCACTCACTGTCTCAATCTCCAGTTACCTCTTCCAAATAAATCCCAAGTCAACTCATCGCAGCAACTCTCAGTCTTTTCCCATGTTGTACCAGCCTATGTCGGCTCTCTGAACCCACAGCAACAAACCATCGGCACCTTTCACTCTCCCCAAACCTGGCGACAAATCCCCATTTAACCCATCGGATTCCATCTCTGTAAAACCCGTTTTCATTTCACCACTGGTACTGCATCCTCACACATTACTTCCAGTAGATCCAGTGCTGACTTTATTCTCTTTCTGTATCAATTTCACAATACATTATTAATAATTGTGTTTCCATCATTTCACTGTGGTGAAGCACTGCCCAGGTCAATGAATCAGTTCTCACTGTTTGATGCAGCAACAAAGCTGGAAATTTCAACCCAGATCCTGTCAAACTGCTGCTTTGTCTCCAGGTCTGATCAGTAATTTCCCTGGTTCCTTTTCTCTCTATTCCAGTTAACTTGGTGGCGATTGTGATCCTATCCCGAGGAAAGTGCGGTCTCTCCAAATGTATCACTGTCTACCTGGTGGGAATGGCAGTGTCTGATCTCCTGGTCGTTATCTCTGGTCCCATATTGTACATGATTGTATTAATTTATTTCCCAGATTCATTCCTGAGAATTAATCCTGTCTGTTCTCTCATTGAGGTTCTGCTTTCTGCAGCCACAGTGATTTGTGTCTGGCTCACAGTCACTTTCACCTTTGATCGATTTGTGGCCATTTGTTGTGAGAAGCTGAAAACAAAATATTGCACCGAGAAAACGGCGGCTGTGGTTGTAGGAACAGTGAGTGTGCTGGTCTGTTTGGAGTCTGTCCCCTGGTACTTTACACTGGAACAAGAGGAAATTATTGATAATGTTCCCATGGGTTGTGTCGGTCAACCGAGCTTCTTCATTTCCCCCGTATACGCCGCAATGCACTTGTTTAATTACATTTTAACCCCTTGTGTCCCGGTCTTTCTGATTTTGTTGCTCAATATTCTGACGGTCAGACGTATTTTATTCTCAAGTAAAATCCGCAGGGGTTTCCGGCGCCACAGCAATGGAAAGAATCACAAGGACCCAGAGATGGAGAATCGCAGAAAATCAATGATTCTACTCTTCAGTATATCCAGCAGTTGTATACTGTTGTGGGTGACCCGGGTTGTGTTTATCATTTATAGACGATTTGCAGATTTTCAGTATAATTCCTCCGACACTGAGTCTGTCTATATCACAGATCACACATCAATAATGCTGCAGCTTCTCAGTTCCTGTACCAACACGTGTATTTACACTGTGACCCAGTCTAAATTCAGAGAGCAGCTGAAGAAGGCGGTGAAATACCCTTTCAATCTCATTGTTAAATTAGTAAAATCACAGAAAGGGATAAACACTGGAACTAAATCCCATTTCATATTCCATTCACTACACTCGCCACAGGACAGAAAGTACATTTTATATTCACAGCACTGAGCCCTGAAATGAATTTAAATCTGATTCTGAGATTATAATTTATTGAGAATCTGACCTCTTGAGGTGGGACTTGCACTGCCCGCTCACCATCTCCGGCTGCTGGTGTCCCTGTATGACTTCAGTTACTGCCCCCTGCACCATCTCCGTCTGCTGGTGTGCCTGTCTCATTTCACTTGGAATCCCATTTGCCACTTGCTCCTTCCAGCCCTGTTTGTGAGGTTTGGTTTGAGCTGTGGAGAGAATTAATCAGTTTGACTGGGGACTTTTCTTGTTGCCCAGGTTTAGTGCAGAGGCTGTGAGTCGGGCCAGCATTGTTATGCTTTCAATCTGCAGTAATGTTCCTCTCTGATAGGGTGAGGGGAAGGTGGGTGGGGCGGGGGGTGTGCGGTCGGCGGTGGCGTTTGGGGTTTATGAGATACAGGATCTGGAACTCTCCAGGGTGCAGTTGCTGCCCAGCTCCAGCCTATGGATTCAAACATCTCAGTCAGACCCTTCCACGAGGTCTGATTTACAAACAATCAATCCAGAGACCCTGAAGAAGAAAAATAAAGTTTTCGGAAGGAATTTAAAGGAGGACTTTTGCCCTTCCTGGGGACTGAGGGGAAATCTGTCTATTATCACACTGCTACCAGTGGGATCTTGCTGTGCATCAAATACCCTGCAGCATTTCCGACATTACTACAACAAGGACACTTTAAAATTAAAAAAAAACACTAGTGAGAGGGACCTGGACATTTGTGAGGACAGCGTGCAACAGGCTGATATGCTCGAACAGGTTGAGGTTAAGAGGGAGGATGTGCTGGAAATTTTGAATGATATGAGGACAGATAAGTCCCCAGGGCCAGACAAGATAAACCCAAGTGTATTACGGGAAGCGAGGGAAGAGATTGCCGCGCCTTTGGCGATGATCTTTGTGTCCTCACTGTGCACTGGAGTAGTACCGGATGATTGGAGGGTGGCAAATGTTATTCCCTTGTTCAGGAAAGGGAATAGGGATAACCCTGGGAATTATAGACCAGTCAGTCTTACGTAGGTAGTGGGCAAATTATTGGAGAGGATTCTGAGAGACAGGATTTATGAATATTTGGAAAAGCATGGTTTGAGTAGAGACAGTCAGCATGGCTTTGTGAGGGGCAGGTCATTCCTCACAAGCCTGATTGAATTCTTTGAAGATGTGACAAAACACATTGATGAAGGAAGAGCAGTGGATGTGGTGTATATGGATTTTAGCAAGGCCTTTGATAAGGTTCCCCATGGTAGGCTCATTCAGAAAGTAAGGAGGCATGGGATACAGGGAAAGTTGGCTGTCTGGATACAAAATTGGCTTGCCCATAGAAGACAGAGGGTGGTAGTAGATGGAAAGTATTCAGCATGGAGCTCGGTGACCAGTGCTGTTCCGCAGGGATCTATTCTGGGACCTCTGCTCTTTGTGATTTTAATAAATGACTTGGATGAGGAAGTGGAAGGCTGGGTTAGCAAGTTTGCCGATGACACGGAGGTAGCTGGAGTTGTGGATCGTGTGGAAGGCTGTTGTAGGTTGCAAAGGGACATTGACAGGATGCAGAGCTGGGCTAAGAAGTGGCAGATGGAGTTCAACCTGGAAAAGTGTGAAGTGATTCATTTTCGAAGGTCGAATTTGAATGCAGAATACAGGCTTAAAGACAGGATTCTTGGTAGTGTGGAGGAACAGAGGGATCTTGGGGTCCATGTCCATAGATCGCTCAAAGTTGCCACCCAAGTTGATAGGGTTGTTAAGAAGGCGTATGGTGTGTTGGCTTCAGTTAACAGGAGGATTGCGTTTAAGAGCCTGGAGGTTATGCTGCAGCTCTATAAGGCCCCGATTCGACCACACTTGGAATATTGTGTTCAGTTCTGGTCGCCTAATTATGGGAAAGATGTGGAAGAATTAGACAGGGTGCAGAGGAGATTTACCAGGATGCTGCCTGGACTGGAGGGCATGTCTTACGAAGAAAGCATGAGGGAGCTAGGGCTTTTCTCATTGGAGCGAAGAAGGATGAGAGGTGACTTGATAGAGGGGTACAAGATGATGAGAGGCATAGATAGAGTGGATAGCCAGAGACTTTTTCCCAGGGCGGTAAGGGCTATCACCAGGGGGCATAATTATAAGGTGATTGGAGGAAGGTTTCGGGGAGATGTCAGAGGTAGGTTCTTTACACATAGAGTGGTAGGTGCGTGGAATGCGCTGCCAGTGGTGGTAGTAGAAGCAGATACATTAGGGACATTGAAGCGACTGTTGGATAGGTACATGGATGATATTATAATGAAGGGTATGGAGGTAGTTTGATCTTAGAGTAGCTGAAAGGGTCGGCACAACATCGTGGGCCGAAGGGCCTGTACTGTGCTGTACTGTTCTATGTTCTATGATCTTAACCTTCCTGCAGGTCTGACTGTGGATTTCTCAGTGTTTTCTCTCCATCTTCCTCGAGTTTTCTTCCCCCACACTTTCTCTATTTTCCACATTAATCAATAGGTGCCACAATGTGACGTATGGTTAATTTAACCGGTGACAGAAACACTTCAGAGGACGTTTCAATCAAGATTAAATCCCAAATCGAGAGAAAGAGGAACGGTTGTGGTTGGGGAGTGGCAGCAGAAGAAAGACTGGGAGACGGGTTTGAGATTTTCAACCGTAGTAATGCTGTTTTCTCTGGGATCTCTCAACTAACATCAATAGACAGATTATCTGTATACTATCACACTGCTGCTGTGGGATCCTGCTGTGCACAAATGGCCTGCAGTGTTTCCAACTTTGAAATAGTGACGAGCACTATAACAATCAATTAATTTAGTGTCAAATGCTCTTAATTTAGTTCAATTCGTTTTACTGATGTTCTGAGTTTAAATTGCGTTCTCTGTCTTTCTCCAGCATTCTTTCCCTCTGTCTCTCGATTTAAATCTTTAGTTGCTAAAAGCACGCACAACAATGTGAATTGTTGTTGTTTTAAATGGGAGATATAAATGTTTCATAGTTCATTTCAATCAAGATTACATTTGAAAAAGTGGGAAAAAAACAGAGATCTGGACACAGAGAGAGAAAGAGACACTGGGGCGAATGAGATAGGAACAGAGAGAGATACAGAGAGAGGGAGAGAGATACAGAGACATACACACACACACACACACACACACACACACACACACACACACACACAGGTGGAGGTTGTTGTCTCAATCCTTTTAACCTTTGGTTTATAATTGTGATTTGTCTGTATTCGGGTGTTGCTGAGAGATTGTCTGTGTAACTTAGGGAAATCCTGGGCTCTTGCTGTGCTATTTTGTTTAAAACTGTCCTTGCCTTTTAATCAATTTGACTGGGGCCTATTCTTGCTACAGTGACGGCCACTTTAAAAATTAAACTATTGATTGTAAAATGCTTCTGTGAATCCGCAATTAAATGGCTGAAATGTGAAGGTTTCTAAAGGCTTGTTCTCATTCCCGAATATTGCTGGTGTTTTAGGCTGTGGGCTGAATTTGACAGTGAATTGAAACGCCTGGGGCCATTTGTATTCAGATTTGCATGGATGGGAATGTAGATTTCTCTCTCTATCCTTCGACGGGAGAGGGGATGGGGGTCACCAGTGTTTGTGTGCTTTTACAATGAGGCAGGAACAGATGTAGAGAGACATACAGACACACAGGGAGAGACAGACAGACAGCTGGAAAAAATAGAGTAAACACAGAGGCAGACACACATGCTCTGGGGGTGGGGGTGGGGTCTGCAGTGTTTAGTCACTGCCCAGCTCCCAGCCCGTATAAAGAAGCTCCCCCCTCCCCTAACCCCACCCCCCACCCCCACAAGCACATTTCCCACCCTGGGTGGTGTCTTGATTTTTCGTTGAATTAAATGCTGGGGCAGTGATTAAGTGTTGTCACATTCGTCTCAGTTTAAAGAGAGAATTTCACAGATTCTGGGAACAGAATGGAGCCGATTGATGCAAATGTCTGTCTGTAAATTGCAGCAATGTTGTCCACAATGGGGCTTAGAGTGAAAAGTTTGCAGGTATCAGGAAGCAGCTCCTTGTCATGTCTCTGCTCAGAGATGGCTCTGTTACCTGGATTAACAGGACAATGAGCATATACTCAGCTCTTAAAACCCTGCCTCACCTCTCCAATTACTTCGCATTCGCTTGCTCTGTATTGGGGGATGTGTTTGTAAGATGGGGAGTCACTGAGAGATTGTTTTATGTCAGTGAGTGAGAGAAAGAGCCCTGGGTTCTTACTGTGTTTGTTTTATGTTCAAAAATACTTTCCTTTGTTTTAATCAATTTCATTTCTCTTATTCCCAAGGAGAGACATTTTGAAAGCTGCAGTTTTGATGATGCACAGGGAGAATCTTTTGGCACACGGAATTCTCAGACACGAGTTTTAACCAGAGAGGAAAATATTAATAAATACATATGTGTTGTTGTCTAATTCATTTTTGGATACTGAAAAAAAATGCGTGTGTTTTCAAGCTGATATTAAAACAAAGTGATTTCAGATTTCCAGCATCCACAGTATTTTTATTTTATGTTTTTGGGGGGAGGGGCATTTTACCACAAGGGAGGGGGCTGGATGGTGCTCTGAAGGGAATAGTTTGGGAAGCGCCGCTCCCGAACAGTCACTGAAATCCTGTAGATTTCCCTCTCTCCATCTCTTGCTGCAACTTGTTCTCTGCCCTTTCCATCCGTGTTCATAGCTCTGTTTCTTCACCTCTTGAAATCCCTATCTCTGTATCTCTCAATATCCTTTCTGTCTCTGCCTCTCTCTAGAGTCTCACAAGTTTCCCTTTTCATTCACTTTCTGCGACTCTCTGTATCATTATCTGTCTCTCTGTCCATTTCTCTCTCATTCAGTCCCACATCTCCTTTCCTGCAAGATTATCTTTGCATCTCCCACCCCCTCCCTGAGACACCCCTCTCTATTGTATTAGCATATCTTACTTTGTCTCTCTGCCCCTCGACATCTTTCAATCTCTGCATCTCTCCCTTTGTCTGGGATATTTCCCAACACCTGTTTCTGACTCCCTGCCTCTCTTTCATTCACGATCACCGTCTTCATTTGTTTTTTTCTCTCTCCTTCACTCAGTTCTGTCCTAATCCCTGGATCTCTGATTTCTCTGTCTCTGTCCCTCTGTCTGTGGCTGGATTTGAACTCGCTGTCTTGGTGTTGTACAACGTGATTGAAATCCTGCTTTCCATTTCTCCCGGGTTTTGCTCCCATTGAGGTAAAAATAGGGGAGAGATGCTGAACAGGCGGCCGATTCACAACCACTCCCCTCCCTCCCCCCTTCCCCCACCCCGACTCTGGTTTGCACCACTGGTACCAAGTCCGAGTCCAACCCAGTGTTTCTTTGCCTCTCTGTGTATCTGCTCCCTGACAGCCTCTGCCTGTCTCCTTGTGGCCCAAATGGGGAAGGGACAGATCAGCCATGATCTAACATGGGTTGGGACAGGATCAAAGGGCTGAATTGCCTCCTCCCGTCCCTGTGCCAGTCAGGGTGTGTGTGTTTGTGTGTGTCTCCCTCTGTTTGATTCCCTGAAGCTGATGGGGAGAACAGGTGAAACACCTTTCTGCAGAGAGGGACGTGACTGGGGCTGGGATCCTCCTGTGCGTTAAAGGCTCAGAATGCCAATTAGCCTCTGTGTGTCCTTGCTCTATGCCCATCCTTGTGTTTGGCCCGACATGAATTAAAGCTGCCGGTGATCAGGGAACCATTTCAAAGAATTCCAGTGGTTTGTCTGGACCAGTAATTAAAGTGAATTAAAGACTGTCGGGAGACTGAGCCACACACAGGAAAGTGATGGAGGTGGGAATTACACGGTGGGGGGTTGGGGCAGGGGGGGAGGGGGGTGTGGATGGTGGCTGTTGACTGTGACGGGAATTACACAGGGGGGCGGGCGGGAGAAACTGTTCACGGGGAAGATAATACATGGTGGGAATTAGTGTGAGGGGGTTGCTGTAACAGGACAGGGAGGGTATTTAGAAAGGGGGTGTGTTATCAGTGGCGGCGGGGGTTGAAGTAGAGGGCGATATTCACAGACGGAGTTAGTTATGTTCAAAATAGGATGGGAGGGAGGATTCTCCAGTTTTAAAATGGGAGGGGGTAGTGGGATTCTCCAGTCTGTTCCTGGGGGGTTTGGATGTGAAGCTGTTCACTGGGACGGTGTTTAGTTTAGTTTTAGTTTAGAGATACAGCACTGAAACAGGCCCTTCGGCCCACCGAGTCTGTGCCAACCATCAACCACCCATTCATACTAATCCTACACTAATTCCATAGTCCTACCACATCCCCACCTGTCCCTATATTTCCCTACCACCTACCTATACTAGGGGCAATTTATAATGGCCAATTTACCTATCAACCTGCAAGTCTTTGGCATAAACTAAACTAAACTAAACTAAACATATCCCAGAACCTGTCACTCAGATAGCCAACTCACCCAAAGTACAGCTCATCCAACCAGCTGTCAGCTTGATCCAGCTTGAAACTCATCCCAGGTATGGGACAGTCCAAGGTGAGTGTGCATAAACAGGGAATGGGCTGAGAGGGATATTCCTGCCATATCCCAAATGGACCATTCCAGACAGAAACTTGCCTGTCTGTCTCTCCCTCCCCCAAAACCTCATTAACAGTGCAGAATAGGTGCTGCAATTTTACACCTGGAGCGGGCGGTTTGGGTAACGGTCATTTGACACAAATTGCATTAAATGTCTTTCACTATTCACCTTCAGTTTACAGGAAGTTTAGAAAAATGACTGAAAATTCTCATTGCATTTACCTTGAAATTCTGACAAAAGGTTTTTTTGCTTGAGAGACCGGTTTGACTGCAGTACAAACAAGCAGTTTTTATTCGGTTAATGATGCAGCCAAGAGAACTTTTACAACTGGTGACATTTTACACAACTATTCAGACCCATATTTACTGTTATATTTGTAAATGATTTCTGTACTTTATTTTATGCTGCTGTGTTTATGCATTAGCCTGTAATCAATCGAATAAACTTTCTTAACATTTACCACTTTAATGTTACAAGGGTTTACAAAGCTGGAAAATGGTCATTGAACACAAATGGTGCTAAAGATCTTCCACTTTCACCTCCAGTTTATATAAAGCTTAGCGATAAAGACCTTCACATTCTGATGAAGAGTTTTTGCTGCTGTAGTAAAGTGTCACTTGTTTCCCCTTGCTTCCTGACTGTTTCATTCCTCTGCTCTCCTCGGGCATTCAGAGGGTTTTTTGTTCATCGCTTGTCCACATTCAGGAGGTTCCAGTTCCTCTGCAGCTGCTGTCTTGGCGAGACAAATTGTATTCACAATCTTTTCCTCAGTTTGGAAACATGAGGAGAGACTGTTTACACTTGCAGAGGGGAGAAACAAATAGGCAGGGAGTTGCTATGGTCTGGAATTCATTCTGACATGTTTCTGAGAGCAGGTTCAATATTAAGAACTAATGTATCGACAAGTATGGCAGCTGCATTCTCGCAAACACATTTACTGACGAGACTTAGCTATCCAGCATGTGAGCTATACAGTAGGATAAGAGAGCTAATTAGCGTGCAAAAAGTATCTGGACAAAGTAAAGTGAATCAATAAGTACCGATGTGATGCTGGAAAAGGAAACAAAGGTAAACAATAATGGGTTTCCCTGGTGTGAGTAGTGAACAGCTGGACACCAATATATTCAACGAAAAGGCTACAATCAGAAAGTATACACGCATTCAAACACATTAAGGACTTATAAAGTTAAGCAGATTATTTTAACAGGGGTGAGAGGAGACTTAAATGGGCAATAAACCAATATAGACCAGTTAGGTCAAATGGCCTATTTCTGTGCTGCAATTAATTTGCAATGAGGCAACTCACTCCTGTATTGAAGAAAACTGATTTCCTTTGAACTTCTTGGAATGACAGCTTGGTGCTGTTTTGAAATATTTTATCGTGTTTTTTTAACAGATTTTTATGAATAAAGAATATTTTGGGGAAAAAATGATGCGCTGATTTTTAGCACCACTACTTTTCTGAATTAGCTTGGTACAACTGATAGCTAAAAAATTCTATAAGACAGTCGGGTCCAGTACAAATCTCTGGCCTGTTCAACTTTGAATACATGAATGGTTTGAAGAGCTATCAGCTGAAGTCAGAACACCTACCTGAAGTCCCGTAGACCCTACACAATGATTTATCAAGTTATTATTCTTCATTGTTTTTTGAGCAAAAAATAAATACAATTATTCAACTGTATATACACAACAGAGAATGTAAGCTGCATTTTATAAGTATTATCTCACTATTGAGAGAGATATATTCCAGTTTCATATCAGAACGGAAAGAAAAAACACATTTCACTTCTGTCACATAATAGCTCTACTGTGGTAATCAGAGCTGTGAATTATCTACACATCTTTATTCAGGTTTAAACGGAATGCTTACTTTATAGAATAAACTAATGCCCCCAAAACAGTGAATAGATATAAGTCCAAGCTGCAGGAATAAAATAAGTAGAAATTTTTATGGTACCATTTGCAAGTACATGTCAGCTGATTCCCATGTGAAAGTCAAGTTGAGGGGCCAAAAAGCTGCATGCAGAGGTACAAGCCACCTAAGTTCCTATCTCCTTTGTCACAATGGGATTGTAAATGTGTTATCAGACCCAGTACTCATTTTCTCTTACCTGCCCTCTCCAAAAAACTGCCCATGAACATCAAACCTAAACTCAACAGCACTTTTTTCTGGAGACAATAAAACCTATCTCTGGGTGCTGTCCCAAAACTTCCAAGCCTCCGAGCAAAGAAAAGGCACTTAGACCAAGATAAAGAGATCCGCATCCACTACAAAGTTAGTCAACAATGCCACTTGGTACAAATTTTAACTTGCTAAAACAAATTTGAACGATGCAGCTGGAAAATAGTTTTCGAAAAAAGACATCACCTGCCTGCAACCTTGCAACCAACTGATCAGAGCTACAACTTCCACTCAAGCCACTTGTAATAACCTGCAGTGCAAATACATGTATTTGCTTGAGAGTAAGCACATATGGAAAATCCCACAGAACCACAAATTAACTATCAATACAAGATAAATGGATGAAAAACGATGCCTCGTCAATGAAAATAATCTTGTCTACCTCTGAAGCCATCAGCTTCCCAATGGATTCCATCACAAAAGCTAATATCATGTGTCTCCTTCCTGCAATGATGTTAAAGAACAGGAAACATTGACGAAGTGCTTGACACAATACTGATTGTACTTTCAACCCTCAGTACCAAGTATATTCACGATGAGTGGAGTTTAAAAGATGGACAGTTTACCAGATACACGTGGTTGACCAAAAGGGAGCTTTTCTTTACAATTGATAAAACAATTATATCAACTGTGCAACTGTAAACAGCTTGTAAACTAAATTCTTTATGTGGATCTCTATCCCAGCTCCCAATGCCTCCTCCACCCACAGCGACCCAGAATCTCCAGGACAGCACCGAGGGATAGGCCCCACCATTTAACAATTTGAATATTTGAGAATACACTTCTTCCAATGACCCACCATACTGGGATTGCATGTATGCATGTGGCACAAGGAAATATCAAGCACACAGGAGAATTATCAAATACATTTAATCCTCAAAGCATTTTATGATACCATTTAAAACTGCGCCATTCATTTATAGCCTGAAGTAATTTTGAACTCTTGGAATTCCACATAGATCACACCAACGACATCAGCTAACATACTATCTACATCCTGATGCTAGCTAGCTTAAATAAACAAGTTTTAAAACAGTTTTCTAGTAGAATCAAGAATGTGTTTTTATATCATAAATCCCTTGATATCTAATTGCCATAGGACATTTATACACGTTTGGCATTAGCTGGATAATAGTATTGCTGTTTTGTGTTAATGGTTTTCATTTTTTTAAACTGGATGTACAGAAGGCAGGCAGAATAGAAAGTGAAATTAGCAGGGAGCAAAAAAAGGCGAAGATAACCACCTGAAAACCAGTTTGCATTCATCAGCTTCCACCTCCCTCCTCTTTCACTTACAAAAGCAATCATAATGATCTGTCACTGATAGTTAAGCATCTTAGTATAGAACGTTTAATGACAGTCGATTACTCATTGAATTAATGTGCATGTTGAAACGGAAATCATTTGTTACGCAAAATAGCAGGAACTACTACAGTTTATAAAATGCAATAGAAATGCAAATTGTCACTGTAACCATGAGGTGTATTTATAGATCATTGGTGTATTAGTGAAACATCCCCAGGTGATTCAAAGAGGCAACATCAGACATTACGCAGTGAAAGTTACAGAGTAGGCATGACCACAATATTTGTTTTAAAAAGGTGCAGAAGGGACTTAGGTGCCATGTTTGTGTGGGGCTAAGAAAACTGCAGTCTTGGGGAAGATGCGATGCACGTGTGAAAAGTGCCTTTGCAAAGCAGATTTGGAAAGTACCTCTGCAAAGCTGGTTTGGAACGTGCCTTTGCAAAGCAGGTGTGGAAAGAAATGCAGTATTTCTTTTGCCAAGCTCTGTAACAGCTCGACGGGCTGTTCCCAGGGACGCACGTCGAGGTAAACATCAATTGTTGCTGGAGGGCCTCCAATTCAGTGAAAGACTCTCTTTGGTCTGCCCGAAACCTGCTGGTCTTCCAATGCAAAGAGTTGTCCACGATCGGGTGTTTCACACTGGCACATTCCAAGGTCCAGGACTACGTGCTGAGGGTTGCACTAAAGCTTGGAGCAGCCGCGGCAAATTCTCAAGGGGGAAAGACCACTGTGTAAGGTCCTTCCACCAAAATGAACTGAGGGACTGGAACTCGTGTAAAACCCCTCGGGCTGTACACACCAAATATGATTCTGCTGTAAAATGTACAACGCATGTAAAATGGAATGGAAGTTATCTCACTTCTGTTTTCAAGAAAACGGATTTCCTTTTCACTTAATGGAATATCAACTTGGAGCTGTTTTGAACTGTCTTGCAATGGATTTATTTAAACAGATTTTTATGAATAAAATATACTTGTGAAAAAAACATACCATATCAAAGAGCGGCACACAGCCAAAGTAAGTTACAAGTAGCAGATTTTTAGAAAGATTGGAGTTTGCAAAGGATAAGTATTGAGACACCAGCAAGAAAATATTGGACAGTGAATCTGGAGCTGAAAAAAAGCATGGTTCAGTTTTAATGGCGGTGAGAATGGCATATGAGCAGTGGCAGACAATGTTGTGCAGATGAAATAAGCAGCCCTGGTGCTGGATGGGAAAAATGTTTCAAGCTTAGTCACAAAAATAATGACCCTAATTTGAACTGACATAATCACAGAAATATCAGTAAAAATCTCGGAATCACATCCATCCTTGCAAACTTGATATCTCCAACTTCCCTTTTCTCTCCACAGTCCTTGATGTGTTGTTGCCTTCCAAATACAGGCCAATCTTTCCTGGAAGTACATGCTGAATCCCACCAACCAGGTTTCCGCCCATGTGAGAGTATCGAAATGGCCCTTAAAGTCACAAATAACATCCAATGTGACTGTGACAAAGGTAAACTATCCCTCCTTGTTCTGCTCCACATTTCTGCAGCCTTTGACATGGCTAACCACACCAGCAGATGCTGCTGGTGTCCCCCAGGGATCTATCCTTGTCGCCCTGCTATTTCTCATCTTCACATACCCTTCAGCGACATTATCGGAACACACAGCATCAGCTTCTACATGTACACCAGCGACAGCCAGCTCTACCACACCAACACCTCTCGACCCTTCCACTGTTTTTATGTGGACAGATTGCTTGTACGACATCCTTTACTGGATGAACAGAATTTCCTCCAATAAATATTGTGAATAATGAATTCATTACCCCCCTAATCCCCACACAAACTCTGCTCCCTGGCCATCGACCTCATCCATCTCCTGACAATCGTCTGTTCAAAACCTTGGTGTTATACTTGATCTGAAGATAAGCCTTCAACCAAGTATCCGCATCATCACTAAGACCTCCTATTTCCACGTGTACAACTTAGCCAGATACTGGCTTTGCCTCAGCTCATCTGTTGAAAGCATCATCCATGCCTTTATTACCGCTACACCTGACTATTCCAATGCATTCCAGGCTGCCTGACACATTATACCCTCTGTAAACTTGAGATTATACTAAACTCTGCTGTCCATATCTTCACAAGCACCGAGTCCCATTCACCCATCAGCCCTGTGCTCGCTGACCTGCACTGGCTTCCGGTCAAGCAAAATTTCACTTCTAAAATTCTCATCCTTCTTTTTCTCATCCCTCCATAGCCTTGCCCCTCCCCATCTCTGTAATATTCTCCAGACCCACAATGCTCAGAGATATTTGCACTCCTGTACCTCTGACCTCTTGAGCATCCTCGATGTTAATACCTCCACCATTGGTGGCCATGCCTTCAGCTGTCTTGGCCCTAAGCACAAGAAATCCCTCCCGAAACTGATCTGCCTGTCTACCTCTTCAATTCAGGGGTGCCGGTGATGAAGGAGTAGTGTCACTGAACCAGTAATGCAGAGGTCCAGGCTAATATCGTGGGGACACAGGTTCAAATGCCACCACGGCAACTGTGGGATTTAAAATCAATGAATTAATACAAAGCTGGCATTGAAAGCTAGTCTCGGTAATGGCACCACGAAACTATCGATTGCCATGAAAACCCATCCGGTTCACAAATGAGCTTTAGGGAAGGAAATCCGCCATCCTTACCTGGTCTGGCCTACCTACGTGACTCCAGACCAAGAGCAATGTGGTTGACTCTTAACTGCCCTCTGAAATGGCCTAGCGTGCCACTCAGTTGTCAGGCGAAATTAAATATGGGCAACAAATGCTGGCCTTGCCAGCGATGCCCATATCCCATGAAAGAATTAAGAAAAATTCAGGCACTTCTCCGCCTGGTATTTCATATCTACCCAAACTGTATTCCACTTCTAGCAGTGATTTGAAAATACTGGTTTGAAATTTGTAGTCCAGGAATTAGTACAGTCAGTAAAATAGTTGCAGGGCAAAGTAAAACTGATATTTTCAAAAAGGAATACTGCGTTTTACTCAAATCCAGTTTCAAAAAGGAATACTGCGTTTTACGCAAATCCAGTTAAGTACTGCCTTCAGCACTCGCACTTGAATTACACCTGTTCCTACTCAGTTTTGTTACGGGCTGTGTCTTTTCTCTTGAAAATTCTTAGACCTATGAGCTCTGTGCCCTTTTGATTCACAAAATTATCTTTGCAACACACCTGCCTCAAAAAAGATGCCTGCTACCAACAGCGACAAGAAAATTAACTTACAGCTTTCAAAATTCTTACTTTTTAATGAGAGTATCTTTTCCATTGAGCAGGCAGAACATTATTTAAAAAAAAACTAAATCAGCAACTCCAACCAATAAAATAGGTGGCTCCATATTACAACTTGCATTTATTTTGCACCACTAACATAGTGAAATGTCCCTAGACACTTCACACCATGCCACATCAGGAAATATTAGGACATAAAGCGGGAAGTTCAGCCAAAGAATTCGGCTTTAAAAGGATGTCAAAAGGAAAGAGGTAGGAGGATGGAAAGTTTTAGGGAGAGAATTCCAGAATGTACCGCCTACGCAGCTGGAAGTAGGGACATCAGTTATGGAATAATTAAAATCAGGGCTGCCCAAGAGACCAGAATAAGATGAGTGCAGAAATGGTGGAAGGTTGTAGAGCTGAAGGAGGTTCCAGTGATAGTGACAGGAGAGACTATGGTGGGATATGAAAACAATGGATGAGGACTTGAAAATCTATGGTGATGCTGAAACGGGAATCAGTGTAGGTGATCGAGGACAGGGGTGATGTTAAAGTCCTGACTGGGTCACTGTAGTGAGACTCAGTCTTGAAAGGTCTACCTTTCAACTACCCATTAATTGATGCTTGAAATTAAATGTGTAAATATTCTCTGTAACATTTTAAGTGAAATGATAAATTTATGGTTTCATCTGCTGGTGTCCCTGTTTCACTGCAGTTACTGCACTCTCACCGCTTCTATCTGCTGGTGTCCCTGTCTCACTGCTGTTGCTGCCCCATATAACCATCTCCATCTGCTTGTGTCCCTGTCTCACTGCATTTTCTGCCCCCTCTCATCATCTCCATCTGCTGGTGTTCCTATCTCACTGCAGTTCTTGTCTGCTCTCAGCATCTCCATCTGCTGGTGTCCCTGTCTCACTACAGTTGCTGCCTCCGCGAGATCTGCATCTGCTGGTGTCCCTGTCTAACTGCAGTTACTGCCCCACTTTCACCAACTCAATCTGTAGTTGTGCTTATCTCACTGCAGTTACAGCCGCCCCTCACACCATCGTCATCTGCTGGTGCCCTGTCTCAATGCAGGTACTGCTCCCCTCTGACCACCTGCATCTGCTGGTGCCTCTGTCACACTGCATTTACTGTCCTCTCTCACCATCCCCATCAGTTGGTGTCCCTGCCTCACTGCAGTTACTAACCCCGCTCACCAACTGCACTTACTTGCCACTCTCACTGTCACCATCTGCTGGTGTACCTGCCTCACTGCAGTTACTGTCCCCTCTCACCATCTCCATCTGCTGGTGGCCCTGTCTCACTGCAGTTACTGTGACTCTCACCATTTCACAATGACTGTGCTTTGCAGCTTTGTCAATTTTCCTGTGGGTCCAGGGTGGGTTTAGTTGAATCCAACTTATCTTTTCAGTGACAATTTTTTGAGAAACTGTTCATGAATCATGTGCAGTGGAAGTCCGGCCTCAATAGGTCAGATTATCAATATAATATCATCTCAGAATCATATTTAACATTTAATAGGGAGGCACAGTGGCGCAGTGGTTAGCACCGCAGCCTCACAGCTCCAGGGACGCGGGTTCAATTCTGGGTACTGCCTGTGCAGAGTTTGCAAGTTCTCCCTGTGACCGCGTGGGTTTTGGTCGGGTGCTGCGGTTTCCTCCCACAGCCAAAGACGTGCACGTGATAGGTAAATTGGCCATTGTAAATTGCCCCTAGTGTCGGTAGGTGGCAGGGAATATGGACTTACTGTAGGGTTAGTATAAATGGGTGGTTGTTGGTCGGCACAGACTCGGTGGGCCGAAGGGCCTGTTTCAGTGCTGTATCGCTGAATAAATAAATAAATAAATTTCACGGCTGTGAATATAAAATTTACTTCCTGTCCTGTGGGAAGTGCAGAGAATGGAATATGAAATTAGATTTAGTTGTAAGTGCTTGAAACCTTTCAGCTGTTTCTATGATTTCACTAATTTAACAATGATATTGAGAGGGTATTTCACCGCGTTCTTCAGTTCCTGTCTGAATTTAGTCTGGGTCACAGCGTAAATACAGGTATTGGTGCAGGAACTGAGAAGCTGCAGCATCCTTGATGTGTGATCTGTGATACCGTTAGTGCTAATCCCGGTGGAGAAAAATTGCATATCTGCAATTCGCCTAATAAGGTTAAACACGACCCGGGTCATCCATAACAGTAGAAAACTACCGGATATACTGAAGACAAAAATAATTGAAATTCTGCAATTCTCCATCTCTGGGTCCTTGTGATTCTCTCCATTGCTGTGGCCCCGGAATGCCCTGCGGACTTTACTGGAGAATAAAATACGTCTGACCGTCAGAACATTGAGCAGCAAAATCAGAAAGAACGGCACACAAGGTGTGAAAATGTAATGAGACAATT
The DNA here is from genome assembly GCF_036365525.1 of Heterodontus francisci. Taxonomy (NCBI): domain Eukaryota; kingdom Metazoa; phylum Chordata; class Chondrichthyes; order Heterodontiformes; family Heterodontidae; genus Heterodontus; species Heterodontus francisci. The sequence continues at coordinate 2,474,189 of NC_090409.1, read as the reverse complement.
CCAATGTGGCCCATATGGGGGAAGTCAAGAAGCTCCGTTTAAAGGTACATTTCATGGGAACATTATCAATAATGTATTTTGATTCATATATGAATTAAATTGGGAGAGACTCCAAACAGCCCAGTACACCCACTGTTCCAACAACCACAGTCGCCGTTTTCTTGGTGCAATATTTTGTTTTCAGCTTCTTCAACAAATGGCCACAAAGCGATCAAAGGTGAAAGCGACTGTAAACCAAACAGAAACAACTGTGGCTGCATTAAGCAGAACAGCAACGAGAGAACACACGGGAGTAATGCTCAGGAATGAATCTGTGAAATAAATTAAAACAATGTGGTTCAATATGGGATCAGTGACAATGACCAGGAGATCAGACACTGCCATTCCCACCAGGTAGACAGTGATACATTTGGAGAGACCGCACTTTCCTCGGGACAGAATCACAATCGCCGCCAAGTTAACTGGAAGAGAGAGAAAAGGAAACAGAGAAATTACTGATCAGACCTGGAGACAAAGCAGCAGTTTGACAGGATATGGGCTGAAATTACCAGATTTGTTGCTGTATCGAGCAGTGAAAACTGATTCATTGACCTGAGCAGTGCTTTTCCACAGTGAAATTTTTGAAACACAATTAATAATAAAGAATTGGGAAATTGATACAGAAAGAGAATACGGTCAGCACCGGATCTACTGGAAGTACTGAGTGAGGATGCAGTGCCTGTGTGGAAATGAGAAGGGCTTTTACAGAGATGAATCCAATGGGTTTAATGGGAATTTGTCTTTGTACTGTTAGTTGGGAAGGTTTGGGAAAAGCGGGCTGTGCAGCTGGTTTGCTGCTGTGGTTTCAGAGAACCGTCAGGGGCTTGTACAAAATGAGAAAAAGGCTGAGAACTGCTGCGGTGAGTTTGAGAGCTCACATCAACCATGCTCTAGAATGGCAGAGCCGGCACGAGGGGTGCTCATATGTCCTTATATTCCTACCAGGTTGGACGAGGCAGCTGGAGGATGAGGCACTGAATGAGATTGAGAGGGAAAGAAGGAAAAAGACATGTTAGAGTTGGAGAGGAGACAGGAGCAGATCATTTCTGAAAGTAGATAAACTGAAGCAATGGATGAAGAGACAGGATTCAATACAGTGAGAGGAGAGGCTGATATTCACAGGGAGAGACTGCAGCAAAGTGTTAGAGGAAATATAATCTATAGATGCCAGTAATACAACTCAATTAATACATGCAAACAATAATACCTGTGGAAATTGGTGTTGGAGAACAGCTCATTGGTAATAAATATAGTCAATTAAATATCAATTTAAATATATTTCTGATATCAGCCTCGCTCTTCATTGAATGCAGCCGTGACAGAGATTTTAAAGTGCAGTACTTAAATAATGAATTACCATCAGTGAAGAACTAATTCTATTCTGTTTATTCAGTCAGTAAGTAAGGAATAGGAACTTTCCACAAATAAAATGAGGAACTGACAGAAATAAACACAGAGGGATCAAGTCTGAAAGTAAAATGAACACAATCTGATAACAGACAACATCAACTCATAGTTTCTCACAGTAATTGTTCTGGATATTCCAGCACTTTATGTCAGTGAATTATTTGCACCTCTGCTTCTTTCGCTTTCTCTTTCCTTCTCGTTTTCTCTTTCCCTCGCTTTCAATCTCCATGCTTCTTTTCTCCTTCCTTCTTTCAGACGCCCTCCCTATCTCTCTGGAGTACTCACACCCTAAAACAAAATGCTACATAATGCCGCTTTTCACATATGATTTATTCCTAACATTCTGCACCTGTATTCTGTTCACCAGCCCCGTGTTCAATGATTCTATTCTCAGAGTCAGTTTGTTCAATGGTGAATCCTCTGAATAATTTAATGTGTCCACAGAGCACCCAAGTCTCCAACTTTTCACCTAGGCTCTTCACTTCATCTACAATTCATGGATAAACAGGATCGAAAGCTTCTTTCAGTCAGAGCTCACAATCACTGAAATTCCTGCTCCCAGAATTATAAAGTAAATCGTTAGAATGTGGGATTGTTTAATTAATAAAACACCAACATCAGCGCTGCAACTGATAATCTACAGATAAATGGAAAGACTCTTGATTCCAACTGATTGATTGTAAACCAGTAAAACATTACATCGATACTTTCTATTTTACAATGCAGTCCATTGACAGTGAAGGATCCACAGTGAAGCAGAGAAAGAGATGTGAAAGAATCAGCAGCAAACTCAGTTCAGTAGCCAGACCTCTGAAGCAGCGTCAGACACACACAGAATGAAATAATATTTTATAACAGTGATAACCAATAAATACATTGAAATCCCAGTTAAATGGAACCATTTTATTGGGGAGGGATCACAGTGTTCTCTCACCTTGTAGCACTGAGCCTGTGAGATGTCTCATTATCAATCACTGCATGACCACATTCCTAAAAATAGTCCAGGATCAGTTAGATCCACATCATGAAACTGTGAAAATTTCCTGTTGGTCTGATTCTTAACCCAAACGAGACACCTGATTCAAACACATTCAATATACGGAATAATCCAGTAACTATGCCAGGGTTACGAAAACCAATACCATTAAAAGCATAATGCAGCTCCTTCAAGTTTGAAAGAGTAGACAATGAGGAGATTCCATCGGTAAATTGCTGAGAAAGAATAGGTGGTTGTGTAATATACACAGTGAGAAATAATACCGAGTACAGCAGCACTGTTAACACCGATTTACATCATTAACAACTTGTATGCAGGCTTACCGGGAACTCCAATTGCTGCAAGTGCAGGATAATAAATAGATACAATCAGAAGGATTACTTCACACCCCATTTCTGGGAGAAGCAGAAACTTCTGTTAGCCTGCAATCCAGAGCTCCAGTAGGCACTCTGAGCTGATCCATTCAAATGGGTGCTGATTTATACAGGGGATAAGTCTCCACTGACACAGTTATGCACCTGATTGCTGCTGTTAGTTACACTCACCAGAACAAACACATTACATCAGCAGCTTTCACTCTGTTGTAAATAATGTGGTCGATAAAACACAATCATTTCAATGCCAAGTACATTTTCTTTCAGCCAAAGTGAACATGCTGACTTTTCTCCACAGCATATTCCATCAGCCACTTTCTTGCTCACTCACTGAACCTGTCCATACTCCATACACCATACCCTCTGTATGTCGTCACAGCTTATTGTCTCACCTCAATTTGTGTTATCAGCTAACTGTATACATTAGACACCATCCCTTCATCTCCCAATCAATTAGCCACACGATTAGCGACCTTGTCTTCGTCTGTTTAAGACCAACAATCTATTTCAGTTATTACTGCACTAGATCCTGCCTCTGTTCATAACACACTAGAACCTGCCTCCATCATTAGTGCACTAGACAACGTCTCGGCTTGTTACACTAGGCCAGGTCTCCGATTATGCTGCTTTTCACCTGGTCTCCGTTTGTACTGTACAAGACCATTTCTCTATTTATAATACAATAAGCCCTGTCTTTACCTTGTATCTAACCCCATGCTGCCCCTTCCCTGGGAGTGTTTCATAGGACAGTGCAGAGGTAAATTTACTCTGTGTACCCCCACACTGTACTTGGCTTGGGAGTTTTAATGGGACCGCATCAATGGTGCTTTACTTTGTATCCATGGAATTTACAAGGTTAAGGTGTGATTTGATGCATTTTTTTCAAGATAATAAGGGGAACTTATAGGGTATGCAGAGTGTAACTATTCCCAGTGGTTGCGGGGTCTACAATTTGATGCGGAGCCAATTGTTTACATTTACTTTACATATAATGTTGTTCAAAAATATTATTAAAACGGATACACTTTACAAGCAGGGGAAAAGGAAAAGAGAGTGTGAGGAGAACTTGGCAGAACCTCAGTAATAATCCCGATGTTCTGTCCACTGCTGCACTGGGGCTTTAGTGTGAATGTTTTAGGGGTGAGTCGTCGATCTGTGTTTGATCTTTTCAAACTACAGTGGCATTCCCAGCAAGAGCCAGGGCTACAGATTCGAAAATAACCACGAAATTGCTGTCCAAATAGAGAGGGAGGGAGAGAGAAATGAAAAGTGAGAGAGGGAGGGATAGAGTGAGAGAGACACAGACAACGTCATGGACAGAGGTGGAGAAAGATAGAGATAGAGACAGAGAAAGAACGAGAGACAGAGAGAAAGACAGACAGAGAGAGAGGTCGAGAGATAAAGAGAGGGGGAGAGACGGAAAAAGAGTAAGAGGCAGTGGCAGAGAGAGATATGGTCCGATGGTTCGATAGGCACTTCAAGGAATAATTTCCCCATGTCTATCCAATCACTGAGGATTTTCGTTTCACCCAGCGGCTGGAGGGGCGATGCAACTCACGGCCTGAAAGGGTGGAGACACATAAACCATCATCACATTTAAAAAACACTTGGGCATGCACTTGAAGGAATAACTTCTCCATGTCTACCCTATCCCATCAAATACACTCAGAGAAGATACTACACGGGTTAAACAGAGAGTAGGACAAGTGGATGTGGTTTATTTGGACTTTCAGAAAGGTTTCAACAAAGTCCCACCTAAGAGATTAGCATGAAAAATTAAAGTGCAGGGGATTGGGGGTAGTGTATTGATATGGATAGAAAATTGGTTGGTGGACAGGAAACAAAGAGAAGGGATAAATGTTTTTTTTTCCGAATGGCTGGCAGTGACTTGTGGGGTCTTGCAGGGATAGATGCTGGTACCCCAGCTATTCACAATATACATTAATGACTAAGATGAGGGAACTAAATGTAATATCTCCAAATTTGCAGATGACACAAAACAGGGTGGGAGGGTAAGTTGTAAAGAGGATGTAGAGAGGCTTCAGGGTGATTTGGACAAGTTGAGTGAGTGGGTAACGCATGGCAGATGCAGTATAATATGGATAAATCTGAGGTTATCCACTTTGGTAGCAAAACAGGAAGGCAGATTATTATCTGAACGGCTATAAAGTTAGAGAGGGGAACATGCAGCGAGACCTGGGTGTTCTCGTACACCAGTCGCTGAAGATAAGCATGCAGCTGCAACAGGTGGTTAAAAAAGGCCTTCATAGCGAGAAGATTTGAGTACAGGAGCTGGGGTGTCTTGTCGCAATTATGCAGAGTCTTGGTGAGGCCACTCCGAGAATATTTTGTGCAGTTTTGGTCTCCTTATCTGAAGAAGGATGTCGTTGCTATGGAGGGAGTGCTACCAGACTGATTCCTGGGATGGTGGAACTGACGTATGAGGAGAGATTGAGTCAGTTAGTATTATATTCGCTGGAGTTCAGAAGAGTGAGGGGGATCTCATAGAAACCTATAAAATTCTAACAGGACTTGAAAAGGTAGATGCAGGAAGGATGTTCCCGATGGTGGGGGAACCCAGAACAACGGATCGCAGTCGCAGGATACGGGGTAAACCATTCAGGACTGAGATGAGGAGAAATTACTTCACCAAAAGAGTGGTGAGCCTGTGGAATTCGCTACCACAGAAAGCAGTTGAGGCCAAAACAGTGTCTGTTTCCAAGAAGGAGTTAGATATAGCTCTTGGGTGTAAAAGGATCAAAGGGTATGGGGCGAAAGCGGGAACGGGTTACTGAGTTGGATGATCAGCCATGATCATAATGAATGGCAGAGCAAGCTCGAAGGGCCGAATGGCCTACTCCTGCTCCTATTTTCCATTTTCTATGTTTCTATGTTTAAACTGTGTCTGGAGTATCGGATTAACCTGTGTCACTCACAGGTTAGGCTCAGGCTCAAGACTCACCTGCCACTGCCACTGAGGCGCTCCTGTACCACTTGCCTTAATGTAAGTGGATACTGGGTTTGGGAGCAGGACAGGCATACGGGATTAGGACGACTGCTCATGTGGAGGATAAGCATCATTAATCTCTCAGAGAACCAGAACAGACCAGCGAGAATGAAAAAAGGAAACGTGTGTTGAATTCGTGAGTTTTGCATTGTGGAATGCTTAGATATGTGGTGAGAATGTTGAGCCAGTGACATTTGCCTCTGCGATGAATAGATACTATATGATCTTATTACAACAGTAAGGTACCGTATGTACTGTAAATATGGGCTGAAATGACTGAAATCACAATGTAACCGATCAATTTTCAGCTGAATACTATGACTGCAGTTATACCTGCTATCCTTTGAGAATGTATATAAAACACGATGAGATGAAGTCAAAGTGGCCACTGTTGAATTTGCTAGCTTGATCTTTGTGGGAACACAAGCGTTAAGTAAGTTAAAAATATTAAATGGACAATTCACCTGTACAAGTAAACACTTAACAGACATCGCTATGGAATGTCCTATGTGCTGCATTCCGAAGACAAGATATGGACTGTAAATGACCAAAGGCCTGGAATTACAAGAAGGCAAGATAAGGATAATAAAATGGAGTCTTTAATTACAATAAATTCGGAACGTGTGAGGCTTGGGATGTAGAAGCAAATGCATCGTGGTTGTGGGGTCGTGTGCAGTGGGATGGGGTACTGGAAAATATATTGATCATGCAGGAAAAGACCCTAACACTGAGCCCCGTGACATGGTGCACGAAGGGAGAGTGATGATCAGTCCTGGATATAAGGGAATCCCTTTCGTTTATCTGGCATTGCAGTCAAGATACCCACGCCAGCTAATCAAAGAAGATCCTTCCTGATCGACTGATCATTGATCAATGGGAACTTGGTGAGATTAAAGACACAGACCAGGTGAGAGTCTGTGGGGATCATTTGGCAGCATTGAATTTCCAGTAATAATGACTGGGATTTTAGTGCTATTTTACTGGAGTTCTATGCAGCCTAACCTACGTGTAATCTTTAATCTTGTACTGCATGTGTAATGCTTAAATTCTGAAAGCCATGCAGTGTAAAGCTTAAGATACTCCAACAAACTCAGGAGTGTTGCCATTTATTTCCTTATCAGGTCGAATCTGTAGTTAAGTAGGACGAGATTTGTGAATAATTGTTTTAAATTTGTTTGTCCGACAATACTAGTGTAAATCGATAGGCAATATCGCATAATATATGTTGCTGTTTTCTGATTACAGACATAAAACATCCTCAGATTTTACTATTTATGCCATGTCAGACAGGTGAAGTGTTTATTCTGCCTGTGATTTAAGTAGACCCCTAATGATAGCCAACATATTGGGGAGAGTGATAGAGAGCGACATAGGCAGAGTCATGGAGAGATGGGGAGAGATAGAAATGATGAGATAAAAGAGAGATAGGGATAGAGAGAGAGAGAGACAGAGACAGAGACATAAGCAAAGAGATAGAAAGTGCCAGGAGACCCTGAGAAACTTCAGAAACAGGGGGATGGGAATATAGACTGTGTGGGGACCCCGGGATTACTTTATGCAACCAGTGACAGAGGCAAGCACTTTTCCTCTCTCAATATACAATGGCGGGAGTTCGCCCGCAACACATTTAAAATAGGGAAGGTCCCTCCATGTTTAAATGGATGTCCCCCTCTACAGATGTAAAGTTGAGGGAGCTCCCACTCTGCGTTGCAATCAGATATTATCGTACTTATTCATCGCACTTTGGAAAATTGTCACGGGGTCAACATTGTCACCAAATACCAAAGCAAACATGAATACTTATGTCTGTCTTCACAAAAGAGGGGGAATGATGCAGATATTGTCGGTAAAGAGGAGGAATGGAAAATATACTGGGCCCATTGTATTAGAAACAGAGTACAGTTATACAGTTGAAACTGAAACGCTGCATAAGCAAAGACCTGGCCGAGTGTAACAATCCGAGACGTTGTCCAGTGCAGTAATATAATTTTAAACATTGACTCCTTCCACCACCGACGCACAGTGCCAGCAGTGTGTACCATCTACAAGATGCACTGCAGGAACTCACCAAGGCTCCTTCAAAAGCACCTTCCAAACCCGCAACCTCTGCCACCTGGAAGGACGAGGGCAGTTGACGCAAGGGAACACCATCACCTGCAAGTCCTGTAAATCCAATTGCCAGTCATTAATACATATCAAAAAGAGCAGTGGTCCTAATATGAACCTCGGTGGTTTATGGGGGAGGGGAACCCCACTGTATACCTCACTGCAGTGTGAAACAACCACTCTTTGACCACACTTTTAGTCAATGTTGTATCCACTCTGCCACTGCCACTTTAATCTATGGAGCACCAACATTGCTAACTGGTCTATGATGAGGCACCATTAAATCCTCCCCTTGAGAACATTGGCCCTAGATCTCTTTGTTTGTACTCTCCCATCAACAATCCCCAGACAGGTACAGCACGGATTTGATAGAGAGTCATGCTCCTTCTGTGGAATTATAGAATTTATAATCAAGGATGTGATCAGTGGACACTTGGAAAATAATGGTAGGATTGTGCATAGTAAACATGGAGTGATGAAAAGGAAATCATGCTTAACAAACATTTTGGAGTTTTTTCAGGAAACAATTAACGGATTAGATAAGGGGGAGTCGGTGTTTGTGGTAGATTTAGATTTTCAGAATGTTTTTGAACAAGTCCCACAGAATAGGCGAGTAAACAAAATGAGAGCACATGGGATTGGTGAGAATATACTGGCATGGATTGAGAACTGGTTAACGGACAGGAAATAGAGCCGGAATAAAGGGGTCATTTTCAGGCTGTGTCTAGTGGGGCATTGCAAAGAGTGAGAGATAAAGAGAGGGGTGAGAGACTGAAAGAGCGAGAGACAGAGACCTAGGGAGACAGAGATAGAGGGAGAGACAGAGACAAAGAGAGAGAGAGACACAGATAGAGAGAGACAGAAAGACAGGGAGAGATGGATAGGGACAGAGAGCGACAAAGGGAGACAGATTGAGAGTCACAGAAAGAGGGAGAGACAGAGGTAAAGAGAGAGAATGCAGAGAGAGAGAGAATTAGAGAAAGGCAGAGATAGTGTGACGGAAAGGCAAAAAGAGTCATCGGCAGAGGGAGAGAGAGATAGAGCACGACAAAGTAAAAGAGGGAGGGGGAGAGAGACAGAGGAACAGAGAGAAATGACGAGGCAGCGAGAAAGTAAGTGTCAGGGAGAGGCGGGGAGTGTGAGGCAGAAAGAGATACTGCAATAAAAGATACTCTCAGTCACTCTCACTGTTCAGAAACTATAATAGCAGAACCTCTCAGTGAATCTTCTGGCGGATATACTCTAGTAACAGACCCACTCTTTCAGTCTCCTTCTGGAGATAATTGAATAACAAACCGATTATGCAGCTCTCCCTGTGTAGACATGACAATCAAGGAACGACTCCGAGATTCTTCCAATGGAGATAGTATTAGAATTAGAACATTACAGCGCAGTACAGGCCCTTCGGCCCTCGATGTTGCGCCGACCTGTGAAACCATCTGGCCTACACTGTTCCATTTTCATCCATATGTCTATCCAATGACCACTTAAATGCCCTTAAAGTTGGCGAGTCTACTACTGTTGCAGGCAGGGCGTTCCGCGCCCCTACTACTCTCTGAGTAAAGAAAATACCTCTGACATCTGTCCGATATCTATCACCCCTCAACTTAAAGCTATGTCCCCTCGTGTTTGCCATCACCATCCGAGGAAAAAGACTCTCACTATCCATCCTATCTAACCCTCTGATTATCTTATATGTCTCTATTAAGTCACCTCTCCTCCTCCTTCTCTCCAACGAAAACAACCTCAAGTCCCTCAGCCTTTCCTCTTAAGACCTTCCCTCCATACCAGGCAACATCCTAGTAAACCTCCTCTGCACCCTTTCCATAGCTTCCACATCCTTCCTATAATGCGGTGACCAGAACTGCATGCAATACTCCAGGTGCGGTCTCACCAGAGTTTTGTGCAGCTGCAGCTGGACCTCGTGGCTCCGAAACTCGATCCCCCCTACTAATAAAAGCTACCACACCATATGCCTTCTCAACAGCCCTATTAACCTGGGTAGCAACCTTCAGGGATTTATGCACCTGGCCACCAAGATCTCTCTGTTCATCTACACTACCAAGAATCTTCCCATTAGCCCAGTACTCTGCATTCTTGTTACTCCTTCCAAAGTGAATCATCTCGCACTTTTCCGCATTAAACTCCATTTGCCATCTCTCAGCCCAGCTCTGCGGCCTATCTATGTCCCTCTGTACCCTACAACATCCTTCGGCACTATCCACAACTCCACCGACCTTAGTGTCATCTGCAAATTTACTAACCCACCCTTCTACACCCTCTTCCAGGTCATTTATAAAAATGACAAACAGCAGTGGCCACAAAACAGATCCTTGCGGTCCACCACTAGTAACTAAACTCCAGGATGAACATTTGCCATCAACCACCACCCTCTGTCTTCTTTCAGCTAGCCAATTTCTGATCCAAAGCTCTAAATCACCTTCAACCCCATACTTCCGTATTTTCTGCAATAGCCTACCGTGGGGAACCTTATCAAACGCCTTACTGAAATCCATATACACCACATCCACTGCTTTACCCTCATCCACCTGTTTGGTCACCTTCTCGAAAAACTCAATAAGGTTTGTGTGGCACGACCTACCCGTCACAAAACCGTGCTGACTATCTCTAATGAACTTATTCTTTTCAAGATGATTATAAATCCTGTCTCTTATAACCTTTTCCAACAGTATAATAAAAGACCCACTCAGTGACTCTTCCTGTGGAGATACAATAATAACAGACCCACTCAGAGACTTTCCATGTGGAGAAACTATAATAACAGACCCACGGTGCCTCTCCTAGTGGAGATACAATTATAACAGACCAACATAGTGACAATCCTAGTGGAGATACCATAATAACAGAGCCACTCAGTGACTCACCGATGTGAACATATAATAATAACAAACCCACACAGTGACTCTCCTAGTGGAGATACTATAAAAACAAACATACACAGTGACTCTCCTAGCGGAGATACTACAATAACATACCCACACAGTGCCTCTCCGAATGGAGATAATAAAATAACAAACCGACACAGTGATATTCCTAGTGGAGATACTATAATAACAGACCCACACAGTGACTCTCCTCGTGGAGACACTATAATAACAGACTCAGACAGTGACTCTCCTGGTGGAGATACTACAACAACAAACCCACACAGTGATTCGCCCTGTGGAGATACTATAATAACAGACCCACTCAGTAATTCTCCCTGTGGAGATACTATAATAACAAACCCGAATTGTGACTCTGCCTGTGGAGATACTATAATAACAGACCTACACAGTAACTCTCCCTGCGCAGATACTATAATGACAAAATCACTCAGACTCTCCGAGTGGAGATACTATAATAATAGGCCGACGCAGTGACTTTCCAAGTGGAGGCACTATACAAACAAACCCACACAGTGACTCTTCTAGTGGAGATACTATAATAACAGACGCACACAGCGACTCTCCTAGTGGAGACACTATATAAGCAAACCCACACAGTGACTCTCCTAGTGGAGATACTATAACAACAGACGCACACAGCGACTCTCCTAGTGGAGATACTATAATAACAGACTCAGACAGTGACTCTCCTGGTGGAGATACTACAACAAAAAACCCAGACAGTTATTCGCCCTGTGGAGATACTATAATAACAGACCTACACAGTAACTCTCCCTGCGCAGATACTATAATGACAAAATCACTCAGACTCTCCGAGTGGAGATACTATAATAATAGGCCGACACAGTGACTTTCCAAGTGGAGGCACTATACAAACAAACCCACACAGTGACTCTTCTAGTGGAGATACTATAATAACAGACCCATCAGTGATTCTCCCTGTGGAGATACTACAATAACAAACGCAAACAGTGACTCTCCCTGTGGAAATACTATAATGACAAAATCAAACAGACTCTCCGAGTGGAGATACTATAATAATAGACCCACACAGTGATTTTCCTCGTGGAGACACTGTACAAACAAACCCACACAGTAACTCTCCTAGTGGAGATAATATAATAATAGACCCACACAGAGACTTTCCCAGTGGAGATACTATAATAACAGAGCCACAAAGTGACTCTTCTACTGGAGATACTATAATAACAAAACCACTCAGTGACTCTCCCTGCGGAGTTACAAAATAACAAACACACACATTGATTCTCCTGGTGGAGATACTATAATAACAACCCCCGACAGTGACTCTCCCTGTGGAGAAACTGCAATAACAAACCCACTCAGTGACTCTCCCCATGGAGATACTATAATAACAGACCCATCAGTGATTCCCCCTGCGGAGATACTACAATAACAAACCCAAACAGTGGCACTCCCTGTGGAGATAATATAATAACAGAGCCACTCAGTGACTCTCCTAGTGGAGATAATAAAGCAAAAGTCCCACACAGCAAATCTCCCTGTGGAGATACGATAATGACATACCCACACAGTGACTCTCCTAGTGGAGATATTAAAATAACAGACCTACACAGTGACTCACCCTGCGGAGATACTATAACAACCCATCCAGTGACAAGCCCTGTGGAGATACTAAAATAACAGATCCACACAGTGACTCCCCTAGTGGAGATACTATAATAATAGAGCCATACAGTGACTCTAGCCATGGAGAGACTATAATGACATACCCACCCAGTGACTCTCCTAGTGGAGATACTAAAATAACAGACCCACACAGTGACTCTCCTACTGGTGATACTAAATAACAAAGCCACACAGTGAATCTCCCTGTGAAGACTGTCCTAGTGGAGATACTATAATAACAGACCCACACAGTGACTCTCCCTGTGGAGATACTATAATAACAGACCCACTCAGTGTCTCTCCTAGTGGAGATACTATCATAGCAGATCCACACAGTGACTCTCCCTGTGGTGATGCTATAATAACAGTCCCACACAGTGATACTCCAGGTGGAGATATTATATTCGCAGACCCACACAGTGACTCTCCCTGTGGAGATACCATAATAACAGACCCACACAGCGACTCTCCATTTGGAGATACTATAATAACAGACCAACTCAGTGACACTCCTAGTGGAGATGCTATAATAACAGATACACTCAGTGACTCCCCTAGTGGAGATACTATAATAACAACCCCCCACAGTGACTCTCCTGGTGCAGATACTATAACAACATACCCACTCAGTGACTCTCCTCGTGGAGTTATTAGAATAACAAACCAACACAGTGACTCTCCCTGTGGAGATACTACATTAACAGACCAACTCAATGACACTCCTAGTGGAGATACTATAATAACAGGCCCACACCGTGACTGTCCTAGTGGAGATACTATAATAACAGATCCACTCAGTGACTCCCCGAGCGTAGATATTATAATAACAACCCCCCACAGTGACTCTCCTGGTGCAGATACTATAACAACATACCCACTCAGTGACTCTCCTCGTGGAGATACTAGAATAACAAACCAACACAGTGACTCTCCCTGTGGAGATACTATAATAACAGACCAACTCAGTGACACTCCTAGTGGAGATACTATAATAACAGTCCCACACCGTGACTATCCTAGTGGAGATAGTATAATAACACACCCACACAGTGACTTTCCTCGTGGAGGTATTATAATAACAGACCTAAAGTGACTCTCCAAGTGGAGATACTATAATAACAAACCCACACATTGATTCTCCTTTTGAGATACTAAAGTAACAGACCCAAACCGTCACTCCCCCGGTGGAGATACCAGAATAACAAACCAACACAGTGACTCTCCCTGTGGAGATACTATAATAACAGACCCACTCAGTGACACTCCTAGTGGAGATACTATAATAACAGTCCCACACCGTGACTATCCTAGTGGAGATAGTATAATAACAAACCCACACATTGATTCTCCTTTTGAGATACTAAAATAACAGGCCCAAACCGTCACTCCCCCGGTGGAGATACTATAATAACAACCCACTCAGCGACTGTCCTGGTGGAGAAACGATAATAATAGACCCACGCAATGTCTCTCCGAGTGACGACACTATACTAACAAACCCACTCAGTGACTCTCCTACTGGAGATACTGTGATAACAGACTCACACCGTGACTCTCCTAGTGGAGATACTATTGTAAGAGACCCACACAGTGACTCTCCTAGTGGAGATACTATTGTAAGAGACCCACACAGTGACTCTCCTGGTGGAGAGACTATAACAACATACCCATTCAGTGACTCTCCTCGTGGAGTTATTAGAATAACAAACCAACACAGTGACTCTCCCTGTGGAGATACTACATTAACAGACCAACTCAATGACACTCCTAGTGGAGATACTATAATAACAGGCCCACACCGTGACTGTCCTAGTGGAGATACTATAATAACAGACCCACTCAGTGACTCTCCCAGTGGAGATACGATCATAACAGACCCACAGTGACTCTGCTAGTGGAGATACTGTAATAACGACCGACACAGTGATTCTCCGAGTGGAGATACGATAATAACAGACTCACACAGTGGCTATCCATGTGGAGATACTGTCATAACAGACCCACACTGTGAATCTCCCAGTGGAGATACTACAATAACAGACCCACACAGTGAGTTTCCCTGTGGAGATACTATAATAACAGACCCACACAGTGACAATCCTAGAGCAGGTATTATAAAAACAAACCCTCACAGTGACTCTCCTAGTGGAGATACTATATCAATAAACCCACGCAGTGACTCTCCTAGTGTAGACAATATACTAACAAACTCACGCAGTGACTCGCCTCGTGGAGATACTATAATTACAGACCCACACAGCGACTCTCCGAGTGGAGATAGAGTAATAGCAGACCCACACAGTGATTCTCCTTGTGGAGATATTATAATAAGAGACCCACACAGCGACTCTCCGAGTGGAGATAGAGTAATAGCAGACCCACACAATGATTCTCCTTGTGGAGATATTATAATAAGAGACCCATGCAGTGAGTCTCCCTATGGAGATATGAGAATAAAAGACCCGCATTGTGACAATCCTAGTGGAGATACTATAATAACAGACCGATACAATGACTCTCCTAGTGGCGAATACGATAATAATAATCCCAAACAGTGATTCTCCTCGTGGAGATACTAGACGAACAACCCTACCCGGTGACTCTCCCTGTGGAGATACTGTAATGACAGACCCACACAGTGACTCTCCCTGTAGAGATACTATAATAACAACCCCACGCAGTGATTGTCCTGTTGGAGATACTATAATAACAGACCCACTCATTGACTCGCCTGGTGGAGATACTAAAATAACAGACCAATACTATGACTCTCCTGGTGGAGATACTATAATCACAGACCCAAACAGTGACTCTGCCTGTGGAGATACTATAATTTACAAACCAACACAGTTATTCACCCAGTGGAGATACTATAATGACAGACCCACTCAGTGACTAGCCCAGTGGAGATACTATAATAACAGTCCCACACCGTGACTCTCCTCGTGGACATACTATAACAACAGACCCACACAGTGACTCTCCCTGTGGACATACAATAATAACAGACACACTCAGTGCCTCTCCCTGTGGAGATACTATAATAAAATACCCACTCAGTGACTATCCCTGCAGAGATACTATAATGACAGGCCCACATAGTGACACTCCCTGTGGAGATACTATATTAACAAACCAACACAGTTATTCTCCGAGAGGAGTGACTATCATAACAGACCCACTCAGTGACTCTCCCTGTGGAGGTACTATAATAACTGACTCACACCGTTACTTTCCAAGTGGACGTGCAATAATAACAGACACACTCAGTGTCACTCCTGGTGGAGATACTATAATAATAGACCCACGCAATGACTCTCCTAGTGAAGTCACTATACTAACAAACCCACACAGTGACTCTCCGAATGGAGATACTATTATAACAGACCCACTCAGTGACTCTTCTAGTTGAGATACTATAATAACAAATCCACAGCGTGACTCTCCAAGTGGAGATACTATAACAAACCCACACAGTGACTCTCCTAGTGGAGATACTATAACAAACCCACACAGTGACTCTTCCAGTGGAGATACAGTCCCACGATGTAAGTAAAATACTGTACTGCCCAAAAAACTGCTAACAAGTGTTTCTCACACGTTGTACACCCCTGCTCTCCCAGTGAAAGCAGACGCGAGGCATACGCTACTGGTTTCAATTTCCCGTGTGTCTCCTGTAACAGAACTGCTGAGAGGGTGGTGTCTGTGGTAGCTGCCTCCAATGGAAACGGCTCAGTTGGATTTGGGGTTTTCAGAGCAGGCGCAGCAGCTAGTGCCTGCTTTAAATCTGAAATGGCCTGTGTATGTTCAGTTTTCCACTCCCACGTCACATTCTTTTTCAATAGCTCCATTAATGGGGCCGCTTTTGCAGCTAATCCATCAATGTGGTCCCTGCAATATCTCACCAAACCCAGGAAAGATCTCAACCATTTTACATCCCGCGGGACAGGGAGTCTACCAACCGCTACCACCCTTCATTAGTCAATTTCTCTCTTTCCCGGTGTCAAGATCATTCCCAAGTAAGTAACCTTCTGTTTCATAACCTGCGCTTTTTTAGGGTTTACTTTTAGTCCCAATTCGTGTAACAATTGTAGCAATTCACTTAGTAGCTGATAATGTTCCTGTTCCATTTCAGTTTGTAGCAGTAAATCGTCTGCATACTGCACCAAACATTCAGGCTTTGCGAAACTTTTTAACCCTTCCCTTAGACGTTGGTGAAATATAGACGGGAAATATGAAATCCCTGTGGCAGGGCGGTCCATGTATATTGTTGTCCTTGAAAGGTAAACGCAAATTTAGACTGGCATTCTTTCTCCAGTGGAATAGACCAAAAACCGTTACTCATGTCGAAAACTGTGAACCACTGTGCGTCCTCATTTTGTTTAACTACCGTCTCTGGGCTAGTTGCTACAGTGGGGGCCGTTAACGGGGTTACCTTATTTAATTCTTGATAGTCTATCGTTAGTCGCCAGCTACCGTCTGCTTTCCTCACCGGCCAAATAGGCGATTTGTTAGTGGAGGCGACTGGTCTTAGTATGCCTTGTAGTAGCAAACTCTGTTTCACCTTTCCCACCTCCTTTTCTCCCGGTTTCGGAAAACCATACTGCTTCTGTGGTTTGGGGTATGGATCCTATATACACACACTCCCGGTCATTTTCCCACAATCATGTTTATGTCGAGCAAATACTACTAAATTCCGTGTGATAATTTGTTGTTTTATTATTTTATTTTATTTTATTTTTTATTTAGAGATGCAGCACTGAAACAGGCCCTTCGGCCTACCGAGTCTGTGCCGACCAACAACCACCCATCTAAACTAACCCCACAGTAATCCCATATGCCCTCCCACATACCTACACTAGGGGCAATTTATAACAGATAATTTACCTATCACCTGCAAGTCTTTGGCAGTGGGAGGAAACCGGAGCACCCGGAGGAAACCCACGCAGACACAGGGAGAACTTGCAAACTCCACACAGACAGTACCCGGAATTGAACCCGGGGCCCTGGAGCTGTGAGGCTGCGGTGCTAACCACTGCGCCACTGTGCCACCCTGTCCTTCACTATCGCTACTCATTTCTTCTGATCTTGTCCACATTTCCCCGAAAGTGCATATCCTATCCTGGTATTCCCCCACTGGGACGGATGTGTGATCTATACTACCCATGCCCAAGGGCATTTGCCAAATCGCGCAATTAGCAGGGTCAAAACAGAGTCGCACTTTAGCCATATAATCGCACTCTAATATATCTTCTTGTTCTCTGGGTAACTTAATGAGAACCACTGGGTGCTCTATTGCTACGTCCCCAACACTGACTTCCAACGGTATGCTCACATATTCCACTTGTGAATGTCCTGTGAATCCGTTTAAAACAAGTTTACTTTGAATTTTACAATCTACTTTACTAACATTGGTGGTGTTTACGGTGGTTCGGGATCCTCCAGTGTGCCAAAGGAATGTGACAGGGCGGCCTCCAACCCTACCATTCACTACAGATCTCCCTGTGTTATCCCACTACGTGTTACACACCCATAAAGGAGAGGCATGCGACCGTCATTGTGGTTTGGGGTACAACCCCGAAGACAGTGCTATCTCTAGTATATCACATTGAGGATTTTACGGATTCGGTCCTTCCACGGGTAGGCTGTGGCGTTTGTTCTGGCCTCCTCCCTGACCTACATTTTCTCGTCTCGGGTTTGGGCATTCTCTTTTGAAATGTCCCTCCTGGCCACAATTACAGCAGTGGGTCTGTCCGCCCGGAATTCTCCCTGTTCCTGGGACGGATCATCTCCCAATGACACTGCCCCTTCCTCCTGTTTGAAAGGCTGGGTGGGGTGCCCCTTGTGTCGTTCCCCTCCCTTCATTTCTCCAGGTTATTGTCTGATCTTTACAGGCATCGCCTTTCCCCCAGGGGCCTTGGAGAATTTTGTTATTTCTTCCTCCCATGCTCTAACCATCCTCCTGAGTACCCAAGCCTCTGTGAGCGTGTCATCAGAGGGATTAAATTGATCTAGTTCTCTTCTTGACTCCTCAGTGCCATGCAACACCAGCGTTCTCAGCCATCGGTTTCTAATCTCTGGCATCGGATTTGCTCTATCTAGGTTTGCGCCACATACCCCTTGAAACACCGCCTAGATGCGGGCTGCAAACGCGACAGGGTGTTCACCTTTTCTTTGATAGCATTTCGTCAGCGTCTCAACTGGGTCCCCTCTGTTAGCGGCCATGACGTTTAATACTTGTTCTTTTAAAGCCACATTTGTGCCTCTACCGAGTTTTTGCTCCTCTGGTAGGGCGGAGTGTATGTGTGGGTGTGGGAACATTATAATTAATTTGCCAATATTTTTCGCAATATCCCTCAATTGCTGTACCACCATTGGAGTGGAATATGTCATATGCGGGCCAGGTGCCACCTGGCCATCTGCCCCTATCGCTGCCCTAGTGGTTACAAAGTGGGGCCATGGGGGCTCATGGCTCCTTTGGCTCTGGCTCATATGCTGGCGGAGGATCCTCGGGTAGACGGTCTCCGTCATCATGGCCGTATCTAGCCGCTTCGTCTGCTAACTCATTCCAATCTATGCCCCCTTCACTGTTCTCCTCACTTTCTTCGGGTGCAAAAGCACAGATTATACCTCTCTGCATGGCTAGCTGCTCTTGCAGTCTCGCTATGTACTTTTGACACTTTGTGTGATCACCTGTATTACTTCTCTTTTCCTGACCTGCTCTCTGAATCACATTCATGGCAGTTTTTAAATCACTACATTGCTGCTTCCATCCTTCCACCTCAGCTTTAGCTGCTTGGGCTTCTCCCTCTCACCTACATTTTTCCGTTTCTAGTTTTTCACATTGTAACTGATATTGGTTCATATGCATCAAATCCGCACTTCTCTGTCTCTGCAAATCAGTTACTTTTTCACTAAAGCAGGCTGCTTCCTCACGGATCTTTTAAATCTCTTCCTCGAGTCTGTTCTGCTCATTCTTAGCCCGCTGTTGGCATTCTATCCATTCCTCAATTAAACAGCCGATAGCTACCGACTTCTGTATGTTTTAAAATTTCCTAGCTAACATCTGTGCTTGTGAAATCTTCCAAATGGCTTCGCCTACGGGTTTTCCCTTGTCGCTAGTGTGACCGGCACATTCTCTGTATTCTGGCCACTTCCCTATTACGTATTTTTGGAGGAATCCCTTCCAATCATAACAATCCAAGTCTCCAGGGCTTGGAGATTTCCTTTGTTTCGTCATCTTATGTTCGTCGCTACAAATTAACCCCTAAGTTCCTGTTCTCTCTGTACTTTGCCGATTCGGTTCGGCTCGAGTCTCCCGCTGATTCAACAGAGAGATTTATCCTCGAGCCCACCCAGGGACGCCAATTATGTAAACCGTGGAGTGGAGTCAACTCTTCCTTGGCCCCTATATTCCATGCACCCACTTGATCCTGGCCATCACGTGGGACAACGTCCTCTTAATTCAGGCTCAGGCTGGGTGTTTGTGATATCGGGGTAACAGGAGAGCCACCGTCCACTTAATCCACCGGCTACAGTTAATGGCTTAGTACAAAGAGGAGTAAACTCAGTCCCTTCTTTAACTATCAATTTACTTTATTCACGTTGTTGTACAATGTAAGAATAAGGCTTATACAGTTAGTTAGACAAGAGCATGCAACTCAAACTGAGTCATATAGTTAATAACAAAGCCAGCTAGAATTGATAAGCACACTCACCAGGTTCCTTTGACCTTTCCCTGACCTAGTCACAGAAAACAAATGATAACACCCGAAAAAGGGAGAGTTAACGCTGACCAGGCGTTCTGTTCTCTCTCTCTTTTATGTCTTTACCGCGTTGCTCACGCAGGGTCTTCCACTTCCACGATGTTTGATCTCCGGAGTTTATCGCTGACTCTATGCCAAAAACCTCCCTTCTTATTCTCTTTCTTACTATATTAACAACCCATACAGTTATTCTCCTCGTGGAGATACTATAATAACAGACCCACACAATGACTCTCCAAGTGGAGATACTATAATAACAGGCCCATTCAATGACTCTCCCTGTGGAGATACTATAGTAACAAACCCACACAGAGACTCTCCCTGTGGAGATACTATAATAACAAACCCACACAGAGACTCTTCCTGTGGAGATACTATAATAACAAACCCACACTGTGACTCTCCCTGTGCAGATATTACAATAACAAACCCACAGAGTGACTCTCCCTGTGGAGATAATATAATAACAGACCCACTCAGTGACTCTCCTAGTGGAGATACTACAATAACAGACCCAGTCAGTGACTCTCCTAGTGGAGATACTATTATAACAAACACACACATTGACGCTCCCTGCGGAGATACTATAATAACAGGCCCACACCGTGACTCTCCTAATAGGGATTCTATAATAATAAACCCACATAGGGACTCTCCCTGTGGAGATACTATATTAACAAAGCCACACAATTATTCTCCTAGTGGAGATACTATAAAAACAAACCCACACCGGAACACTCCTAGTAGAGTTACTATAATAACAGACCCATAGTGACTCTCCATTGGATATACTATAACAACAGTCCCACACAGTGACTCTCCCTGTGGAGAGATTATAACAACCCACTCAGTGACTATCCTCGTGGACATACTATAATTACAGGCCCACTCAGAGGCTCTCCTAGTGAGATACGATAATAACAAACTCACACCGTGACTCTCCTAGTGGAGGTACTATAATAACAGACTCACAGTGCCTCTCCTAGTGGAGATACTATAACAACAGACCACATAGTGACCCTCCTCCTGGAAATACTATAACAACAGACCCACTCAGTGACTCTCCCTGTGGAGATACTATAATAACAGACCCACACAGTGACTCTCCCTGTGGAGATACTATAATAACAGACCCACACAGTGACTCTCCCTGTGGAGATACTATAATAACAGACCCACTCAGTGACTCTCCCTGTGGAGATACTATAATAACAGACCCACTCAGTGACTCTCCCTGTGGAGATACTATAATAACAAACTCACACCGTGACTCTCCTAGTGGAGGTACTATAATAACAGACTCACAGTGCCTCTCCTAGTGGAGATACTATAACAACAGACCACATAGTGACCCTCCTCCTGGAAATACTATAACAACAGACCCACTCAGTGACTCTCCCTGTGGAGATACTATAATAACAGACCCACACAGTGACTCTCCCTGTGGAGATACTATAATAACAGACCCACACAGTGACTCTCCTTTTGGAGATACTATAATAACAGACCCACTCACTGACTCTCCCTGTGGAGATACAATAATAACAGACCCACTCAGTGACTCTCCCTGTGGAGATACGACAATTACTGACCCACTCAGTGACTCTCCCTGCAGAGATTCTACAAGAACAGAACCGAACAGTCAATCTCCGCGTTCTGATACTATAGTAACGGACCCAGTAACTGACACTTCCTGTGGAGATACTATAATATCAGACCCACTCAGTGATTTGCCTTCTGGAGATCCTATATTAACAGACACACTCATTGACTCTCCTGGGTCAGATAACATGATAACAGACCCATCAGTGATTCTTTCTGTGCAGATAGAGTAATAACAGATACATTCAGTGACTCTCCCTGTGGAGATACTATAATAACAGACCCACTCACTGACTCTCCCTGTGGAGATACTATAATAACAGACCCACACAGTGACTCTCCTTTTGGAGATAGTATATTAACAGACCCACTCAGTGACTCTACCTGTGGAGATTCTGTAACAACTCACTCAGTGACTCTGCCTGTGGAGATAATATAATAACAGGCCCACACCGTTTCTCGCCTAGTGGTGATACTATAGTAACAGACCCACTCACTGACTCTCCCTGCGGAGATACTATAATAACAGGCCCACACCGTGACTCTCCTAATGGAGATGCTATAATAATAAACCCACATAGTGACTCTCCCTGTGGAGATACTATATTAACAAAGCCACACAGTCTAGTGGAGATACTATAAAAACAAACCCACACCGGAACACTCCTAGTAGAGTTAATATAATAAAAGACCCATAGTGACTCTCCATTGGAGATACTATAACAACAGTCCCACACAGTGACTCTCCCTGTGGAGAGATTATAACAACCCACTCAGTGACTCTCGCTGTAGACATACTATAATTACAGGCCCACTCAGAGGCTCTCCAAGTGAGATACGATAATAACAAACTTTCACCGTGACTCTCCTAGTGGAGGTACTATAATAACAGACCCACAGTGATTCTCCTAGTGGAGATACTATAACAACAGACCACATAGTAACCCTCCTCCTGGAGATACTATAACAACAGACCCACACAGTGTCGCTCCCTGTGGAGATACCATAATAACAGACCCACTCAGTGACTCTCCCTGTGGAGATACTATAATAACAGACCCACACAGTGACTCTCCTTTTGGAGATACTATATTAACAGACCCACTCACTGACTCTCCCTGTGGAGATACTATAATAACAGACCCACTCAGTGACTCTCCCTGTGGAGATACGACAATTACTGACCCACTCAGTGAGTCTCCCTGCAGAGATTCTACAAGAACAGAACCGAACAGTCAATCTCCGTGTTCTGATACCATAGTAATGGACCCAGTAACTGACACTTCCTGTGGAGATACTATAATATCAGACCCACTCAGTAATTTGCCTTCTGGAGATCCTATATTAACAGACACACTCATTGAATCTCCTGGGTCAGATACCATGATAACAGACCCATCAGTGATTCTTTCTGTGGATATAGAATAATAACAGATACATTCAGTGACTCTCCCTGTGGAGATACTCTCATAACAGACCCACTCTGTGACTCTGCTTGAGGAGATATTATAATAACAAACCCAATCAGTCAGTCTCGCTGTGGAGATTCTTTAATAATGATACAGACACAAAGGGTCTGTCTGTTCTCTCCGGAGCCAGTGATACAGACATTTTGGCCAATCTGCTCTCCCGGGGATCAGTGATAGAGAGACAGTGGGGACAGTTTGTTCTCCCTGGGGTCAGTGATAAAGACACAGTGGGGTCTGTATGCTTTCCCCGGAGTCAGTGATACAGAAACCGAGGGTCAGTCTGCCCCCGCCCGCCCCCCCCCCCCCCCCGGGATCAGTGATACTGACCGGTTGGAGTCAGTCTGCACTCTCCCTGGGATCAATAATACAGACACAATGGGGTCAGTCGGCTTTCCCCGACACAATGATTCAGACATAGACGGGTCAGTCTGCTCTCCTCAGGTCAGTGATATAGACACATTGGGACCAGTCTGCTCTCCCCGGAGTCAATGATACAGACACAGTGGGTCAGTCTACTGTTCCCCCTTGGGTGAGCCATGCAAGGGGCAATGGACTCGGGCTTCTCTCTCCTCTGTGTTTAGTGACACAGAGACAAAGGGGTCGGTCTGTTCTTCCTGGGTTTAGCGCATTCAGTGGAGACAGTTTTCTCTGCCTGGATTCCATGAGTCAAATACCGTTGTGTCAGTCAGCTGTCCTCGGGGGTCACTAATATTTTAACAATCATCTTTAACATCGGCTTGACAACAACTGCACAGAGCAATAAACTGACAATTCATCGTCAAACTTCTCATAACGCCAAATGCACAGGTGAATATAATTACAGTTAATTGGCAAATTGCTCATGAAAATAATATTCAGGTGAACAAACTACAGTTAATTTTTATATTAGACGTAACTATTTATCTGCAATATGAAATATGCATTTTAATCGTTACATTGGTCCTGAAAAGCAAACACAGAGGGATAATTTTGCAGTTAGTTGTTCCGTAGTCATGTATTGAAATAAGCTACTTTCTATGTTGGGCCTGATAATAGTTCTCAGAGCAATAACGTTTGAGATAACTGTTATATCGACAATGCACAGGTATAAATATAAAACACAAAACGCCAGAGAGACTCAGCAGGTCTCGCAACACCAATATATAAAGACATACCGAGTTAAAGTTTCAGCTTCATGACCTCACATTGGAATTGTTTTCAATTCAGATTTCCGACACCCACAGTATTTTACTTTTCCTTTAATGGCTGAACAAAATTTACTAAGCATTATTAATGGGAGTTAAGTTGCATTTAACTGTGAAATTGTTCTTGACAACAAATATGCAGAACAATAAATTTACAGTTAATTGCCCAATTGGAGCGGATCGCCAATACACAGAGCAACAAAGTTACAGTTAACTATTATATTAGATTTGATAAGGGATACACTGTTTATAATGTTATCGTTAATGGTTCAATTGTTCCTAATAACAATTACACAGCTTACAAAGCTGCAAAAAATATTTTAGATATTGACGACAATGCTGAATGCACAGAGGGATAAAGGTAAAGCTGACAGTTAAATCGGGTTTGATAACACATACTAATGGGAATAATTTTTGAGGTCATTGTTAAATTGGAAATGACAACCAATGTACAGAGGAACATGAACACGACGAATATATGAATTCGGAGCATAAACAGACCATTCGGCCCCTCTACTCTGCTCCACCATTCAATAAGATCATGGCTGGTCTGTTTGTGTCTCAAAATCCACACTCCCATCTACCTGCGATAACATTTGATCTACTTGCTTTACAAGAATCTATCTGTCAGAGAATACAGCAGAATATAGATAGATTGGAGAGTTGGGCAGAGAAATGGCAGATGGAGTTCAATCAGGGCAAATGCGAGGTGATGCATTTTGGAAGATCCAATTCAAGAGTGAACTATACAGTAAATGGAAAAGTCCTGGGGAAAATTGATGTACAGAGAGATTTGGGTGTTCAGGTCCATTGTTCCCTGAAGGTGGCAACGCAGGTCAATAGTGTGGTCAAGAAGGCATACGGCATGCCTTCCTTCATCGGACGGGGTATTGAGTACAAGAGTTGGCAGGTCATGTTACAGTTGTATAAGACTTTGGTTCGGCCACATTTGGAATAGTGCATGCAGTTCTGGTCGCCACATCACCATAAGGATGTAGATACTTTGGAGAGGGTGCAGAGGATGTTCACCAGGATGTTGCCTGGTATGGAGGGCGCTAGCTATGAAGAGAGGTTGAGTAGATTAGGATTATTTTCATTAGAAAGACGGAGGTTGAGGGGGGACCTGATTGAGGTGTACAAAAGCATGAGAGGTATAGACAGGGTGGATAGCAAAAAGCCTTTTCCAAGAGTGGTGGATTCAATTACTGGGGGTCACGAGTTCAAAGTGAAAGGGGAAAAGTTTAAGGGGGATAAGCGTGGAAAGTTCTTTACGCAGAGGGTGGTGGGTGCCTGGAATGTGTTGCCAGCGGAGGTGGTAGACGCGGGCACGATAGCGTTTTTTAAAATGTATCTAGACAGATACATGAATTGGCAGGAAGCAAAGAGATACAGACCCTGAGAAAACAGGCGACATGTTTAGCTAGAGGATCTGGATCAGCACAGGCTTGGAGGGCCGAAGGGCCTGTTCCTGTGCTGTAATTTTCTTTGTTCTTTGTTCTTTATCTACCCCACCTT
Source organism: Heterodontus francisci (assembly GCF_036365525.1). NCBI lineage: Eukaryota > Metazoa > Chordata > Chondrichthyes > Heterodontiformes > Heterodontidae > Heterodontus > Heterodontus francisci. The sequence continues at coordinate 2,448,164 of NC_090409.1, read as the reverse complement.
AAAATTATTCAACGACCCCGCCTCCACCACCATCTGAAGCAGAGAGGTCCAAAGTCGCACAACCCTCAAAGAGAAAAATAAATCTCCTCATCTCTGTCCTCAAAGGGCGCCCCTAATTTTGAAACAGTTCCCACTAGGTCTGGACTGCAAGAGGAACATTGTTTCCATCGCATCCTTGTCAAGGCCGTTCAGGATCTTATGTACTTCAATCACGTCTCCCCTCACTCTTCTAAACTCTAGTGAAAAGAGGCCCAGTCTGCCCAACCTTTACTCTTAAGACAACCCGCTTATTCCAGGTATCTATCCAGTAAACGTCCTCCGAACTGCCTCCAACACATTTACATCTTTCCTTAAATAAGGAAACCAAAACTGCAGACAATATTAGAGATGTGATCTCACCAATGCCTTGTATAACGGAAGCATAACATTCTTACTTTTATTTTAACTTCCCTTTGGAATAAAGTATAACATTCCATTAGCCTTCTTTATGGCTTGCTGTACCTGCATACTGCCTTTCCGTGACTCCTGCACGAGAACAACGTGATCCCTCTGCACCTTGGAGTTCTGCAGTCATTCTCCGATTAAGTCATACTCTGATTTTTATTATTCTTCCTGCCAAAGTGAACAATTTCAAATGAAGTTGCAGTTATTCATTACATTGGATATGATAAATAACACACTTGTTATGTTGGGCTTGATTTTTTAAAAATATCATGGTGTAAAGACTATATTTAGTTATGAATTTGAAACTGAGAATATACATAGGGGAAGAAATTTGCATTTGGAAGTTCATTTGAGTTTTATGGCCAATTGACAGTAGAATAAAGTGGAAGTAAATGACTCAAATGTTTATAACTAATACATTGGCGAATAGAGTTAGTTAATAGCAAAATGCTTCTTGAGAAACAGTTATCAACCAGTTATAAACTACAGCTGGTTGTTCATTTGGAAATTAGAAAGCAGACATAGGTTTGTCGTGATAAAATTGAATTATGTTTAATCGTTAAATTGGTCATGATAATGAATACACAAAGAAATAAAATTGCAGGCAAATACCAAATTAGTCTTGATCACTGATACATAGTGGAATAAAGTTCCAGTTCTTGTTAAATTGGGCTTGAAAACTCATACACAGGCTATCTATTTACAGTTAATTATGATACTGTGTTTGATAACAAGTTACAGGTGAATAATTTACAATTGTTTAAGTGTACATGGTAACCAATGTACAAGGGAAGAAAGGGGCAATTAATTGGAATATTGTACCAGATCACTGATACACAGGATATATAGTTGCAGTTAATTGTTACATTGCATGCAACAAAAACATTAGATGATAAATTAATTCGTTTAATTGTTCGTGATTATAATACATGCGTTAAAACATCACTGAAATGCCAAATTGGACATTGAAGCTAATATCCCATTTAAGGATATTACAGCTAATTATGTTATTATATTTATTAACCAGCACCTAAGGGAAAAAATACCTCAATTTAAATTGAATATGGAAATTAATACACTGGGGCCTCAATTAAACATCATTGATATATTGGATTTGATAACAAAATACAGGGAAATAGGTTTGCAAATGAATTATTCAATTCGATATGGTAACCACTGCAGACGGGAATAACATTATGTAGTAGTAGAATTAAGCATGTTAACTCATAGAACATAGAACATAGAACATTACAGCGCAGTACAGGCCCTTCAGCCCTCGATGTTGCGCTGACCTGTGAAACCATCTGACCTACACTATTCCTTTTTCATCCATATGTCTATCCAATGGCCACTTAAATGCCCTTAAAGTTGGCGAGTCTACTACTGTTGCAGGCAGGGCGTTCCACGCCCCTACTACTCTCTGTGTAAAGAAACTACCTCTGACATCTGTCCAATATCTATCACCCCTCAACTTAAAGCTATGTCCCCTCGTGTTTGCCATCACCATCCGAGGAAAAAGGCTCTCACTATCCACCCTGTCCAACCCTCTCATTATCTTATATTTCTCTATTAAGTCACCTCTTCTCCTGCTTCTCTCTAACGAAAACAACCTCATGTCCCTCAGCCATTCCTCGTAAGACCTTCCCTCCATACCAGGCAACATCCTAGTAAATCTCCTCTGCACCTTTTCCAAAGCTTCCACAACCTTCCTATAATGCGGTGACCAGAAATGCACGCAATACTCCAGGTGCGGCCTCACCAGAGTTCTGTACAGCTGCAGCATGACCTCCTGGCTCCAAAACTCGATCCCCCTACTAATAAAAGCTAACACACCATATGCCTTCTTAACAGCTCTATTAACCTGGGTGGCAACTTTCAGGGATTTATGTACCTGGACACCAAGGTCTCTCTGCTCATCTACACTACCAAGAATCTTCCCATTAGCCCAGTATTCTGCAATCCTGTTACTCCTTCCGAAGTGAATCACCTCACACTTTTCCGCATTAAACTCCATTTGCCATCTCTCAGCCCAGCTCTGCAGCCTATCTATGTCCCTCTGTAACCTACAACATCCTTCGGCAAAATCCGCAACTCCACCGACGTTAGTGTCATCCGCAAATTTACTAACCCACCCTTCTACACCCTCATCCAGGTCATTTATAAAAATGACAAACAGCAGTGGCCCCAAAACAGATCCTTGCGGTACACCACTCGAAACTATACTCCAGGATGAACATTTACCATCAACCACCACCCTCTGTCTTCTTTCAGCTAGCCAATGTCTGATCCAAAGCACTAATTCACCTTCAATCCCATATTTCTGTATTTTCTGCAATAGCCTACCGTGGGGAACTTTATCAAACGCCTTACTGAAATCCATATAGACCACATCCACTGCTTTACCCTCATCCACCTGTTTGGTCACCTTGTCAAAAAACTCAATAAGGTTTGTGAGGAACGACCTACACTTCACAGAACCGTGCTGACTATCTCTAATGAACTTATTCTTTTCAAGATGATTATAAATCCTATCTCTTATAACCTTTTCCAACATTTTAGCCACAACCGAAGTAAGGCTCACAGGTCTATAATTACCAGGGCTGCCTCTACTCCCCTTCTTGAACAAGGGGACAACATTTGCTATCCTCCCGTCTTCCGGCACTATTCCTGTCGACAATGACGACAAAAAAATCAAGGACAAAGGCTCTGCAATCTCCTCCCTGGCTTCCCAGAGAATACTAGGATAAATCCCATCTGGCCCAGGGGACTTATCTATTTTCACACTTTACAAAATTGCGAACACCTCCTCCTTGTGAACCCCAATCCCATCTAGCCTAATAGTCTGTATCTCAGTATTCTCCTCGACAACATTTTCTTTCTCCACTGTAAATACTGACGCAAAATATTCAGTTAACACTTACCCATCTCCTCCGATTCCACACACAACTTCCCACTACTATCCTTGATTGGCCCTAACCTATCTCTAGTCATTCTTTTATTCCTGATATACCTATAGAAAGCCTTAGGGTTTTCCTTGATCCTATCCGCCAATGACTTCTCATGTCCTCTCCTTGCTCTTCTTAGCCCTCCCTTTAGATCCTTCCTGGCTAGCTTGTAACTCTCAAGCGCCCTAACTGAGCCTGCACGTCTCATCCTAACATAAGCCTTCTTCTTCCTCTTGACAAGTGCTTCAACTTATTTAGTAAACCACGGCTCCCTCGCTCGACAACTTCCTCCCTGCCTGACAGCTACATACGTATCAAGGACACGCAGTAGCTGCTCCTGGAATAAGCTCCACATTTCGATTGTGCCCATCCCCTGCAGTTTCCTTCCCCATCCTACGCATCCTAAATCTTGCCTAATCGCATCATAATTTCCTTTCCCCCAGCTATAATTCTTGCCCTGCTGTATATGCCTGTCCCTGCCCATCGCTAAGGTGAACCTAACCGAATTGTGATCACTATCACCAAAGTGCTCACCAACTTCTAAATCTAACACCTGGCCGGGTTCATTACCCAGTACCAAATCCAATGTGGCATCGCTCCTGGTTGCCCTGTCTACATACTGTGTCAGAAAACCCTCCTGCACACACTGGAAAAAAACAGACCCATCTAAAGTACTCGAACTATAGCACTTCCAGTCAATATTTGGAAAGTTAAAGTCCCCCATAACCACTACCCTGTTACTCTCGCTCCTGTCAAGAATCATCTTTGCTATCCTTTCCTCTACATCTCTGGAACTATTTGGAGGTCTATAGAAAACTCCCAACAGGGTGACCTCTCCTCTCCTGTTTCTAATCTCGGCCCAGACTACCTCAGTAGACGAGTCCTCAAACGTCCTTTCTGCCGCTGTAATACTTTCCTTGATTAACAATGCCACACCACCCCCTCCCCCTACTCTTTTACCATCTTCTCTGTTCTTAGTGAAACATCTAAATCCCGGAACCCGCAACATCCATTCCTGTCCCTGCTCTACCCATGTCTCTGAAATGGCCACAACATCGAGATCCCAGGTACCAACCCATGCTGCAAGCTCACCCACCTTATTCCGGATGCTCCTGGCGTTGAAGTAGACACATTTTAAACCAAGCCCTTGCTTGCCAGTGCCCTCTTGTGTCCTTATAACCTTATCCCTGACCTCACTACTCTCAACATCCTGCACAATGGAACTACAATTTAGGTTCCCATCCCCCTGCTGAATTAGCTTAACCCCCCCCCCCCCAAAGAGCACTAGCAAATCTCCCCCCAAAGATATTGGTACCCCTCTGGTTCAGGTGAAGACCATCCTGTTTGTAGAGGTCACACCTACCCCAGAAATAGCCCCAAATTATCCAGGAAACCAAAACCCTTCCTCCTACACCATCCCTGCAGCCACGTGTTCAACTCCTCTCTCTCCCTATTCCTCACTTCGCTAGCACGTGGCACGGGCAACAACCCAGAGATAACAACTCTGTTTGTTCTCGCTCTAAGCTTCCACCCAAGCTCCCTGAATTTCTGCCTTAAATCCCCATCTGTCTCCCTACCTATGTCGTTGGTGCCGATGTATACCACGACTTGGGGCTGCTCCCCCTCCCCCTTGAGGATCCCAAAAACACGATCCGAGACATCACGTACCCTGGCACCTGGGAGGCAACACACCAACCGTGAGTCTCTCTCGTTCCCACAAAACCTCCTATCTGTTCCCCTAACTATGGAGTCCCCAATAACTAATGCTCTGCTCCTCTTACCCCTTCCCTTCTGAGCAACAGGGACAGACTCTGCGCCAGAGACCTGTATCCCATTGCCTACCCCTGCTAAGTCGTCTCCCCCAACAGTATCCAAAACGGTATACCTGTTGTTGAGGGAAACGGCCACAGGGGATACCTGCACTGCCTGCTGGTTCCCTCTCCTTCCCCTGACGGTAACCCATCTACCTTCTTCTTTTACCTGAGGTGTGACTGCCTCCCTATAACTCCTCTCAATAATCCCCTCCGCCTCCCGAATGATCCGAAGTTCCTCCAGCTCCAGCTCCAGTTCCCTAACGCGGTCCTCGACGAGCTGGGTGCACTTCCCACAGATGCAGTCAGCAGGGACACCCTTGGCGACCCTTACCTCCCACATTCTGCAGGAGGAACATTCAACTGCTTTAACCTCCATTCAGAAACAGCCCAAATATATAGGTTTCTACTTACCCAGCAGTCCCTGCTCCACCGAAACTCCCGATGAAATTGACTTCCCAGCTGTTCACTCCTCGCTCGCAATTCCTGTGCTCCTGGAAAAGCTGCACAACGAAAAGGTAAGAGAATTTACACAGCCCAAATATATAGGTTTCTACTTACCCAGCAGTCCCTGCTCCACCGAAACTCCCGATGAAATTGACTTCCCAGCTGTTCACTCCTCGCTCGCAATGCCTGTGCTCCTGGAAAAGCTGCACAACGAAAAGGGGAATATGGTTATTGTCAGTTGTTTAATCAGACATAATAATCAATACGCAGGGGAACAAAGTCAGAATTAATTATTTAATTTGACCTGAGAAGTAATTCACAGGGAATAACGTTGTCATCAATTGTTAAATTGGACCTGATAACTAGTACACAGGATAGAAAAGTTACAGTTAAAAAGTACATTTGGCCAGATAGACTGTATGTAGAGGTATAAAGTTACAGTCCCATTTTTTCAATTGTATGGAACAAATACACTGGGACGAATGTCATTGGTTAATTTTCAGTTGTTCATAATAACAATTGTATAGGGTATAAAGCAATAGTCACCTGTTATTTTGGACACAATAGCTAATAAACGGCTTAACAGAGTTGCAGCTAATTAGAAAATTTAACGTCTTAAACAATACACGGGGAAAATACATTATTTAAATTTGATATGATAAATTATGCAAGGGTCAAACAACTACAGTAATTGTTAGATTGGATTATGATCAAAGGAAGGTGGGTAAGCTGGTGCACCAATTCATGGTTAATTGTTCAATTGTTATACACGAATGAAATGTGATAATTCTTGTCCGGATCGAAATAATGACGAGCATGAGTACAACACGATAGGTAATTGTTAGATTTGGCTTGATAAGCAATAAAATGGGGAATACATTTACAGTTAAGTGTTAAATTGAACACGATGTCGAGCATGCAGGAAAGAGAAAAGACAGTAAATTGTTATATTATGCTACCTAACCACATGCAAGGGAATAAAGTTACAATTATTTCTTAAATTGGCCTTGATAACCGAGACACAATGGAATAAATTTACAACTAGTGTTGCATTGTGCTTGATAACTCGTGTACAGCTAATCAAGCAGCGGTTAATTGATAGATTGAGATCCATAACCAATACACCGGAAAGAAGGTTACAATTAATTACAAAATTGGACCTCATAACTAATGCACACGGTATAAGTTTACAATAAGTTGTTTATTGTGCCTGATAACTAATGAACAGTGAATAAAGTTGCAGTAGAATGTTGTCCGTGGATAGATGCAATGCAAGTGGTAATAAGCTTACTGTTAATGGCAAAATTGAAAAATGACTGCTACACATGAGAATAAGGTTACAACACTGACATCTACCTGGTAATGTGCAAAATTGCACAGCTATGTCCTGTACACAAAAAGCAGGACAAGTCCTAACCGGACAATTGCCACCTCATCAGACTACTATCAGTCATCAGTAAAGTGATGGAAGGTGTCATTGACAGTGCTTTCAATCGGGAATTACTTAGCAATAACCTGCTTACTGATGACCAGTTTGCGTTCCACCAAGACTACTCAGCTCCTGACCTCATTACACGCTTGGTTAAAACATGCACAAAAGAGCTGAACTCAAGAGGTGAGACAGACTGCCCTTGGCATCAAACAGCATTTAGAGACATACAGCACCGAAACAGGCCCTTCGGCCCAGAGAGTCCATGCCGATCATCAACCACCCATTTTATACTAATCCTACATTAACCCCATTTTCCCCTCCCACATCCCCATCTTCGCTCAATTCTCCTTCCATCTACCTACACGAGGGGCAATTCTTACAACGGCCACTTTACCTATCAACCTACAAGGCTTTGGCATGTGGAACGAAACCGGGGCACCCAGGTGGTCACAGGGAGAACTTGCAACCTCCACTAAGGGAAAAAAAGATTCTTCCACCATATCCCATCAATGCAGCTCATAATTTTGTATACCATCACCATCTCCAACTGCTGTGTCCCCGCCTCAATGCAGCTTTTTCCCTTTCTCACCATCCCCATCTGCTGGTGTCCCTGTCTCACTGAGGTAACTGTCATCTCTCACCATCTCCTTCTCTGGTGTCCCTGCCACACTGCAGTTACTGTCCCCTCTCACCATCTCCATCTGCTGGTGTCCCTGTCTCACTGCAGTTACTGCCCAACTCACCATCTCCATCTGCTGCTGTCCCTGCCTCATTGCACGTATTGGACGAACCCAAAGACGACATCTGCTGCTCTCCCTTTATCACTGCAGTTACTGTCGCCACCTCCATCTGCTGGTATGCCTATCTCCCTGCAGTAACTATCTTCTCTCACCTTCTCCATCTGCTGGTGCCCCTGTCTCAATGCAGTTTCTGCGACTTCTTACCATTTCAATCTGCTGGTGTCCCAGTCTCATTTCAGTTACTGCCCCCACCCACCATCTGCTTCTGCTTGTGTCCCTGTCTGCCGACAGTAACTATCTCATCTCATCATCGCCACCTGCAGGTGTCCCTGCCTCACTGCAGATACTGCCCCCTCTCAGCATCTCCATTTGCTGGGTTCCCTGTTAAACTGCAGTCACGGTATTCTGCCATCATCTCCATCTGCTGGTTTCCCAGTCGCCCGACAGTAACTATCTCCTCTCACCATCTGCATCTGCTGGTCTCACTGTCTCACTGCAGTTATTGCCCCGTCTCATCAGTTCCATCAGCTGATGTCCCCGTCTTCCTGCTGTTACTGTTTCCTCTCTCCATCACCATTTGCTGTTGTCCCTGTCTCCCTGCAGACACCGCCTCCTGTCCATATTTTAATCCGCTCGTATCCCTGCCTCAATGCATTTATGGTCCCGTCTCAGCATCTCCATCAGCTGCCCTCCATGTCTCCCTGCAGTAACGATCTCCTCTCACCATCTCCATCTGCTGGTGTGCCCGTCTCATTGCAGTTACTGTCGCCTCTCACCATCTCCGCCTGCCAGTGTCCCTGTCTCACTGCAGTTACTGCCCCATCTCACCATCGCCATCTGCTTGTGTCCCTGTCTCAATATGCTTACTACCCCCTCACACCATCTCGATCTGCTGGTGCTCCTGTCTCACTGCACTTACTGCACTCTCTTACCAGCTCCGTCTGCTTGTGTCCCTGTGTCATTACGGTTACTGCCCTCCTCACCATCTACATCTGATGGTGTCCCCTGTCTCAATGCATTTACTGTCCCCTATCACCCTCCCTTCTGCTGGTGTCCCGGTCTCACAGCAGTTACTGTTCCCCCTCTCACCATCTCGATCTGTTGTGTCCCTGTCTCCCTCCAGTTGCTGTCTCCCGCTAACCATCTCCTTCCTACTGGTAACCCTGTCTCACTGCTGTTACTGCCCCCTCTTCCCATCTCAATCTGCTGGTGTCCCAATCCCATTGCAGTTACTGCTTCCTCTCACCATCTCCTTCTGCTGGTGTCCCTGTCCTACTGCAGTTCCTATCCCCTCTCATTATCTGCATCTTCTGGTGTCCCAGAATCACTGCAGCTGCAGTCCCCTCTCACCATCTCCATCTGTAGTTGCCCCTGTCTCACTGCAGATACTCCACCCTCTCACCATCTCCATCTGCTCGTGTGCCTGTAGCACACCAGTGTCTGCCCGCCTCAACATCCCCATCTGCTGGTGTCTATGTCTCACTGCAGTTACTGCCCCCTCACCATTTCCACCTGCTCGTGTTCATTTCTCAATGCAGTTACTGTCCTTTCTCACCATCTCCATCTGTTGGTGTCCCTGTTTCACTGCAGTTTCGGCCCCTCTCACCATTTCCACCTGCTCGTGTTCATTTCTCAATGCAGTTACTGTCCTTTCTCACCATCTCCATCTGTTGGTGTCCCTGTTTCACTGCAGTTTCGGCCCCTCTCACCATCTCACAATCATTGTGATTTGCAGCTTTGTCCATTTAGCTGTTGGTCCAGAGTGGGTTTAGTTGACGTTCAGCTACACTTTTCAGTGACGCATTTTTGAGAAACGATTCTTGAATCGTCAGCAGAACAAGCTCCGCCGCAATAGATCAGATTATCAATGAAATATAACCTCAGATTTAGAGTTACAATTATTTCTGGGCTTTGTGCTGTGAATATAATATATATTTTCTGTCTGTGGGGAGTGTAGGGAATAGAATATGAAATGGGCTTCAGTTCCAGTGTTTGAAAGCTTTAAGCTCTTTCCATTATTTCACTAATTTAACAATGAGATTGAGAGTGTATTTCACCGCGTTCTTCATCTCCAGTCTGAATTTAGTCTGGGTCACAGCGTAAATACGTTGTGTTGGTGCAGGAACTGAGAAGCTGCAGCATTATTGATGTGTGATCTGTGATAAATCGAGGGACAATGTCAGAGTAATAATACCGTATATCTGTAATTCGCCTCTAAATCTGATACAAAACCTTGATCACCTATAACAGTATAAAACTGCCGAGTATACTAAAGATTAAAATAACTGCTTTTCTCCGAATCTCCATCTCTGGGTCCTTGTGACTCCCCCCATTGCTATGGCCCCAGAATCCCCTGCGGCCTTTACTGGCGAATAAAATACGTCCGACTGTCAGAACATTGAGCAGAAAAATAAGAATTAACGGGGAAAAGGGGTTAAAATGTAGTTAAACAATTCAAATGCCCCCCATGTGGGGGTAGGAAAGAAGCTCGGTGATTGACACAACCCATGGGAACATTATCAATAATGTAATCTTGTTCATGTGTAAAGTACCAAGGGAGAGAATCTAAACAGACCAGCACATTCCCTGTTCCTGCGACCACAAACATCGTTTTCTCGGTGCAATATTTTCTTTTCAGCTTCTCACAACAAATGGCCACAAATCAATCAAAGGTGAAAGGGACTGTGAACCAGACAGAAATAACCATGGCTGCAGAAAGCAGAACAGCAACGAGAGAAGACACGGGAGCAATTTTCAGGAAGGACACTGGGAAATAAATTAAAACAATCCAATTCAAACTCGGATCAGAGATAACGACCAGTGGATCAGTTACTGCCATTCCCACCAGGTAGACACTGATACATTTGGAGAGACTGCGCTTTCCCCGGAACAGGATCACAATCATCAACAAGTTAACTGGAAGAGAGAGAAAAGGAAGCGAGAAATTACTGATCAGACGCGGAGACAAAACAGCAGTTTGACAAGGTATGGGCTGAAATTTACAGCTTTGTTGCTGCATCGAATAGTGAAAACTGATTCATTGACCTGGACAGTGATTTGCCACAGTGAAATGTTTGAATCACAGTTACTAATAATGAATTGGGAAATTGATACAGAAAGTGAAAAAGTCAGCACCTGATCTACTGGAAGTACTGAGTGAGGATGCAGTGCCGGTGGGGAAATGAGAAGGGACTTTACAGAGATGGAATCCAATGGGTTAAATGGGAATTTGTCTCTTTCCAGTTGGTAAGGAAGGTCTGTGAACAGCGGGATTAGCAGCTAGTTTGTTGCTTTGGGTTCTGGGAGCAAATGGGAAAAGGCTGGAAACTGCAGTTCTGAGTTTGAGTGTTCATAGCAGCCATGATCTAGAATGGCAGAGCAGGCTCGAAGGTCCTATTGGCTTCCTCCTGATGGTTAAAAAAAAGGCAAATGGTATGTAGGCCTTCATAGCGAGAGGATTCGAGTGCAGCAGCAGGGATGACTTGCTGCAATTATACAGGTCCTTGGTGAGGCCACACCTGGAATATTGTGTGCAGTTTTGGTCTCCTTATCTGAGCAAGGATGTTCTTGCTATAGAGGGAGTGCAGCGAAAGTTTACCAGACTGATTCCTGGGATGGCGGGGCTGACGTACGAGGAGAGATTGAGTCGGTTAGGATTATATTCGCTGGAGTTCAGAGGAGTAAGTGGGGTGGGTGGGGGGCTGGTCTAATAGAAACCTATAAAATTCTAACAGGACTTGACTGGGTAGATGCAGGAAGGATGTTCCCGATGGTGGGGGAGTCCAGAAACAGGGGTCATAGTCTAAGGATAAGGGGTAAATCTTTCAGGACTGAGATGAGGAGAAATTTCTTCACCCAGAGAGTGGTGACCTTGTGGAATTCGCTGCCACAGAAATCATTTGAGCCCAAAACATTGTATGTTTTCAAGAAGGAGTTAGATATAGCTCTTGGGTCGAAAGGGAACAAGGGCTATGGTGGGAAATGCTGAATTACGGAGCAGGTTCGAACGGCCGAATGGCCTACTCCTCCTCCTATTTTCTATGTTTCTATGTTCCTGTATTCCTATTAGGTTGGACGAGACAGCTTGATGTGGAGCCAGTGAGTGCGATTGGGAGGGCGAGAAGGAAAAGGACAGTTTGGAGCAGGGGAGGAGGCAGGAGCAGATGGTTTGGGGAAGTGGATAAACTGAAGCAATGGATGAGGAGACAGGGGATTCAATATAGTGCGAGGAGAGGCTAAGATTGACAGGGAGAGACTGTAGCAGAGTGTTAGAAGAAATCTAATCTAGAGATACCAATACCACAATTCAATTATGACATTCAAACAATAAACTGTGATTATTGATTTTGGGGAACAGTTCATTCATTATACAAGATAGTCAACACATTTAGTTTGTTCAGGTAGTTAAATATGAATGTTAATTTATTTCTGATATCAGCCTCGCTCTTTATTGAATTCAGCAGTCACAGAGATTTTAAAGTGCAGTATTTAAATAATGAATTACCATTAGTGAAGAAACGATTCCATTCTTTTTATTCAGTCAATAAGTAAGGAATAGGACATTTTCACAAAACAAAATGAGGACCTGACAGAAATAAAAACAGGGGGATCAAGTCCAACAGTAAAATTAACCCAATCTGACAACAGACAAGTTCAACTCACAGCATCCCTCACTAATAGTTCTGGACATTTCAGCACTTTATGATAGTGAATTATTCATACTGCAGCTTCATTTTCTTTCTCTTTCCTTCCAGCCATCTCTTTCCCTCGGTTTCGTTCTCCCTGCTCCTTTTCATTTTCCTTCTCTCAGTCGCCCTCCCTATCTCTCTGGAGGACTCACAGCCTGAAAACTGTTACTTAATGTCCCATTACACTCACGACTTTATTCCAAACATGTTGTACCTGTGTTCTGTTCATCAGCCCCGTGTTCAATGTTTCCATTCTCAGAGTCAGTTTGTTCAATCGTGAAACCTCAGTCAATAATTCAATGTGTCTACAGAACACCTAACTCTCCACCTGTTCACCTGCACACTTCACTTCATCGACAATGCATGGAACGAACAGGATCGAATCCTTCTTCCAGACAAAACTCACAATCATTGAAATTTATTCTCCTGGAAATATAAAGTAAACCATGAGAATGTTGGATTGTTTAATTAATAAAACACCAACATCAGCGCTGCAGCTGATAATCTACAGATAAATGGAAAGACTCTTGGTAACAACTGATGGACTGTGAAGCAATAAAATATCACATCAATCCTTTCTATTTTACAATGTAGTCCAATGACAGTGAAGGCTTCACAGTGAAGCAGAGGGGGAGATGTGAGCGAGTCAGCAGCAAACTGAGTTCAGAAGCCAGACCTCTGAAGCAGCGTCAGACACACACATGTTGTCCACAGTGCTGTTTGGAATGAAAAGCTTGCAGGTCATCAGGAAGTATCTCCTTGCCATGTCTCTGCTCAGAGCTGTTTCTGTTACCTGGATTAAGGGGACAATGGGCAGGAGCTCAGCTCCTAAAACTCTCTCACACATCCCCAATTGCTATGAATTCTCTGGCTTTTTATTGGGTGATGTGTTTGTAAGATCGTGAGTCACGGCAAGATTGTTTTATGATTGATGAGGGAAGGGCTGTAGATGTCATATACATGGACTTCAGTAAGGCATTTGATAAGGTTCCCCATGGTAGGCTGATGGAGAAAGAAAAGGCGCATGGAGTCCAGGGTGTACTAGCTAGATGGATAAATAACTGGCTGGGCAACAGGAGACAGAGAGTAGCAGTGGAAGGGAGTTTCTCAAAATGGAGACGTGCAACCAGTGGTGTTCCACAGGGATCCGTGCTGGGACCACTGTTGTTTGTGATATACATAAATGATTTGGAGGAAAGGATAGGTGGTCTGATTAGCAAGTTTGCAGACGACGCTAAGATTGCTGGAGTAGCAGATAGTGAAGGGGACTGTCAGGGAATACAGCAGAATATAAATAGATTGGAGAGTTGGGCAGAGAAATGGCAGATGGAGTTCAATCAGGGCAAATGCGAGGTGATGCATTTTGGAAGATCCAATTCAAGAGTGAACAATACAGTAAATGGAAAAGTCCTGGGGAAAATTGATGTACAGAGAGATTTGGGTGTTCAGGTCCATTGTTCCCTGAAGGTGGTAACGCAGGTCAATATGGCATGCTTTCCTTCATCGGACGGGGTATTGAGTACAAGGGTTGGCAGGTCATGTTACAGTTGTATAAGACTTTGGTACGGCCACGTTTGGAATACTGCGTGCAGTTCTGGTCGCCACATTACCAAAAGGATGTAGATGCTTTGGAGAGGGTGCAGAGGAGGTTCACCAGGATGTTGCCTGGTATGGAGGGCGCTAGCTATGAAGAGAGGTTGAGCAGATTAGGATTATTTTCATTAGAAAGACGGAGGTTGAGGGGGGACCTGATTGAGGTGTACAAAATCATGAGAGGTATAGACAGGGTGGATAGCAAGAAGCTTTTTCCCAGAGAGGGGGATTCAATTACTAGGGGTCACGAGTTCAAAGTGAGAGGGGAAATGTTTCGGGGGGATATGCGTGGAAAGTTCTTTACGCAGAGTATGGTGGGTGCCTGGAACGCGTTGCCAGTGGAGGTGGTCGACGCGGGCACGATAGCGTCTTTTAAGATGTATCTAGACAGATACATGAATGGGCAGGAAGCAAAGAGATACAGACCCTTAGAAAATAGGCGACAGGTTTAGATAGAGGATCTGGATCGGCGCAGGCTTGGAGGGTCGAAGGGCCTGTTCCTGTGCTGTAATTTTCTTTGTTCTTTGTTCTTTTGTCACTGAGTGAGAGAGCCCTGGGCACTTGCTGTGTTTGTTTTATGTTCATAAATGCTTTGCTTTGTTCTAATCAATTGTATTTCTCTTATTCCCAAGGAGAATATTTTCGGTAATTGGAGCTTTTATGATGCAGAGGGAGAATAGTTTGCCGCAAGGAGTACACAGAAAAGTGCTTTAACCAGAGAGGAAAATAATAATAAATACATATGTGTTATTGTCTATTTCATTTTTAGATGCAAAAAAGAAGACTGCGTGTTTTCGTAGTTTATATAGAAACGGAGTATTTCCAGCATGGTGTTTACTTGAGGTTTCCAGCATCCAAAGTATTTTGATTGTATTTTATTTAGTGAGGACGAGAGGGGGCGGAGGGTTGGGTCATGCATTTTCCCACAATGAAGGGGGCTGGAGAGGCCTCTGAAGCAAATAGTTTGGGAAAGGCTGCTCCAGAACAACAAACAACAAAGAACAGTACAGCACAGAACAGGCCATTCGGCCCACCAAGCCTGCGCTGATCTTGATGCCTGCCTAAACTAAAACTTTCTGCACTTCCGGGGACCGTGTCCCTCTATTCCCTTCCTATTCATGTATTTGTCAAGATCGCTCTTAAACGTCACTATCATATCTGCTTCCACCACCTCCCCCGGCAGCAAGTTCCATGCATTCACCACCCTCTGTGTAAAAAACTTGCGCCGAACATCCCCTCTAAACTTTGCCGCTATCACCTTAAACCTATGTCCCCTAGTAACTGACTCTTCCACCCTGGGAAAAAGCTTTTGACTATCCACTCTGTCCATTCCGCTCATAACTTTGTAAACTTCTATCATGTCGCCCCTCCACCTCCGTCGTTCAGGTGAAAACAATCTGAGTTTATCCAACCTCTCCGCATAGCTAATGCCCTCCAAACCAGGCAACATCCTGGTAAACCTCTTCTGTACCCTCTCCAAAGCCTCCACGTCCTTCTTCCTGTGGCGACCAGAATTGCACACAATATTCTAAGTGTGGCCTAACTAAAGTTCTGTCCAGCTGCAGCATGACTTGCCAATTTTATACTCTATGCCCAGACAGATGAAGGCAAGCATGCCGTATGCCTTCTTGACTATCTTATCCACCTGTGTTGCTACTTTCTGTGACCTGTGGACCTGAACGCCCAAATCAGTCTGCCTGTCAATACTCCTAAGGGTTTTGACATTTACTGTATACCTCCCACGTGCATTAGACCTTCCAAAATGCATTACCTCTCATTTTTCCGGATTAAACGCCATCTGCCATTTCTCCGACCATGTCTCCAACCGATCTATATCCTACTGTATCCATTGACAATCTTCATCACTATCCTCAACTCCTCCAATCTTGGTGTCGTCCGCAAACTTACTCATCAGACCAGCTACATTTTCCTCCAAATCATTTATATCTACGACAAAGAGCAAAGGTCCCAGCACTGATGCCTGCGGAACACCACTAGTCACAGCCCTCCATTCAGAAAAGCACCCTTTCACTGCTACCCTCTGTCTTCTATGACTGAGCCTGTTCTTTATCCATCTTGCCAGCTCACCTCTGATCCCATGTGACATCACCTTTTGTACCAGTCTGCTAAGACGGACCTTGTCAAAGGCTTTACTGCAGTCCATATGGATAACATCCACTGCCCTTCCTTCATCAATCATCTGTGTCACTTCCTCAAGCAACTCAATCAAATTAGTGAGACACGTCCTCCCCTTTACAAAACAATGCTGCCTCTCGCTAATAAGTTCGTCGGTTTCCAAATGGGAGTAAATCCTGTCCCGAAGAATCCTCTCTAATAATGTCCCTGCCACTGACGTAAGGCTCACCGGCCTATAATTTCCTGGATTATCCTTGCCACCCTTCTTAAACAAAGGAACAACATTGGCTATTCTCCAGTCCTCTGGGACCTCACCTGTAGCCAATGAGGATGCAAAGATTTCTGTCAAGTCCCCAACAAGTTCTTGCCTTGCCTCCCTCAGTATTCTGGGATAGATCCCATCAGGCCCTGGGGACTTATCTACCTTAATGCTTTGCAAGACAACCAACGCCTCCTCCTTTTTGATAATGCGTTGACTGAGACTATCTACACTCCCTTCCCTAGGCTCATCATCCACCAAGACCTTCTCTTTGGTGAACACTGATGCAAAGTACTCATTTAGTACCTCGCCCATTTCCTCTGGCTCCACACATATATTCCAATGACGTCTCATGACCCCTTTTCGCCCTCCTGACTCCTTGCTTAAGTTTCTTCCTGCTGTTTTTATATTGCTCAAGGGATTCGTCTGTTCCTAGCCTTCCAGTCCTAACGACTGCTTCCTTTTTCTTTTTGACTCGGCTCACAATAACCCGCGTTATCCAAGGTTCCCGATACTTGCCAAAATTATCCTTCTTCCTCACAGGAACATGCTGGTCCTGGATTCTAATCAACTGACGTTTGAAAGACTCCCACATGTCAGATGTTGATTTACCCCAAACAGCCGCCCCCAATCTAAATTCTTCAGTTCCTGCCTAATATTGTTCTAATTAGCCTTCCCCCACTTTGGCACCTTCACCCGAGGACTACTCTTATCCTTATACACAGTACTTTAAAACGTTTGGAATTATGGTAACTGTTCCCGAAATGCTCCCCTACTGAAACTTCCACCACCTGCCCGGTCTCATTCCCCAATACCAGGTCCGGTATGGCCCCATCCCTTGTTGGGCTATCTACATATTGCTTCAAGAAGCCCTCCTGGATGCTCCTTACAAATTCTGCCCCATCCAAGCCTCTTGCACTAAGTGAGTCCCAGTCAATACAGGGGAAGTTAAAATCATCCACCACTACAACTCTGTTACCTTTACATCTTTCCAAAATCTATCTACATATCTGCTACTCTCCCTCCCGCTGGCTGTTGGGAGGCCTGTAGAAAACCCCTAACATCGTGACTGTACCCTTCCTATTCCTGAGCTCCACCCATATTGCCTCGCTGCACGACCCCTCCGAGGTGTCCTCCTGCAGTACAGCTGTGATAGTCTCCTTAACAAATAATGTAACTCCCCCACCCTTTTTACATCCCCCTCTATCCCGCCTGAAGCTTCTAAATCCTGGAACTTTTAGCTGCAAATCCTGTCCTTCCCTCAACCAAGTCTCTGTAATAGCAACAGCATCATAGTTCCAAGTACTAATCCATGCGCTACGTTCATCTGCCTTCCCTTTTATACTTCTCACATTGAAACAAATGCACTTCAGTCCACCAGTCCCGCTGTGCTCAGCAACATTTCCATGCCTGCTCTTCCTCTTAGTCTTACTGGCCTTTTCATGACCCCTTTAAGCCCTCCTGACTACTTGCTTAAGTTCCAGTCTTAAGTTCTCAAAGTCAATGTAATCCCATAAATTTCCCCCTCTCCATCTCTTGCTGCAACTATTGCCCTGCCCCTTCCTTCCATGTTCATAGATCTGTTTCGTCACATCGTTAAATTCCTATCTCTGTATCTCTCAACATCCTTATATCTCTACCTCTCTCTGGAGTCTCACAAGTTACCCTTTTCATTCTCTTTCTGCGACTCTCTGCATCTTTATCTGTCTCTCAGTCATTTTCCTCTCACTCAGTTCCACAGCTCCTTTCCTGCAATATTATCTCTGTATATCCCACTCCTTCCCCTCGCCGAGACACCCATTTCTGTTCTAAATCGACATCTTACTTTGTATCTCTTCACCGCGACATATTTCAGTCTCTGCATCTTTCTCTTTGTGTGGGATCTTTCTCAATATCTACATCGCTGCTGCATTCTCTCTGCACACCTGCAACTTTCTATCTGCGTAATTCTCCATCTTTATCCATCTCGCTTTCTCTCTGCCATTCTTGGTGTTTCTGTTCTCTGTTCTTAATTTCTCTCTCTTGATTCTGAACCCTTGCCTCTTTTTCATTCTCCATCAAGCACTGCATTTGTTTCTCTTTCCCTCCCTCACTCAGTTCTGTCCTAATCCCTGGATTTCTGTTTTCCGTGTCTCTGTTGGTGGATTTGAACTCGTTGCCATGGTGTTGTACAAGGTGATAGTGAAACGGGATCCTGCTTTCCATCTCTACCAATTGGGATAAAAACAGGGGATAGATGCTGAACAATCGGCCGATTTATAACGACCCTCCACCTGCGTGGTTTGCGCTATTGGTACCAAGTCCAAATCCAGCACAGTGTATTTTGCCCGTCTGTGTATTTGCTCCTCGACTGTCTCTGCATGTCTTCTTGTGGCTCAATGGGGAAAGGCACAGATCAGCCATTGATGGGGCAGGCTGAAAGGATTGAATGGCCTCCTCTTGTCCCTGTGCCAACCAGTGTGTGCGTGTGTGTGTGTGTGTGTGTGCGTGTGCGTGTTTGTGCATGTGTGTGTGCCTCAGTCAGATTCCCTGATGCTGAGGTGGGTGATTGGGAGAACAAGCGAAACACCTTTCTGCAGGGTGGGACGTGGCTGGGATCTTCCTGTGCATTAAAAGCTCAGAATGGCAGTTAGCTTCTGCGGGTTCTTGCTCTATGCCCCGGTCCACTGTTTGGCCAGACACAGATTAATATGCCGGGGTCAGAAAGCCATTCGATAGAATTACAGCAGCTTACCCGGACCGGAATTAAAATGAATTAAAGACTGTCGGGAGACAGAGCCACACCCAGGAATGTGATAGAGGTTGGAATTATACAGTGGGCTGTGGACTGGGACAGGAGTTACACAATGGGGGATGTTCACAGTTAAGATGATAAAAATTGAGAATTAGTAGAGGGGAGACTTTTACAGGGCAGGGCATATTTAGAAAGGGAGGGGCGTTTAGTGTGGGGGTTGGGGGTGAATTAGAGGGGGATATTCACAGAGAGAATTAGATACTGCTTAAAATGGGAGGGTATTCTCCAGGTTTAAAATATGAAGGGGCGTCGCCAGGTTTAAAATGGGTGGCTGCCTCTCCAGATTTAAAATGGGAGTGTAACAAAATGGGAGTCGGTTCCCAGGAGGGGGAAATTAGGTGGGGGGGCCTGGTACTAGGGACTAATACGATGAGGGTCTGTTCACCGGGAGGTGGTATTTGTTGGGGGAAAATTTGCCAGGTCAATTTGCGTTGGGTGCAAGTAGTTTATTTTAATTTATTTATAGATACAGAACTGAAACAGGCCCTTCGGCCCACCGAGTCTGTGCCGACCAAGTACCACCCATTTATACAAGCCCAACATTAATCCCATACTCCCTACCACCTACCTACACTAGAGGTAATTTACAATGGCCAATTTACCTATCACCTGCAAGTCGTTTGACGGTGGGAGGAAACCGGAGCACCCGGCGAAAACACATGCCGACACAGGGAGAACTTGCAAACTCGGCACCGGCAGAACCCAGAATTGAACCTGGGTCCCTGGAGCTGTGAGGCTGCGGTGCCAACCACTGCGTGACTGTGCCACTGTGTGGGGGGGGGGGGGGGGGGGTGGTCAGTTCACAGTGACATTTGTGGGTGAAATTTGCAGATGGGGCCAATTCACAGGGGGTGACATTGCGGGGGACGAATTGTACAGGGGTGAAATTGTTGAGGGGAGAAACTTGTGGGGAAGCAGAAATTGGTGGGGGAGAAATTTGCACAGGATGATAATGGCGGGGGAGAATTGGCAGGGGGTAAATTTGTTGGGGGTAAATTTGTGGAGTGGGAAATTTGCAGGAGGTGGAATTTCCATGGGGGGGTGAATTTGCAGGGGAGAAATTAGCAGGAGAGAATTGGTGGGGGATGAAATTGGCGAAGTAAGAATTTAGCAGGGAGTGAAATTGGCAGGGAGATAAATTTGCACAGCCTGGAAAATTTTCAGGGGATGAATTTTGCGGGGGCTGAAATTCGTGGGGGACAGAAATTTGCTGGGGGGAAAAATTGGTGGTGGGGTGAAATTGGCGTTAGATGAAATTGTCAGGGGAGATAAAAGGGGGGAGAAATTACCTGGGGGAGAAATTGGGGAGTAATTGGCGGTGGGAAATTAGCGGGGGTGAAATTGCAGTGGAGAAAATTGGTAGTGGAGAAAATTGGCGAGGTAGAAATTGGCGGGGGAAGAATTTTGCGGTGTATTTTATTAGTAGGGTTAGGAATTGGCCAGGGACAGTAAGTGGCGGGGTGAGAATGTGACGGGGGGAAATTTGGCGGATTGGGGGGGGGGTGGTATTTTGCGGGGGAAGAAATTGGCAGGGGAATGATCTTCGCGGGAGGGAATTAGTGGTTGAAGAAATTTGTGTTGGCGTTGAATTTGCAATGGGGGGCGGAAGAAAAAAATGCAAGGGCGAAGGGTATAAATCCAGGAATAGAGAGAAGGTCAGAAAGAGCCAAAGAAAGTGGCAGAAAGCAGAGAAGGAGACAATACAGTCAGAGAGGGAGAGAAAGTCAAAAAGAGCCAAAGAAAGAGACCGAAAGCAGAGAAAGGGACAGATAAAGTCAGAGCTGGAAAGAAAGTCGGAAAGAGTCAAAGAAAGTGACAGAAAAAAAAAGGCATAGCGATAGGGAAAATACACAATGAGACAGAAAATACAGAAAAAAAGTGGAGGGAAAAATGTGATAGAAAGAACGGAGACACAAAGAAATTGCAGGCACCCTAAAGGCAGACAGAAAGCCATTGAGAGAGGCAGACATACAGAGAAACAGAGAGAAATGCAGAGAGAGAGAGATTGAGAGAGAGATTGAAAGTGAAATTTAAAGAGAGAAAGCCAATGAGAGAGAAAGACACACAGAGAATTGCAGAGAGAAAAATGCACAGAGCGTAACACAAATAGACACGGATTTTGAGAGAGAGAGCAAGAAATAGAGAGAGAAAGAGATTGAGTCAGAAGTAGGGGGAAAGGCAGAGAGAGACAATAAAGATGCGATACTTATCATCCTACATGGTCTGCGCTCCATCGTTGGACTTTGACACCTTCTCTCCATCAGATAGCTCATGGGGAAAAAACCCTGGACAGGAGCATTGGAGCAGGAATTGCAGAAAATACTCAGGATTGGGGCAGAAAGAGGGGATTCAGATTCGATTCTCACTCTCACACACAAAAGCACACATACTGTAGTAAGCTTGCAATTCACTTAGGCACAGAGACGCAGAGACTGAGGCACAGAAACTTACCTTCAGCCGCATGGAAAAGATGAATGGTGGCTGAGGTTGTCCGAATATATTCCAGAACCTGTTACTCAAACACCCAGTCCACCCAAAATGCAACTCATCCAACCAGCTCTCAGCTTCAACCAGCTGGCCATTGCTTCCCAGGTATGGGACCGTCCAAGGTGAGTCTCTGTATAAACAGGGAATGGGGCAGAGAAGGATATTCCAACCATAACCCAAAATGAACCATTCCAGTCAGAAACCTGTCTGCGTGTCTGTCTCTGGCCCTCCCTCAAAATCTCATTAACAGTGCAAAAAAAAAAAAACTGCTGAAGCTGCAGGTTTGGATAATGACCATTTAACACAAATTCCATTAAATACCTTTCACTATTCACCTCCACTTAACAGAGAGTTCAGAAAAACTACTGAACATAAATCTTTGTATTTACCTTGAAAGTTTTTTTTTGCTTGAGAGGCTTGTTTGACTGCAGTATAACCAGGCAGACGTTATTCAGTTAATGATGCAGCCAGGTGAACCTTCACAACTGGTGACATTTCGCACAACAATTCTGACCCATATTTCTAGTTATATTTGTCAACGGTAGTTGTACTTTGTGTGATGCTGCTGTATTTATGCATTAACCTGTAATCAATTGAATAAACTTCCTTAAAATGTACACTTTAACATTACAGGGGTGTACAAACCAGGAAAATGGCCATTTAACACAAATTGGATGAAAGATATTTCACTTTTCAACCCCAGGTTATATAAAGCTTAGCAATAAAGACCTCCACATTCTGACAATGGGTTTTTGCTGCTGCAATAAAGTGTCACTTCTTTCCCTTTGCTTCCTGACTATTTCTTTCCTCTGCTCTCCTGCGGGATTCAAAGGGATTTTTGTTCATTGCTTGTCCACATTCAGCAGGTTCCAGTTCCTCTGCAGCTGCTGTCCTGGAGAAATAAATTGCATTGAAGATCGATCCCTCAGTTTTGAGACATGAGGAGAGACTGTTTACACTAGCAGAGAGGATAAACTAATAGGCAGGGATTTAGTATGGTCTGGAATTTACTCTGTGACAGGTTTCTGAAAGTAAATTCAATATTAACGTTCAAAAGACAATTGGATCTACGTTACAGCACGAAAGATATCAGCACAGAAATAGAAGTGAGAGAGAGAGATGTCATAACCTTAGTGATGACGAACTCAACGTAATGTATTCAGAGAGTTTTGATGTGAAATTATTGTTTGAAATGTACTTAATGCTGTTTTTCTATTAAAACATTACCTATAATCTCTCAAAATAATTTTCAAAACAGGACCCAGTTTAATGTTGCAAGTGTTATACGTAGTTGGAAATTAGCCAGTTAACACAAATTGTATTGAAATTCTTTTATCAAGCATCTCAAGTTTGCATAAAATAAATTCCTCAAACTTATAGTAACTTTCAAACTCAGTAACACAGAATCACCCATCAGCAATTGCTCAGCATGTGAGTAGTAGAAGGGAGCTGATCAGTGTGCAAAACAAATCCGCACAAATTAAAGTGAATCAATAAGTACTGAGGCGATGCTCGAAAAGGAAACATAGGTAAACAATAATGGGGTTTCGTGCTGAAGATAAACAACAAAACGGGAGGTGTGAGTAGTGATCGGCTGGATATCAATACATCCAATTCAAAGGCTACAGTTAGAAAGCATTCAAATATTGAAATTCATTAAGGACATCTGAAGTTAAAGCAAATTATTTTAACAGGAATGAGAGGAGACCTATATGGAGATTAACACTAGCATCGACCAGTTAGACCAAATGGCCTATTTCTGTTCTGCAATTACTTTGCAATCCTGCACCAGCACAGTCATGTTCATAATATTGTGCATCTTTTTATGTAAAGGGGACTATCGGTGGTTGAAAAGGGTGCAGACGAATAAGCACTCTTTTTTGCGGAACTAATTACTGGTGTGCTAAATTTTGGCACTCTCACTCTTCAGAATTAGCTTGGTAAAACTGTTTGCTGCAAGGTTCAATAAGACCATTGGGTCCAATAAAAAATCTCTGGCTCGTTCAGCTCTGAATCCATGAGTGGTTAGAAGAGCTATCAGCTGAAGTCAAAGCACCTACCTGAAGACCCGTAGACCCTACACAATGATTTCTCAAGTTAGTATTCTTCTTTTGTTATCAGAGCAAAAGAATTGCAATTAGTCAACATTATATGCACAAAAGAGCGGTTAAGCTGTTTTTTATATGTATTTCTCTCACTACTGAGAAAGATGCATTCTAGTTGCATTCAGAAAGAAATAAAAAGACATTTCAGTGCTATCACAAAACGAGTTTACTGTGGAAATCAGCTGTGGATTATTCACACATCTCTATTCAGCTTTAAACGGAATGCTTTCTTTATAGAATAAACTAATGTCCCCAAAACAGTAAAACGATACAAGTCCAAGCTGTAGGAATAAAATAAATAGAAATGTTTATGGTACAATTTGCAAGTACATGTCACCTGTCTCTCATAGAAAAGACAAGTGGAGGGGCCAAAAATCTCCATGCAGAGGTAGAAGCATACTATGTTCCTATCGCCTTTGTCCCTATGGGATTGTAAAGGTGTTATTAGACACCGTAGTCATTTTCTCTTACTTGCACTCTCCAAAAAACTGCACATGAACATCAAATCCAAACCCAACACCATTTTTTTCCTGGAAGCAATGAAACCCGTCTTGGGTTTTGTCCCAGAACCTCCAAGCCACCGCGAGCGAAAACGCATTGAGAACCAAGATAAAGAGATGCACCACAAAGTTAGTCAAAGATGCCACTTTTTACAAAACTTTACTTGCCAGACAACTTTGAAAGATACAGCTGGAAAATAGATTTCTCGAAAAAGACATCAACTGCCTGCAATCTTACAACCAACTGATCAGAGTTGCAACTTCCACTCAAGCCACTTGTAATAACCTGAAGTGCAAATGTATGTATTTCCTTGAGAGTGAGCACATACGGCAAATCCCACAGAACCACAAATTAACTATCAATACAAGATAAATGGATGAACAATGATGCACAGTCAATGAAAAGAACCTTGTCTACCTCTGAAGTCATCCAGTTCGCAACAGATTCCATTTCAAAAGCTAATGTCATATGTCTTTTTCCTTCAAAGACGTTAAAGAAAAAGAAACATAAATGCTGCGCATGATCAATATTGAACGTGCATTCAGCCCTCAGTGTCAAGTGTATTCACACTGAGTGGATTTTAAATGATTGACAGTATACCAAATACATCCGCTGCCCAAAATGGAGCTTTACTTTTCAATTTATGAAACAATTATATCAGCAAAACAAACTGGATAATGCAAATAGCTTGTAAACTAAATTCTTTATGTGGATTTCTATCCCAGCTCCCAATGCTCCCAACGTTTGTGGCACAAGGAAACATCAAGCACACAGGAGCATTAGCAATTACATAAAATCCTCTAAGCTATTGAATTTTATGAAACAATTTTAAGACTCTGCCATTCATTTATATGCTGAACCAGTTTTGAACTCTTGGCATTGCACAGAGATCAGACCACCTACATCTGCTAACTTCCTGATGCTAGCTAGTTTAAAAATACATGTTTTAAAATGGTTATTTAGTCGAATCATAATTGTGTTTTTTTTATATCATGAATTCCTTCATATCTCATTGTCCTGGGAAATTTATAAACACTTTGTATTAGCTGTATAATGGTATTGTTGTTTTGGGTTAATAGTTTTCATTTATTGAAACTGCATGGTCAGAAGACAGGCCCCATTTAAAGTGAAATTAGCAGGGAGCAAAAGCAAAGGAGAAGACAAGTACTTCAAAACCAGCTTGCAGTCATCAGCTTCCACCTCCCTCCTCTTTCACTTACGAAAGCATTCACAATGATTTGTCACAGATAGTTAAGCATTCAGTATAAACCGTTAAATGACAGTCGATTACTAATTGAATTAATGTGCATGTTAAATGGACTATCATTTGATATCCAAAACCGCAGTAAACACTCCAGTTTAAAAATTGCAACAGAAATGCAAATTATCTCATCAACAATATGGTGTATTTATAGATCATCTGAAAATTAGTGAACCATCCCCAGGTGTTTCACAGAGGCAAAGACAATTGCTGCGCAGTGCAAGTTATGGAGAAGGTATGATCAAAAGGCTTCTTTTTAAAAGGTGCAGAAGGGACTTAGGCGCAAAGTTTGTGTAGAGCTAAGACAACTGCAAACTTGGGGAAGATGCAATGCAGGTGTGGAAAAAGATGCAGCATTTTTTACCAAGGTTCATCCCAAGCAGCTCTGTAATACAGGAGTCTGTGCTCTATGGGCTGTTCCCAGGGGCGCACACCGAGATAAACATCACTGCTGCTGGAGGGCCATCAATTCAGTGAAAGACGCTCTTTGGCCTGTCCGAAACCTGCTGGTCTTCCAGTTCAAAGAGTTGTCCGCGACCGAGTGTTGCACACTGGCACATTCCAAAGTCCAGGAATAAGGACTGAGGGATGCACTAAAGGCTGGAGCAGCTGCCGCAAAGTCTCAAGGGGGAAAGACCACTGTGTAAGATCCTGCTGCCACAGAGAACCGAGGGCCTCGAATCTGTGTAAATCCCCTCGGGCTGTATACACCAAAGATGGTTTTCTGTAAAATGTCTACCACATGTAAAATGCAATGGAAGGGTTGCAAGTTAACTTACTTCTGTATTGAAGAAAACTGATTTCCTTTGCATTTCCTGGAATGTCAACTTGCAGATGTTTTGAACTGTGTTGCAATGGATTTTTATACAGGTTTTTATGAATAAAGTATGTTTGTGAAAATAGCATACTATATAAAAGCGAGGCACACAGAAAACATAAGTTACAAGTAACATATGTTTAGACAAATTGGAGTTTACGAAGGTTAGGTATTGAGAGAACAGTAATAAAATATTGGACAGTGAATCTGGAGCTGAATTCACAGTTCACAGTTTTAATAGTGGTGAGAATGACATATGAGCAGCGACAGACAATATTGTGCAGATGAAATAAACAGGCCTGGTGTAGGATAGGTAAAAGGCTTCAAGTTTAATCACAAAACTAACGACCCTAATTTTAAACTCATAGAATCACAGAATTATCAGCAATACTTCCAGTATCTCATCCATCGTTGCAAACTTGATACCTCCAACTTCCCTTTCCGCTCCACAGTCCTTGATGTGTTGTTGCCTCCCAAATCCATGCCAATCTTTCCTGGAACTACATGCTGATTCCTCCAATCAGTATTCCACGCCGGTGACAGTATCAAAATGGCCCTAAAGTCACAAATAACATCCCATGTGACTGTGGCGAAGGTAAACTGTCCCTCCATGGCCTGCTCTATTCTTCTGCAGCGGTTGAGAAGGCTGAACAAATCATCCCCCTCCCAACTCTTCTCCAACGTCTTCCAGCTGCACAAGACAGCACTTGTCTGGTTCAAGGCTAGAGAACAACCTAAAATTACTGCCTCTGGTGTCTGCCAGGGATCTATCCTAAATTCCCTACTATTTTCCATCTTCACATACCCCTCGGTAACATTATCGGAAAACACAGCATCAACTTCAACATGTATGCCAGTGACAGCCAGCTCTACCACACCACCACCTCTCGGCCCTTCCAATGTTTTAATGTGGACAGTCTGCTTGTCCGACATCCAGTACCGGATGAACAGAATCTCCTCCGATAAATATTGGGAATACTGAAGTCATTACCCCAGCTAGTCCCCACCATAAACTCTGCTCCCTGTTGATCGACATCATCCATCTCCTGACAATCGTCTGTTAGAAACCTTGGTGCCATATTTGATCCCAAGATAAGCTTCCAACCAACTATCTGCATCATCACTAAGATCACCTATTTCCACGTGTGTAACCTAGTCAGACTCTGTCCCTGCCTCAGCTCATCTGCTGAAAGAATCATCCATGCCTGTGTTACCTCTAGACGTGACTATTCCAATGCATTCCAGGCTGTCTGACAAATCCTGCCCTCTGTAAACTTGAGGTTTTACAAAACTCTGCTGCTCATATCTTCACATGCACCAAGTCCCATTCACCCATCAACCCTGTGCTCGCTGACCTGCATTAGCGCCCGGCCAAGCAAAGTTTCACTTCATAGATTTTCATCCTTTTTTTTCAAATCAATCCATGGCCTTGTCCCTCTCCATCTCTGTAATCCTCTCCAGCCCCACAATGCTCAGATATATTTGCAGTCCTCTACTTCTGGCCTTTTGAGCATCCTCGATGTTAATCCCTCCACCACTGGTAGCCATGCCTTCAGCTGCCTGGGCCCTAAGCATAAGAAATTCCTCCCTAAACTGATCTGCCTCTCTACTCTTCACTAAGGGGAGGCGGTGACATAGTGGTAATGACACTAAACCAGCAATCCAGTGGTCCAGGCTAAAAACCCAGGGGTCACAGGTTTAAAT